>NC_060122.1:701331922-701634952 GCF_021461395.2 Schistocerca americana
GACGATATTAAGCGCCCCGTGTTGTTGCCATTCATGGCAAGCCATCCTGGGCTTACATTTCAGCAACATATTGCCCACCTGCACAAGGCGAGAATTTCTGTCACTTGCTTCGTGCTTGGCAAAACCTACCTTACCAGCAAGATCGCCAGATCACTGCATAGTTGAGAGCGTTGGAGCATTGTGAGCGGGGCTCTCCAACCAGCTTGAAATTTTGACGGTCTAACGCGTCACTTGGACAGAATTTGGCACGATAGCCCTCAGGAGTACAGACTGCAACTCTGTCGATCAACGGCAAGCATAATAACTGCTTTCATAAGCGCCAGAGGCGCACCAACACATCACTGACTTGCTTAATTTGCAAAGTTCTGTCTCTTCAACAAAACATCCATTTTTTTCTGAAACTATGATCATTTGTTTGTCTATACATGTAAATCACGTCTACGAGGGTCACACCAAAAGAAATGCACACTATTTTTGTAAAAATACGGTTTTCATTCTGCATGTGTGAAAGTTTTACCATGTGTAGATACATCGTTTCCGCTTGTTTTCAAACTTAGTTCAATCTGTTCCCGTGAGTGGCGCCGTCACAGCGTGTCTTCAAGATGGCTGTTACATTTGACGTTCGTCAGAAGCAACGTGCTGTCATAGAATTACTGTGCTGTGAAAACGAGATAGTGGGAAACATCCACAAGAGGTTTAAAAAAGTGTATGGAGATGCTGCTGTCGGTCGCAGTACATTTAGTCCGTGGGCAAGCAATTTACGTCATGAAAGCGGGCACGGCAATATTGAGGGTTGTCCTCGCAGTGACAGGCCTCGTACTGTACACACTCCAGACAATGTGCAGAGAGTTAACGAATTGGTGACGGTTGACAGACGCATCACATTGAACGAATTGTCACGCTACGTTGGGATAGGGGAAGGAAGTGTTTGCAGAATACTGAAAGTGTTGGCGTTAAAAAAGGTTTGTGCCAGGTGGGTTCCCAGGATGTTGACAGCTATCACAAAGCTCAGATGGACAACACTGAAATACCCGCCTTACAGTCCTGACCTGGCTCCATGTGACTATCATCTCTTTGGGAAACTGAAAGACTCTCTTCGTGGAACAAGGTTTGAAGATGATGACTCCCTTGTGCACGCTGCCAAACAGTGCCTCCAACACGTTGGTCCAGAATTTTACTGTGTGGGTATACAGGCGCTGGTTCCGAGAGGGCGTAAGGCAGTTGAGAGGGATGGAAATTATGTGAAGAAATGAAAATATTGTTCCAAGGGGATATATCTACACAGTGTAAAACTTTGAAACATGTAGAATAAAAGATAGATTTAAAAAAAATAGTGTGCATTTCTTTTGGAGTGTCTCTCGTACAGTTTCCATGCCATTCGGATAATTCGTTCGTGTTTTTTTGGGGGTAAGGTGCCCCGACCTGTTTGATAACAGCCTTAATAGGCCTTGTAAGTAGTCTGTTTGTATGTTTGTATGTTGGCAGTGCTATAGACTATCAATTTCGCTCACAGCGCTCTGCGCCCTCTGCAAGAGATCCTGTGGTTGGACGGACTAACAGTTAGCGAGCAGATAGAGAAGGGCTTGGACACGATTTTCTTAGTGTAGACTCAGGGTTGGTAGGACATGCATTGTAAAATGACGATGGATGTAGTTGGTAATGTTTTGGTAGTGGTATTATTGACAACTATATAATTTTTGAACTGGATGTCACATGAATAAGGTAAAATATTCTAAATACATTGTTTGCTCTTCAACAAAATCTTTCTTTTGCTAAGGATATGCCTCCTAGTACTTAGAGTCCATAGTAGCTAGAATTTTTTTTTATTTAGCTGTCTGTAGTAGCTGCTTGCTGTAATTGCTGTAGTTCTTGTTATGAAGATTTTCTGTGAAGTAAGTGACTTATGAGAAAGTATGGGTTATTGCTAGGATTTCTTGTAATTCAGGGCCATTCTTCTGTGTTAATTATTTGAAGCTATGTTGTCACTATATAGCAGTCAGATTGAGTGGGACTTGTATATTGTGGGTAATAAATAAATAGATCAAATCTGAGTTGTCTTTGTCAGGAAAAATTCCGTAGGTAAGTGTTGACACGATAAAAATAAGTAAAGGCGGATCCAAACTTCCCGGAAGGCGAAAATTTGCAACTCAGGGAAGTACCACATAGGGCAGGGCAGTAACAACAGAGCCCGCTATGGCCACTAAACTAGACCACACAACACGCCCCGACAATATGCAAGAGGTACCCTCTCAGAGCGCCGGAATCAGCTAACCTACTCAGTAGTTTCACCAAACAAAGACTCAGAAGTTTGAACCTGGGACCGTTCTGGTGAGACTGTAATAAGGAAACATCCCGTCCCCCGTTTGACCTCCGAGGTCACAAATATTTTACACAATTAATATTTTGTGTAATCTCGCAATATTATGTATTCAGTTTATTCGTCGCTCTGATAGTTAGGTCAATATTCTTCGGGTTTTTCATTAGGCTTTCCCCCGTTTGTTCTGACTCCTTAAGTCTAATGATGGTGCATAAGGCTTTGAAATCAGTAACATGTTAAGAAAAATATTTTGTGATCGTGACAGAAAATGTTTATATTATTAGCAGTAGTGCGATCGCTACATCCCAGTGACGATGTCACCATTTAAATGAAGAAACTGGCAGAGTACTCCTAATTTAGTCGGCTCGCAGCACTATGTTACAAGTAAATCCCCGACATTCTTTTGGCTTAAATTCTAGCTGTTGCGCCATTTGGCTGCAGACAAACTACCAGTTGTCGAGATTCACTGTATGCTTTATTCGTACCAGTCAGCTACAGGCAGTACCCCGTCCGGGAGTAGACCACACGCCACTGAGAGTATTTAAAAGCTGGAGGACGTAATTTATGGAAACGCTGAACCGGGCCTCGCGATGGCTGGGATAAGCCGTTGCTGACCTCCGCGGACGAGCGGTGGGCAGCAAGACACCGCTGGTGTAATTTACCGGAGGCTCCATTAGGGCGACGGCGATGGTCCGTCTGCGTCTCCGCCTGCGTCAGCGGCGGCGGTGCTGCGTGGCCGAAACGAGGGCGATGCGGCCGCGATACGCCGCGGTCCCCGTCCGCCGCGAGCATTCCAGGGGCCGGCGGGCGTTACGTCCGTTCCCAATTGCTTGTTAAAGCTGGCCTCGTCTCGTCGTCTTAATAAAGCACCTCATTAGGACAATTTTATAAGAGCCACTGTCGGTCCTGTGCCGTTCCCGATCAAAAAGGGGGCCTCTCGCATGACAGGACGTCGTTTACTGAGTGTCCTTGAAGGGTGAGGAAGCATTACGGTCTCGGAGTCCTTGGGCTCAGTTCCTCAGGAACAGAGTACCATACTTATGACCGAAACTCGCGCTCCAGAAATGTCATTTATTAAAAATTAAAAGTCGAGGAAGACAATGGCTTTCAAAGGGAAGAGTCGAGTCAAATCGAAAGTGATAGTAATGAGAAAATTTTACAAGTATCCCACTTGTGACTGAGCCCTGTCGGCTCGTATCGATTTCGGTCTGTAGATCATATCTCATCTGCATCTACACATCTATCTACATCTACGCGATTACTCTGCTACTCACAATAAAGTGCATGGCAGAGGGTTCAATGAACCACCTTCAAGCTGTCTCTCTACCGTTCCACTCTCGAACGGCACGAGGGAAAAACGAGCACTTAAATTTTTCTGTGCGAGCCCTGATTTCTCTTATTTTATCGTGATGATCATTTCTCCCTATGTATGTGGGTGCCAACAGAATGTTTCCGCAACTGGAGGAGAAAACTGGTGATTGAAATTTTATGAGAA
Organism: Schistocerca americana; assembly: GCF_021461395.2. NCBI lineage: Eukaryota > Metazoa > Arthropoda > Insecta > Orthoptera > Acrididae > Schistocerca > Schistocerca americana. The sequence continues at coordinate 701,335,735 of NC_060122.1, forward strand.
GGTCCCGTCGAACCGAAAAACACTTTTGTTTTAATGATTGCCACTCCAATTCACGTATCATGTCTGTGACACTATCTCCCCTATTTCACGATAATACAAAGCTAGTTGCCCTTGTTTGTACTTTTCCGATGTCATCTGTCAGTCCCACCTGATGCGGATCCCACACCGCACAGCAATACTCCAGAATTGGACGGACAAGCGTGGTGTCAGCAGTCTCTTTAGTACACCTGTTGCACCTTCTAAGTGTTCTGCCAATGAATCAGTCTTTGGTCTGCTCTGTCCACAATATTATCTATGTGATCGTTCCAATTTAGGTTTTTTGTAATTGTAATCACTAAGTATTGAGCTGAATTTACAGCCTTCAGATTTGTTTGACTTATCGCGTAATCGAAATTTAGCTGATTTCTTTTAGTACTCATGTGAATAACTTCACACTTTTCTTTATTCAGGGCCAATTGCCACTTTTCGCACCATACAGATATCTTACCTAAATCATTTTGCAAGTCGTTTTGATCATCTGATGACTCTACAAGACGGTAAATGACAGCATCATCTGCAAACAATCTAAGACGGCTACTGAGATTGTCTCTTAAGTCGTTAATATAGATCAGAAACAATAGAGGGCCTATAACATTTCCTTGCGGAACGCTGGATATTAATTCTGTTTTACTCGATTACCTTCCGTCTATCAATACGAACTATGACCTTTCTGACAGGAAATCACGAATCCAGTTGCACAACTGAGGCATACTCCGTGGGCACGCAGCTTGTGAGGAACGGTGTCGAAAGCCTTCTGGAAATCTAAAAATACGCAATCAATTTGACATCCCTTGTCGATAGCACTTATTACTTCATGAGTATAAAGAGCTAGTTGTTTTTCACAAGAACGATATTTTCTGAATCCGTGCTGACTATGTGTCAATAAATCGTTTTCTTCGAGGTACTTCATAATGTTCGAATACAAAATATGTTCCAAAACCCTACTGCAAATCGACGTTAGTGATATAGGCCTGTAATTCAGCGGATTACTGCTACTTCCATTTGGAAGTGACTTGAGCAAATTTCTAGTCCTTAGGTACGGATTGCTACGGATCTTAATTGCTAAATATGGAGCTATTTTATCAGCATACTCTGAGAGGTACCTGACTGGTATACAATCTGGACAGAAGACCTTGCCTTTATTAAGTGATTCAAGCTGCTTTGTTACGCCGCGTCCGCAGCTCGCGGTCGTGCGGTAGCGTTCTCGCTTCCCGCGCCCGGGTTCCTGGGTTCGATTCCTGGCGGGGTCAGAGATTTTCTCTGCCTCGTGATGAGTGGGTGTTGTGTGATGTCCTTAGGTTAGTTAGGTTTAAGTAGTTCTAAGTTCTAGGGGACTGATGACCATAGATGTTAAGTCCCTTAGTGCTCAGAGCCATTTTTGTTACGCCGAGGGTATCTACTTCTGTGTTCCTCATCTTGGCAGTTGTTCTTGATTGGAATTCAGGAATATTTACTTCGTCTTCGTTCGTAAAGGACTTTTGAAAAACCATGTTTAATAACTCTGCCTTAGTGGCACTGTCATCAGTGACTTCACCGTTGTTATCGCGCAGTGAAGGTATTGCTTGCGTCTTGCCACTGCTGTGCTTTATGTGTGACCAGAATTCCTCTGGTTGCCGTGCGGCGCTCTTGCGCAGCCTCTTCTGGTTCCAAATGTTTGCGAGAAGGGTGAGTTGTTGTACGGATAGTCACAGGCGGGCAAGGAGCAAGAAAGTCGGTTGGAGCAAACTTGTGTTGGCACTAGCCTTTGGGTGGTGTCCTGGTCGATTCACTCTGAGTGAACCGTTGCAATGGGAATGACTTTATGATTAGCTGATTCCGGCGATCTGAGAGGCTACCTCTTGCATATTGTCGGGCCTTGTTGTGTGATCTAGTTTGGTGGCCTTAGCAGGCTCTTTTGTTACTGCCCTGCTCTGCCTGAGTTGCAAATTTTTGCCTTTCGGGCAGTTTGGATCCGCATTAGTGTAGTCTATATTGCATACAGAAACTGTTTGAGCGTGCCCCCTATGTCATTGCTAAGCGCCCTGTGTTGCTTCCTTGATAAATAACTTAGTTTTGTTCCCCGAGTGTGATGCTTGTGGTGAGAGTATTTTAATGTTTTGTTTTAATAATGTTTATCTTTGCCAAATGCTGCCTAGCATTACTATTGTCACCGTCTGTGCAAGCAGTGGGAGTGGACGGCGGTCGCAGGTGCTACCTAATGCTGCTATGAACGTTTATGATTAACGTGCTCTTCTGGCCAGATCTATTAGGATACCGGCTGCACTGCCGGAAAGGTGTGAAATTTTCTGTGTTGGCACCCTTCGGTGTTCTAAGACGAGATTCCTTACTTGATTCTTGGAGCCTGAATAGGTCTGTCAGCCGTCTTGTGCTGGTATCTGATCATTCTGTCATTAGGGGAACCCGGATACAAGATCGTTGTTTAAAAACCACTTAAACTATGTTTGTAACTTGGTTACGTTAGTACACTTATTCTTCTTTCTCGCCAATGCTTAAATTGTACTTTTCTTGAAATTCTTAGTTTAATCTGTTAATCGGTGCTTGCCGCGTGTTATTATAACTTATCCTGACTTGCTTGTTCGGGCAGTTGTTTGCTGAAAGTGTGCTACCGTACTAATTGACCTGTTGGTGTTTCTAATCTTCTTGCGGCATGGTGCTTATTTTACCAGCGCCCTGCTGTTGCCTGAAGGATCAGCAACTGTTTCTGCTGTCTATGTGTTCAACTCGCCCGGCCTGACTAGGGTGAGCGCACCAGCGGCACGATATTACTCGGCAGCTGCCGTCACCTTGTTTGAAGCAGCTCTGCGGCACGGTGACTACAGTTTAAGTCGTTTTTCTTCTCTGGTTCGCGTGGCGCTAAATCTTTTCAGAATTCCCGTATTTTTGGCTTTTAACTTGGATTCCTTTTGGTGCCGTACCATTTCTGTATCAAGTTTTCGGTACTCAGCCGGTCGATTTGCTGGCCCTTGTATCGCCCAAATTTGTTAGCTTTCTCATAGGACCTTGTTAATTTTGATTTATAATTTAAAACCAATCTGTTAGTTTGGACATTTGAAATTATTTAAACGTTTTACCTGATACTAAATTTGTACTAGTCGTTATTACATTTGACCTTTAAAGATTTTGGCGTGTGATTTAAAACCATTCTGTTAGTTTGGACATTCAAAAATTGATTAAACGTTTTACCTGTTATTCATTTGTGCTAGTCGTCCTTACATTCTATCGTTCAAAGATTTTGATCTGTTATTTAAAACCATTCTGTTAGCCTGGGACATTTAAATTATTTAAGCACTTTGATTGTTATTAAAATCGCGCTAGTCGTTATTACAATACGTCTTAAAACATTTTTATCCGTAATTAAAGGCATTCTGTTAGCCTGGGACATTTAAATTGCTTTAAACATTTTACTTCTACTAAATTTGTGCTAGTCATTGTTAGAGCTGATCTTCAAAAATTTTTGGCTTTAAATTTGTTAGGTCTCTCAAAGTGTGGTATTAAAGATTGGGTCTGTAACTCGTTGGGCTGGTACCATTTTGCTACCATTGTGTTTTATTACTGTTGTTTTTTTAAACTGTTAAATAAATGTGGATCACTTGGCAAATAATGGGGTTTACCTCTTCCATGAATTCCTGCTTTCCTGGCTGGATGGAGCTAAGTGGTCTAGGATATAACATAAGTTTTAACTACAACAAATCCATTCTTTTCTTCTTTTTTTTCCTTTATTGTATTTCGATTCCCCTGGAAGAGGGCGGGCTGGCAGCAGCTTATTACGCTGCTCTGCAGCCTACAGACTTTTTAAAACGTAAGAAGAAGTTACGAAACAATAAAAGCAGGCGATAAAACGGGGACTTAAATTGTAAAACGGTGGAAAATTTTGGAAAGTTAAAACATAAAACAAAGGGTTGGCAAAGCGAATAAAATACACGGGATGCAGACAGGTGACATAGTAGACACACATTTAAAAAACATGGCGACAGTCTGGTTTCTGTTCGCAAGAGATATAAAAGCACACCCAGCGACAGTATGATGGCCGTTCGCAACATTTCAGAAAAGACACACAACACTGGACACTCACTGTAAACACTGTACTGGAATGTCGGCACAAAGAGGACACACCATAGCCTAGGGCAGACGGGAGGGGTGGGGGGAGGGAGAAGAGGAAAAACAAAAGGGGGGAACCAAAGGAGCCGGCCGCGGTGGCTGTGCGGTTCTGGCGCTGCAGTCCGGAACCGCGAGGCTGCTACGGTCCCAGGTTCTAATCCTGCCTCGGGCATGGGTGTGTGTGACGTCCTTAGGTTAGTTAGGTTTAAGTAGTTCTAAGTTCTAGGGGACTTATGACCTAAGATGTTGAGTCCCATAGTGCTCAGAGCCATTTGAACCATTTTTTGATTCAAAGGAGCGAGGGGACTCATAAAGGGGGGGGGGGGGCAGGGCAGATGCGAGAGGGAATGGGAAAGACAGAGGAGGGAAATGCAAAAGAGCAGGAGAGAGAAGGGGGGCAGAGAGAGGGTAGGTGGGGAAAAAAGAGGATGGAAGGGGGGAGAGGGAGCCCAAGAAAAGGATTGAGGAAAGGAGGGGGATGAGAATCAGAGTTGATAGGATGGATAAATGGAGGGAGAGAGGGCATCATCCGGGAGGGAGAGTTGATGGAAGCCACCTTGGGAAAGGAGATAAAGGGTGTAGAGATGGATGGTTGGGGGGACACAACAGTAAAGATGAAGCAGGGGATGCAAATGGGAGAGGAGAGGAGCAACCAGGGGGTGAGGGGATCAAGGCGGCGGGAGGTGTAGAGTATGCGGATATGTTTGAGGAATAGGAGCAGATGGGGGAAAGGAATGAGTTCATAGGGGATCTGTGTGGGGGACGGGAGGCGTATATGGAAGGCGAGGCGGAGTGCATGACGCTCAAGGATCTGGAGGGACTTATAGAATTTGGGGGGGGGGGGGGGGGGCAGATATGCAGCGGGACTGGCATAACAGAGGATTGGACAGATTAAGGATTAATAGGTGTGGAGGATGTTAGAGGGGTGAAACCCCGATGTCTGGCCAGAGAGGAGTTTGAGGAGTCGGAGGCGGTTGTGGGCTTTGGATTGGATGGAGTGGAGATGAGGGATCCAGGTGAGTGACTGTCAATGGTGAGGCCAACGTTGGTGAGGGTGGGGGTGAGGCAGACAGGGTGGGCACAGACGGTAAGGGAGAAATCCAGGAGCCAAATGGAGCGAGTGGTATGACTTACAATTAGTGCCTGGTTCTTGGAAGGATTGATTTTCAGGAGCCACTGGTTGCACCATGCGGCAAAATGGTCAAATGTGAATCTGGAGAAGGCATTGGGACCGTTTGAGGGTAGTAGCGAGAGCGAGGAATGTGGTATAATCGGCATATTGCAAGAGGTGTACTGGAGGGGGGGGGGGTTGGGGCATATCTGCTGTGTACAGGGGGTAGAGGGGATGGGAGAGGACAGAGCCCTGGGGCACACCTGCAGAGGGGTAGAAGGTGTGGGAATTGGCATTATGGATGGTAACATAGGAAGGGGGGCGGGAGAGGAAGGAGGTCATCAGATGGATGTAGTTGACAGGAAAGGTGTAGGTTTGGAGTTTAAACAGGAGACCAGGATGCCAGACACGGTCGTAGGCCTTTTCGAGGTCGAGGGAGACAAAAATGGCGGAGCGACAGGAGTTAAGCTGGAGGGAGAGGAGATGAGTGAGGCGGAGGAGTTGGTCATCGGCAGAGAAGGAAGGTCGGCCACATTGGGTGTCAGGGAGGAGGTGGTTTTGGTGGAGGTGGTGATGGATGCGACAAAGCCAGGCTGAAAGAACTTTGGAAAGAAAAATGAGAAAGGAAGCAGAAATGAAATTCTCTATAGCTATGGCCGTAACTGCTCCTGTACAAAGGGTGTTCACTAAGCAATGCAACATTTTTTTTTTCTGGGCCAATTTCATTTGAAAAAAGACAGATTCGTTGTGAGACATCGTGGAATATTCCCACTTCAGCCCCTATAATTTCATTGAAGTTCCGATAGATGGCGTTGCTATGCGTAGCTTTCAAAATGCCGTCTGAACAGGTGCTGGCATTGAGATTCTTTTCGTGGAAAACTACAGCGTCACAAATATTCACAAACACTTGCAGAATATCTACAAAAACCTTGTAGTGGGAAAAAGCACGGTGAGTCCTTCGGCGAGGCGTCTGTCATCATTGCAGCAAGTCACGAAACAGTCTGATCTCCTGTATATCGGCCGGCCACACACAGCTGTGACTCCTGTATTCTGAACAGTCTGAAAATACAAACGAACTTCACCGTCTCCATGATAACACAAGTAGTGGGACAAATAAATTATGCAAATTAATTAAACTGATCAATTTATTACACCCACCCCAGATGAAGTAATGAGTTTTCCCTAGTCAGCACGTGGGTCCCCCTTGGGGAACACACAGCTCCATCACCTCCCACCTCGAAATGGCAGGAAATTGAAATTTTGGCGGGAAATTAAAATTTTTTGGCGTGAATATCAAATTTAGTGTGTTAAGCTTTCAGTCCAGAGATCAACTAACCTTGTTGACACGACCACCGCCAGTGGGTGCTGTTGGAACTCCCCTCCCCTCCTCACCCTACCTGGAAATTGATGGCAAAAGGACTCAGTCTGCGCTGGGCTGTCGGACAGGACTGACATAAGTCTTTATTTTATATACACTGCAAAAAATTGAAGGTATCATTGAAGGACATGGGAGGGGAGCCTACTGCTGATCTACAAGAGAAGAGTTGCCGATGGTATGAACGTCATAATCGCTAATAATAATATGAGAATAGTGATCCAATGTCCCATTGCGACTGTTTTTTTTCCCTTTATTGAATTTAGATTCCCCCCCCCCCCCAGAGGGGGAGGGGGCGCTGGCAGCAGCTTAATATGCCGCTCTTCAGCCTACAGAAGAGTTAAAGACATAATAATAAGATAACAAACTATAAAAAAACAGGCGGTAAAATGGTGATTTTTGAAAGCTGTAAAATGGCGGAAAGTTATCGAAGTTACAATACAAAAACAAAGGGTTGGTGATGCTAATTAATTAAAAAAACATGGCGACAGTCTGGTTTCTGTTAGCAAGAGATAAAAAGAAAAAAAATTCACACTGAGCGACACTATAGTTTCTGTTCATAACAATTAAAAAAAGGGGACACAAAACATTGAATACTCAAACACTGCACCATAGAGTAGACACAAAGATGACACACCACAGCCTAAGGCAGATGGGTGGGGGAGGACCCAGACAGGTAAGGGGAAAAATAGAGGGAGGAGGGGAAAAAGTAAAAGGGGGGAGCTGATGGAGGGAGAGGGCACATAAAACGGGGGAGGGGCAGGACAGATGCAAAAAGAAGTGAGGAAAGGCAGAGGAGGGGAAAGCAAAAGGCCTTGGGGGAGAGAATCGAGTCAAAGAGAATGCTAGGTAGGGAAAAACAGGATGGATGGTGGTGGGAGGAAGAGGGAGCTAGGAAAAGGACAGAGGTGGGGAGGGGGAGATCTGGATAAGAGTTGATAAATGGAGGGATAAATGGAGGGAGAGAGGCCCATCTGGGAGGGAGAATTGACAGAAGCCACTTTGGTAAAGGAGATGTAGGGTGTAGTGGTGAGGAGGGTAGGGGGGACGCGATGGTGAAGGCACAGCATTGGGTTAGGGTTGGAGAGGAGAGGAGCAGCCAGGCAATTGGGAGGGGGGGGATGAAGGCCGATATATTCGAGGAAAAGGAGCAGATGGGGGAAAGGAATCAGATCATGGAGGATCAGCATGGGGGATGGGAGCCATATATGGAAAGTGAGGTGTAGTGCATGGCACTCAAGGATCTGGAGAGACTTATAGAATTTATCCTGGTGGGACTGGCATAAAAGAGGATAGGACAGATCAAGGATTTGTAGGTGTGGAGGATGGTAGAGGGATTCAATCCCCACATTCAGTCAGAGAGGAGTTTAAGGAGGCAGAGGCAGTTGTGGGCTTTGGATTGGATAGAGTGGATATGTGGGATCCAGGTGAGGTGATGGTCAATGGAGAGTCCAAGTTAGGTGAGGGTGGGGGAGAGGCAGACAGGGTGGGCGCAGATGGTAAGAAAAAAAATCAAGGAGCCAGGAGGAGTGAGTGGTATGACCTACAATGATTGCCTGGGTCTTGGAAGGATTGATTTTTAGGAGCCACTGGTTACACCATATAGCGAACAGGTCAAGGTGATTCTGAAGAAGGTGTTGGGACCTTTGAAGGGTAGGCGCATTGGAAAGGAAGGCGGTGTCATTGGCATACTGAAGGTGGTGGACAGGAGGGGGGGGGGGGGGTTGGGGCATATCTGCTGTGTACAGGAGATAGAGGAAAGGGGACAGGACAGAACCCTGGGGAACACCTACAGAGGGGTAGAAGGTGTAGGAATCAGTGTTATGGACAGTAATGTAGGAGGGGTGGTGGGAGAGGAGGGAGGAAATCATACAGACACAGTTGATGGAAAGAATGTAGGCCTGGAGTTTAAACAGGAGATCAGGATACCATTCGCAGTCATAGGCTTTTTCGAGGTCTAGGGATACAAATCTGGCAGAGTGATGGGAATTAAGCTGGAGGGAGAGGAGATGGGTGAGGTGTAGAAGTTGGTTGTCAGCAGAGAAGGAAGGTAGAAAGCCACATTGGGTGTTGGGGAGGAGGTGGTGTTGGTGAAGGTGGTATTGGATGCACTGGGTAAGGATGGATACCAAGAGCCTGCTGAACTGATGAACACCGAGGTGAGACATATAGGGCGACAGGAAGAGGCATCAGACAGGAGATTGTTAGGTTTGGGGAACATCAGGTCGAGGTAGAAGCCAGTGGCAAGAATTACAGTGTAGAGGGTTGCTAGGAATGCAAGGAAGGAGGGAGGGCAGTGTTTGAGATGGTGGTAGGTAATATGGTCGTGGCCAGGTGCAGTGTTGCATTTCGTGTGGAGTGTGAGGATGATGTCCTGTGTAGTGATGGGAGTGTTAAAATCTGATGGTGGTGTGTGGCCCAATTACTGCAAGCTAGGAGCAAGGGGAGGAGCAGAGGAATGTTCGAAGATATTGGGGAAGATGAAATAATCAAAATGGGGATCATCTGGAATGGAAAAGACATCAGACAGGTGGGAGGCAAAGTGGTTCACCTTATTGAGGTTACCAGGAAAGGAACAGTCATGAAGGAGGAGAGGGTACTGTGGGTTAGGGTGGTTCCCAGTAAGGTGGTGGAAAGCAGACCAATACTTGCAACAGTTTATTGGGAGTGTGGTGTTGAGTTGTGTGCATGTCTGTCGCCAGGCACGGCGTTTCTTTGCAGTAAGCATGTTGCAGATGTGTTGTTGTAATTGATGGTGGCAGGTGAGTGTGTCCTGGTCACAAGTATAGAGGAAGGATTGGTAGAGGCGATGGGAATCAATAAAGAGAAGGATGGCCTGTGGGGGCAGTGCTGGGCAGTGAGGGTGGAAGGCTTTGGTAGGGATATGGGTGGCTACAGCGCCATTCAAGGTCTGGTGAAGGAAGGTAGTGGTCTGGGAGATGTCATTGGCAGATTGGAGGGTAGGGTTGTGGCATTCGACTGGGGTGTGTATGAAGTCCCAGTAGGCATCCCAGTTGGTGCACAAATACTCGTGCACAAGTTTAGGAGGAATGTCAAGTCGAGGAATGGGGTATCGATGGTGAGCATCAGAGATAGTGAGGAAGATGGAGGCATAGTCACTGGCAATTAGGTCAAGGACTTACATGGTGATGCGCCAAAGGAGGTTGGAAGAGGCTAGGATCACGTCAAGAGTGGTGTTGGATTTGGGTCGGGTGTGTTGGAGCAGAGAGACCAGGTCTCCCTGGAGGGTGGTGAGAAACTGATGCCACTACTGGATATCGACAGGAGCATGGCTGTGTATATTGAGGTATGCAGCATTCACAAAGGTGGAGAAGGTGCAGACAGTGTGCCCCAGGAAATTGTATGTGATGGGGGTGCGAGGGTGGATGTAGATGGTGGCACAGCTGATGCTAAGGCCAAGGAATAAGAGGCTGAGGTTGAGATGCTCGGCAGGATTGTTGAGGAGAGGTTGGGGTCGAACAGGGAGGTGTCTAAGGTGGGCAATAGCAAACCTGCCCTGCACTGGGGGTATGGGTTAACGGTGTGGTGGCAGGTGTAAGGGGCTGTGAAGATGGAGAGATGTGGTTGGAACAAGGTTTCATTTAGGCTGAAGGCATCCACATGGTGTTGATTGAAGTGTGGAGGAAGAGATTCTTGTGGGTGGGCAGGGAGCGGATATTTTGGTAAAGGATACTGTAATGTTGTCACACCATGGTAGGGGAGATTTAGATGATGGTGGTGAGGGATTGAAGGTGAAGTGGGCCTGGTTGTGGGAGTAGGTGACATAGATGGTGAGGTGTAAGATGGAACAGACAGCGAGAGTGATTTGGGAAAGGGTGTGTGGGTGTTGGAAGGTTTGGACACTTTGTAGGACAGTGGTGATGAAGTGGATGATGTCCTCTGCAGTAGGAGGAGGGCAAAGGGAGTTGTGGGGGTGGATGGGATCATCTACAGGATAGATGGGGACAGTGAGCTCTTGGGTGATGGGAGGAGGCTTTACTATATATTTATGGGGGTAGGTAGGATGGGATTCATTGCAGGTATTACAGGAGGGGGTAGAGGCGAGGGTGGGGCAGTTCTTCAGGAAGTGGGAATATCTACAATGGCGACAGGTAGGTGGACTCTAGCAATTGGCAGTGACATGGTCATTACAGTTAAGGCAGCGTTGGCAGCAGTAGGATTGGAGGGGGGGGGGGGGACAGGAGGGGTCAACATTGTGGCATCTATTATAACTGAGGGCTCCCTCTGTAAGGAGGCAGTCGATGGAGGAAGAGGATTCTGCGAATAGTCTCATAAGGTACATCGGCCCAGCATCATTAAAGATGCAACAGGCCGAGAAGATTTCAATATCAGGATGGGAATTGAGTTCCACCCACATCTCAGCCTCCTTCATCATGGGGCTAAGCTTCACGATCATGGTGGTGAAGGTTGGTGGACGTCATGGAGGTTGAGCCTGTTGGGCAGAGGAAGGGCTGTGATAGAGGGTAAGGGTGGCCCGTGGGCCAAATTGGATATTTGGGATTTTGGAGAGAAGATCAATGTGGAAGAAGGCATTAGGGGATTTGACGAGGACCAAGTCGTTGCAAGGAATGAGGAGGAGATGGGAGCTTTGGGGAAGTATTTACAGATGGCCAGGATGGGGGTGCGGGTGTCGAGAAATTGAGGGTCAGGATTGGAAAGGATGAATGTGTGGGTCAAAGGAGTTTTAGGGGTTGGGGATGGGGTCCTTTCCATGGGGTAGGTGGGTCAGGGAATCAGGGGTTTTCTTTGTGGAGAGGGATGGGGCAAGGTCAACACTAGAGTATCTGGTAGGTTTCTTGGACAGAATAGGATGAGTAGGGGGCTGGGGGATGGGTTGGAGGGGGTGGTGTCAGGGGGCAGGTTCTCCCTGAGGCGCAGATGATGCCGGGGGGTAGGGGTGTGGTTGTGGAAGACACTGTAGCACGGTGGACTGACATCTGTGCTTTCTTGGAGCCTGGTGTAGGTGGTGCAGAGAGTGGTGGGAATTGCAGAGATGGCGATGGGGTAACAGCTAAGGGTGAGGGAGAGTCAGGGGAAGTGACAGCTGGAAGCAGTGCAGGAGTGGGGTGGACAGGGAGGGAAGGGAGAATGGGTATAGGGTCTGCTGAGGAGCTCCATGTGATGGTTGTTGGAGCAGCTGAGATGGATGTGAAAATGATGGAGGTGGTAGGGTGGGCTATGGTGGTGGTGAGAAAGTGGGGGATGAAGATGGTGGTGACGGCAACAGTGGCGGTGTTGGTGGCAGGGACGAAAAACGGCGGCGGCAGCGAGGACAGTGGCGGTGGTGAAGGACTGCGGCGATGGCGGCAGCAGCAACAGCGATGAAGGAGCCCTCATAGTGAGCCAGGCCAGTGGTGACTCAACCAAGGTGGAGTGACAGCCCCTCCTGCAGGTGGTAAAGGTGGTAAAGGCAGTCCAGCGAATCCCTCCAGGCAGCAGCTGGAGCTAGGCAATGACGGCAACCAGGGGGGGGGGGTGCAGTATCCCCGGCTGGGGACGGTGGTGAGGGCAGCAACGAGGGTGGGGCAGAGCTCCATCAGGGTGGCGGCAGTGGTGGCTGACTGACTGATGGATGGATGGATGGATGGATGGATGGTTGGATGGATGGACAGATGGACAGACAGCTGGGTGGCTGGCTGCCTGGCTGGCTGGCTGGCTGGCTGGCTGGCTGGCTGGCTGGCTGGCTGGCTGGCAGCAGTGGCTGATGGACGAACAGGTAGCAGCAACGGCCAGTGCACAGACAGCAGCAGCACAGGTAGGGGCTCTTCCAAAAATGTTGATTCCACCCTGAGTGTAGCCCAAGCAGTGTAATCCTCCTCTTTGGAAGTGAGGGGATACAACCCTCGAGATTCCCATTGCGCCTGTTTTTTTTTCCTTTATTGTTAAACACCTTTACATAAGGTGGGCTGGCAGCAGCATACTACGCTGCTCTTCAGCCACAAGTTTGACAATGAAAATACAAAGAAGCCACATAAGATACTGAACAAAGTGGCAGGCAAAAAACAGTAGACACAGAAACAAATAAAACGAAGCCATTCACACTCAACAAAGAAACACACTAAAAAATTGTTGGCACTGCGCACAAACACTGACGATGTAGACAGTACAGGTGAATGAAGGAGCGTAATGGCGAAGAACACTAAACCACAAGCACGATGGCACATACACCAGAAACTGATGGCGATGATCTCTGGCGCTCGAATGTCCACTTAACGTGTGCGACTCCGGGGACCTGCCGAGGGGGGAAGAAGGGGGGGAGAGGGGAGAACAAAGATGCCAATGGCAGAGGAGATGGTAGGAGGAATGGAGGTATGGGGGTAGGTGAAGTCTGCGGGAGGAGTGGGGAGAAAGGGAGGAGGGAGGGAAGGGGGAGAGAAGGGAGAGAGGGTGCCCTAAGAAAAAAAACACAGGAGGTGGGAGGGGAGGATCAAAGTTGATAGGAGGGGTAGATGGAGGGGAGGAGGGCATCACCAGGGTGGGGGAGCCGGCGGAAGCCACCTTGGGAGAGGGTAAGGAGGGTGGAGAGATGGAGAGCAGGTAGTGGCAGTGGATGGAGTTGGGAGAGGATGTGAGAGACAAGCAGGTGAGGGGGATCTAGTTTACGGGAGGTGTATAGGATCCGTACAAGGAGGAGGAGGTGGTGGGGGAACAGAATAAGATCGTACAGGATCCGCTTGGGGGAGGGGAGACGGATATGATAGGTGAGGCAGAGAGCATGGTGTTCAAGGATTTGAAGGGATTTGTAAAAGGTAGAAGGGGCAGAGATCCCGGCATGATGGGCATAGCAGAGGATAGGGCAGATGAGGGATTTATAGGTGTGGAGAATGGTGGAGGGATCCAGACCCCATGTATAGCCAGAATGGAGCTTGAGGAGACCCAGGAGTGTGCCTTGGCTTGGATTGTCCAGAGATGGGGGGTCCAAGAGAGGCGACGGTCGAGGGTGAGGGCGATAGGATGACCATAGATGGTGATATAGAAATCGAGGAGGTGGAAGGAAGGAATGGTTTCGCCTACAATGAGCACCTAGGTTTTGGAAGGGTTGACCTTAAGCAACCACTGGTTGAACCAAGTGGTGAACCAGTCAAGATGGGATTGGAGAAGGTGTTGGGAGCGCTGCAGTGTGGGGGAAAGGGCAAGGAAGGCAGTATGATCAACGTATTGGAGAAGGTGGATGGGGGGGGTGAAGGTGGTGGCATGTCAGCCGTATACAAAAGGTACAGAAGAGGGGAGAGGACGGAACCTTGGGGTACACCAGCGGAGGGGAAAAGGTGTAGGAATCCATGTTATGGATGGTGACATAGGAAGGACGTTGGGAAAGAAAGGAGCCGATCAGACGGACGTAGTTAATAGGAAGGGCGAAGGTTTGGAGCTTGAAGAGGAGACCGGAATGCCACACGCAGTCATAGGCTCGTTCAAGGTCAAGGGAGAGAAAGATAGCAGAGCGACGGGAATTATGCTGTTCGGAGAGGAGATGAGTGAGGTGAAGGAGAAGGTCATTGGAAGAGAAGGATGGCCGAAAACCACACTGGGTAATGGGAAGGAGGCGGTGCTGGCAGCCATGCTGGTGGATGCGTCGGGTTAGGACAGATTCCAGGACTTTGCTGAAGACAGAGGTAAGGCTTATAGGATGGTAGGAGGAAACAGCAGACGGTAGTTTATCGGGTTTAAGGAACATCAGGATACGGGAGGTTTTCCACAGGTCGGGGTAGTAGCTGGTGGACAGGAATACATTATAGATTCTGGACAGGGTGGAGAGGAAAGAGGCAGGAGCTTCACGAAGGTAGCGATAGGTGACACAATCATGACCAGGAGCGGTGTTGCGTTTTATGGGGAGTGTAGCAATGAGATCCTGTGTAGTGATAGGGGCATCGAGTTCAGTGTGTGCAATGTTGTCCAAGTACTGGAAACCAGGTGTGAGGGGAGGGACAGAGGTGTCAGTTCGATCGCGGACATCTGGGAAGAGGGAGTAATCAAACTGGGGATCGTCGGGGATGGTAAAGACATTGGAGAGGTAGGAGGCAAAGTGATTGGCCTTACTAAGGTTTTCAAGGAAGGGTTGATTATCATGAAGGAGAGGATAGTACGGGGGGGGGGGGGGTTAGATCTGGTAAGGCGGCGGAAGGCTGACCAGTACTTGGACGAGTTTATAGGAAGTGTAGCATTTAAACGGATGCATGTCTGTCGCCAGTCCCGGCATTTCTTAGCCGCGAGCAACTTTCGGATGTGTTGCTGGAGTTGCCGGTGGCGTCGTAGTGTGTCCGGATCACGTGTGTGGAGGAAGGCACAGTAGAGACGGCGGGATTCACGGAGGAGGAGGACGGCCTGTGGGGGTAAGGTAGGACAGTTGGGGTGGATGGCGACAGAAGTGACGTGGGCCTCCATGGCCTCAGACAAGGTCTACTGGAGAAAGGAGGCAGCATGGGTAATATCATCAGGGTGGCGGTAGGTGAAGGGGTGGCCATCAACCTGGGTAGATAGGGAATCCTGGTAGGCATTCCAGTCGGCATGGGAATAATCATGGACATACTTTGGGGGAGGTTCATTACGAAGGTCGGGGCGGTGAGGAGGACAGGGAGATGGTCACTACCAATGGGGTCCAGGGACATCCACTGCTATGCGGCCGAGGAGGTTAGGGGAGGAGAGGATGACATCAGGAGTGGAGTTCGATTCAGGGCGGGTGTGCTGGGGAATGTGGATGAGGTCGCCTTGGAGGAGGGAGGAGTGGAACCGATACCACCACCGTAACTGGGTGGCAGAATGACTATGGATACTGAGGTCGGTGGCGATCACGTAGGAGGAGAAGGTACGGTCAATGTTGGAGTCAAAAGGAATAGGGATGTTAGGGCGGACATAGATGGTGGCGCAGTTGATGGTAAGGTCAGGGAAGAAGAGACTAAGGATCAGGTGTTTGGTGGGATCTGGCGGTGGTGACCAATGGCAACTCCGCCATGCGCTATCAGAAAGGGATTATCGGAGCAGTGAAGGAGGCAGGGCGAGGTGTGTATGGTGTGCTGGGGCTGAAGAAAGGTTTCATTGAGGAGGAAGGCATCCACACAGTGGGTGGTGAGGGTGTTCATGAAGAGGTTCTTGTTGGCAGGAAGGGCACGGATGTTGTTCAACAGGATATGATGCTGTCACACCATGACAGGGATTTAGACGAGGGTGTCGGGACGGGAGAAGATGAAATTGGCCTGGTTGTGGGAGTAGGTGGCATACATTTTGAGGTGGAAGATGGAACGGGTGGCGAGGGACATCTGCTGAAGGGTGTGAGGGCGCTGGAAAGGGTGGACATTTTGAAGAACGATGGTGAGGAACCTGATGATGTCCTCAGGGGTGGGGGGGGGGGGGGACGAAGGGAATTGCCAGGAGGGGTGGGGGCGTCCAGAGGGTGGACAGGGACAGTGAGTTCAGTAGTGGTGGGAGGGGGTTGGGCCTTACATTTTTGGGAGTACGTGTGATGTGGGAGATTACAGGTGTTAAGGAGGGAGGGGACCGGAGGTTGGGGCACTGCTGGAGTGCGAGCAGACGGGGGCCTCGTGCACTCAGATGTTGTATGCGTGTTATAGTGCAGACACCTCTGGCAGTGGAGGGATTGAGGAAGGGAACAGGAGGGGTCGGCTTTGTAGCATTGGTTGAAGAGGAGGGCACCCTCCTTCGGGATACGGTCAATGGAGGGGACATGTTCTGAAAAAACCCACATAAGGCGGGTGGGGCCAGCTGAGTTGAAAATGTGGCGGACCTCCCATACTTCCGACAAGGGATGCACCTTGAGCTCCGCCAACACCTTCTCCTCTGTGATCATCAGACTAAGCCGAGTGATCACGGCGGTGAGCGTCGGCGGGCGAGGCAGGGGTTGGGGATGGCAGGAGGGAGACGGGGAAGGTGCAGGGGTGAGGGCAGCATTGGGGCTAAAGCCAGTGATGGGGATGCGGGAAAGGATGTCAGTGTGAAGGGTAGAGCTGGGGGAGGAGATGAGGACGGAGTCACGGCGAGGAGTGAGGAGGGAGATGAGAGCACCGGGAAAGTGTTGGCAGAAGAAGAGAGTGAGGTTCTGGGCCTCGAGAAGGGAGGGATCAGGACAGGAGAGGAGGCATCTGGAGGAGGAGGGGGAGGAGGAGGAGGGAGCAAGGACAGGCAGGGAGACATCCATGGCATCCTGGGGGGGGGGGGAGATAGGACGGGGCTGCGTCTTTTTAGGAGCAGAGGAAGCAGGGGTGCCACCGGGGCGTTTGATGGGGACGGAAGGGTGAGAGGAAGTGTGGGGGCAGGTGCAATATGAAGATGGTGGGAGCCGCAGAAATGGAAGAAGCAGAGGGAAGGAGTGGAGGGAAGGGGTCAGAGGAGGAGGTGCGGGAGGAAGGAGCTGGGGTAGGGGCGACAAAAAGCGAAGGAGAAGGGAGAGTGAAGAGCAGGGGGATGGAATAAGGGGGGGGGAGATTGGGCACACCACGTGATGGTGGTGGTGGTGGTGGCAGATGGGGCGTGTAGACTATGGCGGTAGTGGTGGCAGTGGTAGTGGTGGTGGGAGTCGACGTGATTAGAGGGGGAAAAGGCACAGGACAGGACAAAAACGACACAAGAGAACAAGGGACTTACAAGGCGGAGGAAAGAGGAAGGCAGATGAGCACCGATGGAAAGTGGACAGGGGCCGAAGTCCCACTCTGCTGCCGCTGGCGGGGGGCGACTGCAAGGCAGGAAGGCTGGCTGGCTGGCAGGAACGCTGGCTGGCTGGCAGGAACGCTGGTTGGCTGGCTGGCAGGAGCTGGCTGGCTGGGAGGAATGCTGGCTGGCTGGCAGGAACGCCGCTGCCGCCGCTGCTGCTGCTGCTGGCTGACTGGCTGGCTGGATGGCTGGCTGGCTGGCTGGCTGGCACCTGCAAAACCCTAACACTTTGATTAATGACGAAAGCCACAATTGAAGGGCGGTATTCATAGCGAAGTACCGCCGGAGATGGCTGCACCTGTAGCAACCTGGCACTATATACAGGGCTCCTGTAACATCATTTGGGAATGAAACACACTTATAGCTATTTACCAGTCGCATATCACTCCTGGCCAACAGAAACATGGGAAATATATAATATAACACTTTTCACAAATTTTGTGCTTGTTATCTTTCCTGAACATGGTGCCTCAAGGCGAAAAAGTAAGCTGACCATTCACATCCAGTCTAATCTAGCGTCATCTACTGTACGTATTGTGTACCTGAAGATCTGCCCAGCCAAGAATCCACCGGCCACCAGAGTACAGGCTAATCTACAACCTCTTGTCATTGCCTGACCCCAATGTGACTCCCGCCACCAGCTGCAGTACAAGGCGAGTCAAGCACCAATGGCTGGGATGTGTACAGTAGTTCTGCCACTGACAGAGACTCCTCAGTTTAGAAAATCTGAAGCAGGGATGTACTCGTATTTGACCATACACTTCCAATTTCTCTTGTAAAATGTAGATTTCTCCTTCTTAGATGAGTTATTTTAGAATATAGAAGTCCCCCAATTTCTTGATGACCACGTCTTCCTGACCCTCTATCCTACCCTTTGATGGTCCCAATGCACCCTTCAAACCCACATCGACCAATCTACCACTTGGTCCAACGAGTGGCTCCTTCTCATCCACTCTTCCATGCAACCATTGTAGCACGTACTACCCCCTCCTTCTGGCTCCACGATTTTTACTGTACCATTCATGGTCATCCTATCTAACTTACCCCTACCTTGGCCTCGCCCTCGACTGTCACTTCTCCTGACAATCCGAGACAAAGCTCACAATCGACTCCACCTCCTGAGACTCCTGTCCAGGTGGACATGGGGTTTGCATCCTTCTAACATCTTTCATACCTACGAATTCTTGATCCATTGCATCCTTTCCTATGCCAGCATTGCCTGGATTTCTGCCTCACCCAGATTCTATAATGCCCCCCAAATCCTCGAACACCTTGCACTCCACCTTGCATTCTGTATCTGTCTCATGTCCCCCACAAGAATCCTATATGCCCTCATCCGCTTCCCACATCTTTTCCTTTTCGTTGAAAACATCCAAACCCTGTATATCACCCGCAGATTTGCTCCCCCTCACCCCCTGGTGTCTCCTATCATCCATACCACCTGCCTGTTGCTGTGCCTTTACCATTGTGTCCCACCCTCTCTCAATCACCACACCCTCCACCTCCTTTACCAGTGCAGCTTCTGGCGACTACCCCTGCTGGATGATGTGCTTCATCCTGATATATACCCCTTCTATCAACTCTAACCCTTCTTTCTCCCTCTCCCAAGGGCTCCCTGTCCCCTCCTTTCCCTTACCCTGAGTGGTTTTTTCCTCCTTCTACACCTCCTGCCTTTCCAGCCAACCCCTTTCGAATCTCTGCACTCCATCCTGTCTTGCGTTCAGTCTCCCATCCCACCTGTCTCCTGGCCCTTGGTATGGCCACTTACCCCATTTTTCATCCCACTCTCTACAGCACCCCCTTCCCCATTTCCCACTTCTCCCCCTTCTCTTACCTCCTCTGAGGCCACCCGTCCCTCAGCATGTTCCCCACTCCTCCCCCACAGCAGTTTTATTCTTTGTCATGTGTGCTACATCTCGTGCAGTGCATTTGAACTGCTGTCGCTCTGGTGTGGCCAATTTTTTTTATATTGTGCTTGTGCTCTGATGCCTTTTATGTGCTACAAACATTGTCAAATGCGTTTTTGTTTTCATTAGACCCTTATTTAACTGTGTCTCACATGTCGATAAGTTTTTAACTCCCATTATCTCCCCTTTTATTATGTTCTTATATTCCCCTCTTTATCGCTTTATTATATGTTTTGTGTCTTCCTTTTTAATGACTGCAATGTCCCTTGGCAGAAGAGCGGCGGATTCTGCCCACATGGGGCACTGGAATGACATAACGATGAAAGGAAAAAAAGAAGTCAGGGCATACACGCGTTTTCACATCACTAACGTATTGTTACTTGTTGTGAAAATCCTATAACAGTGCAGCATTGGCTATATTTCCTCTAAGTATTCTCTCGTCAGGTAGTAAGTTACGTTTTTATCTGCCACGTCGTGCATCACAGCACTAGAATATTAATCTTACATTTGGCTTATGTCACAGGATGCCTCCTCCCTTTCTAACTCTCTTAAAGTAACCAAATGATCCACCACGTACAAAGTCTCTTAAGGTAACGGCACAGAGAAGTTGTAAACATCGGGTTTATACTGTGTATCACTTTAATTCGGTAATACATCTGACTTTATTGCGATGGTCATCTCTCCCTGTGTAGGTGGGAGGTTGAAACTTCGTCAAGCCTGATTACTGTTCCAACTCTTGAAGCTTGTCCGTGGTAGTATCGCCTTCGCTTCCACGAATCTGGCGGCACGTCATTGATATCAAATTGGTAGGTTAATTAATTGGCTCTGAGCACTATGAGACTTAACATCTATGGTCATCAGTGCCCTAGAACTTAGAACTACTTAAACCTAACTAACCTAAGGACATCACACAACACCCAGTCATCACGAGGCAGAGAAAATCCCTGACCCCGCTGGAAATCGAACCCGGGAACCCGAGCGTGGGTAGCGAGAACGCTAGGTTACTTAATTAAACTTATATTGAGAGTCCCTTTAAATAGCGAGTATTTTTCCTTCCTGCTGTTGGATTACACTCGCCAGCTAACCATTACAGACGCTTCCGTGATGTCTCTGCAGGCTTCCCACAGGCTAGGTAGTTACTTCTTCCGCTAACAAAAGGGCTGGTAACCGTTGCCGAACAACTGAAGGCGTCTAACGGTAACTGCGATCTGTCTGTCGGCTATCTGGTCATGTTGGATTTAAGTCGCTTAGAATTCTGGTATACTACGGAGACCCGTCGGTCTACGGGGCCATTATAATGTTTCACTCTCTTCTCCAATCCCTGCACGCCACCGCCACCGGATTGCGTGTGAGCAGTTGCCACCGCCGCCAGCGGGACGCGAATCTTCGCCCACGCGTCAGGGCTGTACCACGCACGTCCGACGACCCACCACTCGCGGTGCCGGACAGCTATTAATGATTCCAGACTCGTGAAAGTTGTCCTGTCCTTCTCAGAAGGACTGGGTGCTTAAATGTCGCTGGGGTAAATACCAGGATGTTGAATAATACGTTTCCCCACAACCCTCCCACAAACCGAAACGTTCTGAGTAGGATGGATACGTTTCCGAATTTCCCCGAAACGCTGACACAGTGAGCAATAACAAAATACCTGTCTACTGACCCCTCATCCTGAACGTGTACGAGTCTGTAGACCTAGGTTTCACGCAGAATACAGCCCTGTAGAAACCTCCTAGTGGGCAGATGATTCGAGAACTCAAAATGGGAATCACTAGGAGGAAGACGATGTCCTTTTCGAGGAACACTGTAGATAACCGACATGTGAAGCTGATCACAGAAGGAGTCTACTGCCGGGAAAAAACATTTCACAGAAGGACCATGGGAATAAGATACGAGAAATTAGTGCTCATAGGGAGGTATGTAGGTGCTCTTTTTTCCCTCGCTCTGTT
This sequence comes from Schistocerca americana, assembly GCF_021461395.2. Classification (NCBI taxonomy): domain Eukaryota; kingdom Metazoa; phylum Arthropoda; class Insecta; order Orthoptera; family Acrididae; genus Schistocerca; species Schistocerca americana. Next base: position 701,356,894 of record NC_060122.1, read on the forward strand.
TGAGAGTGGAATAGGAAAGGGAATGACTACTTGTGGTATGGGGTACCATCCGACACACACTGTACAATCGCTTGTGAAGTGAGCATATGGATGTAAATATCTACCTAATATGATGTCACTCCATCCGCTTATGGACACACAACACTCCCCAAACAATGTTGTCTCTTATTGATTGAGTATACAAAAGAAGGAACTTCTGCTGCTGCTTGTCTCTCTGTAGGAAACGTATGTATTAACTCCTAATTTTCTCACTGAAATCATCTCGCAAGACGTATGTGAGAGGTTGTAATACGTTTTCCCACAATACTTGGCCCAGGTTCCGACAGCACTGTTCTGTTACTTAGAAAGCTGACAGGTAGAGGGCTATCACAACCCGAAAAACAGCACACTAACATACAGGATGAAACTCACAACCATGAAGATTGCACAAAGAAATTCTTCGAAATCGAATGACCGTCTATAAATATCACAGCATACATGTTTTAATCTCCATTCTCGTGTTCCTACGGTTACCATGACACAAATCCGACTGTGTAATGGTGACCAAGTCTTCGTTGACAGAAAATGTCTCTCTCTGCCCTCTCTGTTTTTGTAGAATCAAAAGGAATAAAACTATGAACTATAAGAACCTCGCTAGCGTTGCCTCGCAGGTAGCTCGATAAGATCTTACCACAACTATCTCTTCAGTTATATCTGGGAGACAAATATAATCTGCTTGTTGACACTGACTATATGAGCTGATCACTTTAAATATACATGTATTGGTCCACTGGAGCAGACGATCAGAGATTGATGTCACTTCCACGGACCTGTGTGAAGTTTCATCACACATGAGATGGAAGTCCTCTAATGACCGACAGCTTTACCGTTATTTGGCGTGAAAAGCTCACCTCCAGGAACTAAATGTACTAATTACGTAATTACACTGCTGCTGATTGGAGGTACTGTCTTGTTGGTAAAAATTTTCGTCCCTGTGCTCACCTTTACATGCGGGGATCGACTGGGCTAATACACAGCCCCACCACCAGAGCACGCCCGTCTGATCGGCTCCTTTCTTTCCCACCGTCCTTCCTACGTCACCGTCCATAACACGGATTCCTACACCTTTTTTCCCTCCGCTGGTGTGCCCCAAGGCTCCGTCCTCTCCCCCCCCCCCCCCCCCGCCTTCTGTACCTTTTGTATACGGCGGACATGCAGCCGCCATCACCCCCCGTCCACCTTCTCCAGTTTGCCGATGACACCGCCTTCCTTGCCCTCGCCCTCGCCCCCACCCTGCAGCGTTCCCAACACCTTCTCCAATCCCATCTTGACTGGTTCACCACTTGGTGAAATCAGTGGTTCCTCAAGGTCAATCCCTCCAAAACCCAGGTGATCATTGTAGGCAAAACCACGCATTCCTTCTGCCTCCTTGATTTCTATCTAACCATCTATGGCCGTCCTATAAACCTCGCCCCCACCCTTAAGTACCTTGGCATCACCCTTGACCGTCGCCTCTCCTGGACCCCCCATCTCCGGACAATCCAAGCCAAGGCACACTCCCAACTCCTTCTCCTCAAGCTCATTTCCGGCCATACGTGGGGTCTGAACCCCTCCACCATCCTCTGCACCTATAAATCCCTCATCCACCCTATCCTCTGTTACGCCCATCCTACCTGGATCTCTGCCCCCCTCCTCGTACCTTTTATAAATCCCTACAGATCCTTGAACGCCATGCTCTCCACCTCGCCTATCACATCTGTCTCCCCTCCCCCACGTGGATCCTGTACGACCTCATTCTGTTCCCCACCTCCTCCTTTTCCTTGAAAGGATACGGATCCTCTACACCTCCCGTAAACTCGATCCTCCTCACCCATCCTCTCCCACCCCTGCCCGCTGCCACACCTGTATTCCCATGTCCCACCTGCTCTCCATCTCTCCACCCTCCTTACCAAGGTGGCTTCCGCCAGCTCCCCCTCCCTGATGATGCCCTCCTCCCTTCCATCTACCCCTCCTACCAACTTTGATCCTCCTTCCCTCTTCCTGTGTTTGTTCCTTTGGGCACCCTCCCTCCCTCCTCTCCCCCTTCCCTCCCTCCTCCATTTCTCCCCATTCCTCCCCCAGGCTTCCCCTCCCCTGTCCCTCTACTCCTCCTCCCATCTCCCAAGCCATTGGCATCTTTGTACTCCCCTCTCCCCCCCCCCTCCCCTTCTTCCCCTCTTGGCAGGTCCCCGGACTCGCACACGCTACGTGGACATTCGCGCACCGGAGATCATCGCCATTAGTGTCTCGTGTGTGCCGTCGTGTTTAGTGTTCAGTGTTCACCATCACGCTCCATCGTTCACGTGTACCATCACAGTCTTCAGTGCTTGTGCATCGTGTCAATACTTTTTAGTGTGGATTGTCATCGAGTGTGAACGGCTTCATGTTTTTTATGTTTCCCGCCAATTTGTTCCAACTCCTGTGTTTCTCTGTTTTACCAATGTAATATCTTGGGCTGAAGAGCGGCATAGCATGCCGCTGCCAGCCTACCGGTTTGTACAGGTATGAAAATAACAATAAAGAAAAAAAAAACACCAGAGCATGTCCTACCCCACACCCATCTCTGTCCCTTTCCCCCCCTCCCTCCCTCCGAGAAAAAGACTCGTTCTGTGTTGGAGAGGAAGGATCTAACAATATGAAACTCAGATGACTGGCAATAATACATTGAGTCATATTCTTTATTTAATCAGTTCGTGGGAGATGGGGTCCCCATACTCGGGTAGAGCTCATGTCTGCACCCTCTCATCCCTGCTTCCCTTGAGTAATAACTGTAAACGCTGAGGAATGGAATGAAGTGCATTATAGTACCTGCTGTTTGGTGTCTCCGCACATGTCTCTGTCTTCTGAACGTCGCTATATAGGTCAAAAACCGGGCAGTACCATAATTACAGATCATCATACTAAATATCACCCACCACAGACTGAATGTCAGCCTCTTTTGAACTTGTCACAGCTTCAAACAAGGCATAAATTGGTGGCGTTCTGTTGGTCAGGAAATTCCAGACTCGCTTCCTTTCTATGTCAAGAGCCTACTTCTGATTTGTGCATGTGTGAACCAATTCATCCAAACACAGAGATTGAGGTATTTATCTCTCCTCAGAATGCTGTGTTTGTATTGGCTAATCCTGGGGACAAAAGGAGAGCTGACTCACTTTCAATATCATAAACAGTGATAAATAGTCCATTTGCACTACCCTACCAAATTAATTGGTTAACCATTTACAAGAGTCAAATAGATAACTTAAAACACTCACCAGCACTTTGTGATGATCCCTCTTTGTAATAAAACATATTTTCAAAATCTGAGTATCAAATACAAACATTATGCAAATCAAGTAATTAAATTTCCACCACAAATAAATCGTAGTACAAAATATATCTGAGGTCTTGTTTGCAACTACATTTCAGAACACAAGCACGCTCCTACACAGCAATGTTTCCACTTAAGATATCAGGTGAAAAAATCCAACTGATCACACACACACACACACTCGTGATTGCAAAGAGCGCTCTGTCCGCTGGCTGCTGGGGGCCATGGTGGCGTCATCTGCCACTGTCAGGGATCCTACATCATCTCATCTCACAAACGCCAACGAGGAGGAGCTCAGTACACATATCGGCTATGCACGTCCATCCCCTGGAATTCACACGCCAGCCATTCTGAACGCTGAGAGGTGAGAAAGAAACTCACAAAGCAGTCAACTGATCAATTTACATCGGTGGAACAATCGTGCAGCGCAAATGCCCATAATTTTGAATCTTCTCATGCAACACACACATTCGTTTCTGTTGCCTCTCACCCAGCACACCGGTCCCAGTGCTGCAGGTAAGAGCACACAGGTCGATGCATTCTTCGTAACTAACCGCCCATCACAAGCTGAGAAAACCTGTTACTTCCACTTACGGACTCCTCGAGACCACGCCTGCCATGGCACGCTGTGAGTCAGACAGCAGGGGCTTGGATTTATACACTAAAATGGCTCTGAGCACTATGTGATTTAAGTTCAAAGGTCATCAGTCCCCTAGAACTTAGAACTACTTAAACCTAACTAACCTAAGGACATCATACTCATCCATGCCCGAGGCAGGATTCGAACCTGCGACCGTAGCGGTCGTGCGATTCCAGACTGTAGCGCCTAGAACCGCTCGGCCACCCCGGCCGGCTGTATACAGTAGTTCTAATCAATTTCGCCCTGACATAGGCCATCCAAGTTTAGAAAATCCACTTTACCCAATCCGAGTCGGTGATGTTGTTGCCCATGCACCTCGAATTTCTCAAACTACATATAGATTTCACCCTTTTATAGAAATTATTTTCAAAGACCGAAGATACTGGGGCACACACACGTATTCACATCGCTAAAGTATCGTTACTTAGCGTGAAAATCCTGTAACAGTATGGTATAGGCTATATTTCCTCTGAGTATTCTCTCATGAGGTAAAAAACATCTATTTTAATCAGCTTGATATCTGTCACATCCTACATCGCAGGAATAGAATATTAAATTAATTTTTAGCTCATGACAGAGTGCTAAGACATACTTCCGTCACAGGATGCCACCTCACTTTCGAACTCCTCTAAAGTAACCAAATGCTCTGCAACATATGAAGCTCTTAAGGTAACAGAACAGAGAAGTTGTAAATATCAGGTTTATAATATGTTAGAAATTTTTTTGCAATGGTCGTCTCTCCATGTGTAGGTGGGAGACTGAAATTTTGTTAACAGATATCGCCACAATAAAAAAATGCCACATTACCACTCCAACTCACAAATCATATCTGTGGTTCCCTAGCCATCTCTTGTACCCGCCAGGCGGCACTTCATTAATATCAAATTGACATGCTAACTAATTACAAAGATTGTAGACTCACTTTGCATTTTTTTTTCAAAAGTTGGATTACACTCGCCAGCTAGCTCAAATAAGATTCCCTGGAGGGAATACAATTTTCTTTTTGAGGAACACTTTTGAGAACCAATATCTGAAGCCTACCATAATAGGAATCTATCACCAGCGACATACATTTCACTTAAGCACCGCGCTATTAAAAACCCGATCGCAACGACTATGTTACTGTCATCGGGCATAAAAAGTGGTTTGGGTTCTACAGGCACACATAAGAACTGCTGATGACATCCAAGTTAAAAACTATATATGCTTTATACATCGAGGTTCGTTATTGCTTCTGAATGAAGTGTTCTTCCACACAAATACCATGACATTGAATATGGGCTGTGGTAGCTGGGGTGTGTATTAATAGGCCAAAAGTACAGGTGCATATCGCCAGCTGCGTAAAGTCGTAATAAAATCACCCTTCTCACCGAATTTAGAAAGTGATTCAGCTAAGGAGCATAATATCAAGCCAATATTTGCAGCTCCCTCATGCTGCTGCTAGATATTTCTCATGCTAACAAACAGTATTTGTAACACATTCTATCTTGATGCCCTGTGTAACAGAAGTTCTGCGATACATCCACAGGGTTATAGGTGAGGAAGGATGATAGTGGATTGAGAATGGTCACATACAGTGGCTGGTGTGCTATGTGAGGAATCACTTTAAAACTCCAGCCCTAGTCTGAAGTCATAAGAAATGTATTAAATCCTGTGTCCAATAGACCAGCTTTTCTGACCTATAGCGTTATGTTTTCTGGTAGAAATTCTGTCAGTGATCTGAAAGCAAGTCTCTGCATTCTGGCACACATTTGCATTGGATCCTATAGAGATGTCTTTTAATGGTTACAGCCACCGGTGAATCGTATGATTATTCGTGCGACTCATATTTCGAAGTGAGACACCTTTTTCAAACCTATCTGCTAAGGACTCTGTACAGCAAAGCTCCAGGGTGGGTTTATACAGTCTATCTGTATCTTGTAACTGTTCCTCAGAGTCTGTCCCACCCTCCATGCAGTTTTGTCCATGTGATCATTCCAATTTAAGTCAGAAGTGAGCAGACGTCAGAGAGCACTATACCTACCACCTTCTGCGTCCTGTGGAGAAACAGGATGAGCTGATGCAACAGGATCATGTTTTGCCCATTTGATAGAAATGGGAACATGTTGTCAGAGCTCTGTCAACCATGTACAGTGTGTAAGGACATCCAAGTAGTGTATAACTACAGCTTTGTACACCACCATACATTTTGTTTTACCACTACGGCTTCAAGTTCAGTGTCATGTACTAAATTGACATTAACACATCTCGATCCATTGGCTCTCACAGAAAGTTGGACACTGCATTGTGTAAACTCTGCTGCTCCCACAGCACACAGCATTGTTGAAATATAAGACAGAGGCAGTTTTTCTTACAGACAAAAATGCAGAGGACATGGAAACATATGGAAAGTGGAAAAGTTTGTGGAGCGTTTCCAAACAGCTATCTGACGGTGATTGATGACATCCGCTTTTTAACTCACATTCGACTGATACATGGTAACAGTTGTCTTGGTTTTCAGTTTTCGAAGACACCCTGATCATTGATTTTCACATGGCAGCCACGTACACGATCACTGTTTTGGTGTTGGTCATGCCCACAAGGTGTTGCGCCCTCCAAGATTCTCTCCACCTCAGACAAGTGGTGTCAGTCAATCACTATGTGGTAATCAACAGCATACCAGAGGACAGATGGGATGGAAAAGACACTGGTGATTTGGAACGATGTACTGCAATAAGCATCACAGTTGATAGTGAGATCAATTTTAGTAATTTTGCCAGTTTTTCTGTGATTTCAGTGGCAGCAGATGGCATGGCAGGATTCTTCCCAATTTCTGTATCACCCTCCACCACTTTGCAGGTACCATTTACCAGATTGCAAATGTAGATAGATGACTGTGCATGGCTAGTTCTCGGACATTTACACCAAAGTATACCAGACAGCATCCTATACCGATGCATTTAGGTTATCTACATATTCCTAGCACTTCGATCATAGTGCAGAATTTGCCATTGAAAGATCTCCCCGCATTGCCATTGACCAACCTCCCCTGTGACCCTGTCGCCAGTTTAAATTGCGACTGACCAGAAGTAGGAGGGACCTATACCCACCACATTCCACGTCTCATGAAGGAATACAATGAGCCGAGTCCATAGTTGCAGTTCAGCAATACCTGTTCCACTCAAGGCACCTGTCCAAGTGGCAAGATCTCTCCTGATGCGTGCATTTCAAGGAGGTTAGCATCCTGTACCAGTTTATAGCAGATATGAGAGGGTTATTGTGTTGTAACAGATGGTTAAAAAGAAACATGTTGTTTATGCATGGTGGAGCTCCAGATGGATGAAATTTAAAACATTTTACGTGAATCACTTGTGCTAACGATTCTGAAGTATTGCTCCGGTGTTTTCCATAACGAGAAGGTATCAGAAAGAGAGAAATGATCATGTAACATAAAAACATGCCAGAGGCTACACAGTTCTGCACTTAAAAGCGCTCTAATGCTAGAGCTGTGCTGTTTATGACCTATTAGTCATGTGGAATGCAACGATCTTAAGACTCTAACCCAGGAAATTTGTTTGCAACATATGAGATACGTTCTCTCTGCAAGTTTCTGTGGGAAACTATGGTGATAAACTCTAAGGTGGTAAAACAACCACCTTTCACACCAAAGAAAACATCGATTCTTTGTAACACAAACACTACACTGGAGATGTATGATGCCTGCTTTTTACAAAGTTCAAGGATGATTACAGTTCAGAAATTGTGATTTGTTCACGACAGTCCTATAAAACGATCATTGGCAGCTGAAAATGCATACGAAGAAACAATGACATCTTAGGAGGATATAAACACCATGATCAGTAGCTAGATCAGATGTAACAGTCTTACCACAGTTTACCACATCCCTGGTAACCTTCCTCTTGCACACGCAAGTCGTGGTCTGACGTTAGGTTTTATTGCTCATATGTGGGATAATATAGCCATTTTTCCCTGACACCATATCTCTAGAATGCCTCCTCATCCACTATTAAAGTGTGTACATCTATGATCAGTCCACAACACGCAAATTTATTGATTTCAGTTGATACTCATTCCATGGTATTTTTTTCTCTAGTTTTGTGGATTCTCTGTCAATTTCTGTAATTTTTCTAGTTTTTCGCGATTTTACATATTTCATCATATTTCCCTCAATTTTATGTATTTCACACCAATTTTTCGTGATTATACCAAGTTTTCCTCGAATTTTACCGGTTCTATGTTATTTCTAATATTTTCTCACAGTTTTCCACATGTATACAGTCATATTGATGTTACACTACTGGCCATTAAAGTCGCTACACCAAGAAGAAATGCAGATGATAAACGGGCATTCATTGGACAAATATATTAAACTAGAACTGACATGTGATTACATTTTCACGCCATTTGGGTGCATAGATCTTGAAAAATCAGTACCCAGAAAAACCACCTCTGGCCGTAATAACGGCCTTGATATGCCTGGGCATTGAGTCAAACAGAGCTTGGATGGCGTGTACAGGCACAGCTGCCCATGCAGCTTCAACACGACACCACAGTTCATCAAGAGTAGTGACTGGCGTATTGCGACGAGCCAGTTGCTCGGCCACTATTGACCAGACGTTTTCAGTTGGTGAGAGATCTGGAGAATGTGCTGGCCAGGGCAGCAGTCGAACATTTTCTGTATCCAGAAAGGCCGGTACAGGACCTGCAACATGCGGTCATGCATTATCCTGCTGAAATGTAGGGTTTCGCAGGGATCGAATGAAGGGTAGAGCCACGGGTCGTAACATATCAGAAATGTAACGTCCACTGTTCAAAGTGCCGTCAATGCGAACAAGAGGTGACCGAGACGTGTAACCAATGGCACCCCATACCATCGCGACGGGTGATACGCCAATATGGCGATGACGAATACACACTTCCAATGTGCGATCAACACGATGTCGCCAAACACGGATGCGACCATTATGATGCTGTAAATAGAACCTGGATTCATCCGAACAAATGACGTTTTGCCGTTCGTGCACCCAGGTTCGTCGTTGAGTACACCATCGCAGGCGCTCCTGTCTGTGATGCAGCGTCAAGGGTAACACGAGACATCGCCTCCGAGCTGATAGTCCATACTGCTGCAAACGTCGTCGAACTGTTCGTGCAGATGATTGTTGTCTTGCAAACGTCCCCATCTGTTGACTCAGGGATCGAGACATGGCTGAACGATCAGTTACAGCCATGCGGATAAGATGTCTGTCATCTCGACTGCTAGTGATACGAGGCCGTTGGGATCCAGCATGGCGTTCCTTATTACCCTCCTGAACCCACCGATTCCATGTTCTGCTGTCATTGGATCTAGACCAACGCGAGCAGCAATGTTGCGATACGATAAACCGCAATCGCGATAGGCTACAATCCGACCTTTATCAAAGTCGGAAACGTGATGGTACCCATTTCTCCTCCTTACACGAGGCATCACAACAACGTTTCACCAGGCAACACCGGTCAACTGCCGTTTGTGTATGAGAAATCGGTTGGAAACTTTCCTCATGTCACCACGATGTGGGTGTCGCCACCGGCGCCAACCTTGTGTGAATGCTCTGAAAAGCTAATCATTTGCATATGACAGCATCTTCTTCCTGTCGGTTAAATTTCGGGTCTGTAGCACGTCATCTTCATGGTGTACCAATTTTAATGGCCAGTAGTATATACACTCCTGGAAATTGAAATAAGAACACCGTGAATTCATTGTCCCAGGAAGGGGAAACTTTATTGACACATTCCTGGGGTCAGATACATCACATGATCACACTGACAGAACCACAGGCACATAGACACAGGCAACAGAGCATGTACAATGTCGGCACTAGTACAGTGTATATCCACCTTTCGCAGCAATCCAGGCTGCTATTCTCCCATGGAGACGATCGTAGAGATGCTGGATGTAGTCCTGTGGAACGGCTTGCCATGCCATTTCCACCTGGCGCCTCAGTTGGACCAGCGTTCGTGCTGGACGTGCAGACCGCGTGAGACGACGCTTCATCCAGTCCCAAACATGCTCAATGGGGGACAGATCCGGAGATCTTGCTGGCCAGGGTAGTTGACTTACACCTTCTAGAGCACGTTGGGTGGCACGGGATACATGCGGACTTGCATTGTCCTGTTGGAACAGCAAGTTCCCTTGCCGGTCTAGGAATGGTAGAACGATGGGTTCGATGACGGTTTGGATGTACCGTGCACTATTCAGTGTCCCCTCGACGATCACCAGTGGTTTACGGCCAGTGTAGGAGATCGCTCCCCACACCATGATACCGGGTGTTGGCCCTGTGTGCCTCGGTCGTATGCAGTCCTGATTGTGGCGCTCACCTGCACGGCGCCAAACACGCATACGACCATCATTGGCACCAAGGCAGAAGCGACTCTCATCGCTGAAGACGACACGTCTCCATTCGTCCCTCCATTCACGCCTGTCGCGACACCACTGCAGGCGGGCTGCACGATGTTGGGGCGTGAGCGGAAGACGGCCTAACGGTGTGCGGGACCGTAGCCCAGCTTCATGGAGACGGTTGCGAATGGTCCTCGCCGATACCCCAGGAGCAACAGTGTCCCTAATTTGCTGGGAAGTGGCGGTGCGGTCCCCTACGGCACTGCGTAGGATCCTACGGTCTTGGCGTGCATCCGTGCGTCGCTGCGGTCCGGTCCCAGGTCGACGGGCACGTGCACCTTCCGCCGACCACTGGCGACAACATCGATGTACTGTGGAGACCTCACGCCCCACGTGTTGAGCAATTCGGCGGTACGTCCACCCGGTCTCCCGCATGCCCACTATACGCCCTCGCTCAAAGTCCGTCAACTGCACATACGGTTCACGTCCACGCTGTCGCGGCATGCTACCAGTGTTAAAGACTGCGATGGAGCTCCGTATGCGACGGCAAACTGGCTGACACTGACGGCGGCGGTGCACAAATGCTGCGCAGCTAGCGCCATTCGACGGCCAACACCGCGGTTCCTGGTGTGTCCGCTGTGCCGTGCGTGTGATCATTGCTTGTACAGCCCTCTCGCAATGTCCGGAGCAAGTATGGTGGGTCTGACACACCGGTGTCAATGTGTTCTTTTTTCCATTTCCAGGAGTGTATACATGTGGTGCTTTATGTTCCATGAGGACATTTGCTCATCTTATACACCAGTCTACTAAAAATCCTAAGTCTCCCCCTCTTCCTGATGATCGACACACGTGCATTTTAGATAGGATGGTCATGAAAGGTATAGTAATAGTCGCTTTATATCTATATGAGGCTCAACGACTGGTACAGATGATGGATGTATTGGAAGCTTGAGGTCAGGAAACAATTCCGTGTACTGGTCTTGTCCATCAGAAAGCCTGTCTTTAGACTCGTGTAGGCCTGCACATGATGGGAACTCCAAGTCTAGAAACACTTCTACATGCTCCTTTCACTTCCATTCCATCATGTAGGGATCTGCAACAGGTGTTTGATAAGTGTACAGAGCTGCTGTTGCTGCTAAGATATTTTTTTCCCACAAGTATATGCTCTTATTGCTTATGAGATCTATTTCATTGTTTGTGTCTATACCTTCCAACTCTGATACATACCCACAACCCTGTCAGGACATCTACAAACTAAAGCTTTTCGGCAATTACTTTTATTCCCCTAGTAATAAGTTACTTGTTAGTTGACAGTTTGTTGACTGCAGGTAGCACCTACGGCCATAAGTTTTTCTCTTCTCTACCTACAGAGGGTGTCTCCCTGGCAGCATCATTTAGAGATGAACAGTTAGCAAGCTATGCATCCAAACCGCAACCATCCAACGCTAACAGTTCTAAATACTTACACAGAGAGACTTTGCATGCATATCAACAGTCATGAAGTATCTACTTCAACCATGGTTACATTATTTTCAACTGTGCTACAGCCCAAAAAATAGCGAAATACTCTTTGAAAATATCTTCTGCGGCAGGTGTAAGCACATTTACATTTATCCTGCTAAAGAGTAGACCATCTTCGGTATAATTTATATTACAATTATTTGTAACAAGACTGTCTAGATTCACCAGCCACAACAACCATCCCCCGTGTTCTGCTACACCTACCACACATTTTTTATACCCTAAAGGTCCATGGTGATGGCAGATTATCACCACACTCATTCTATGTTGTGTGCTATATGTCCATTGGATGGACAAATACATTGCTGTATGAGTATTATTCCTATGAACGAGATTGAACAGCACGTTAGTCGGACAATATAGCATAGCACTGCACTCAAATACATCCAGTCACTTCCAAACACATATTCTAAATTTGCAGTGCGTGTGCTATCCTTTCTGTATGTTTGTGTATGCCTCGATTTATACTGTCTTCAAAAATAACTTGTATAAAAGGGAGAAATCCACATTTCAATCAACGTGCATGGTCAACAACATCACTGACTCAGACAGGATAAAGTGTATCTTTTAACCTTGGGGGTTTTTGCCAGAGTGGAATCGGTCAAGCCACTACTGTTTGACTTGCAATGTGCCGCAGCAGGAGCCGTCACAAGGAGTAGGCAACTGGAAGTAATGGACCAGCTCAGCCTGTGACAGGCGGTTAGGTACAAAGAATGTGCCAACCTGACTGTTCTTCCCCTTTCAAAGTCCATGTAACTCTAGTAGCCAGCTATCCTGTAAATATAATAATTATCGTGCGGTAGGTGGTTGCTTCATTCCTTGAGTAAAATTTCAAAACTCTAATACAAGTCTTTTTATTTCCTTTAGCTCAAATGAAAAAACCCTGCCATCAAGCCCATCAACTGTTATTCTGGCTGCCTCCTTACAAAAGCAAGTACACTTACACCTACGTCATCAGCAAAGTGGGCACAAACATCTTTATCACGCTAGGATTACATAATATCTTACATAAATTTAATTTTGAAATTTAACATATACCCACATACACAGTCTCACTCACTCTCTTTTACTCCCAGAACAATGTTAGACACAAATAATAATTCTCTCTGATTTTTATATCACGAAAATGTAAAGCAGTTAAAGTTTTTTAAATTAAAATCTCAATTAAATAATTCTGTCCATTGAGAGTTCTGGTTACGTTTTCAAATGATACCAAAAGATAAACTCTTATAGTTCCTAACTGTATTTAATTCACTGTCAGTTTTTGACTTTTTAAAAACTATGACAGTTAATGGGTTGAAATTTTTGTACAATCTTCTCCTGAATAACAAAAGGTAGTGTACCGATTTTGAAAATGATTGAATAATATTTAATATAGTTTATTTAGGTTCGGATACTGTATCTCACGGCTAGCATTAGCGACAGGTGCGAAATGACTCATCGCAAAGACACAACTTGCTGTCTCCTACACCGCCAACGGCTCCAATACTGCAGGCTGTACTGCAATGTAGCTTACTTCAATAATTGTTATTGCGCATTAACTCGCGACGTCACACTATGACAGCCGGAGCTAGTGCAATTGTGTCAGCTCGCCCTTCGTCCCCAGCATTAGCGAATAGGAACACACTATTCTGAGGAGAGATGAAAGCTTCCATCTCCATTGGTTCATGTAGAAAAACAGAGAGATGGAGACAGGAACAGAGTCTGGAGTTTCCCAATCAAGAAAATTCGGCCACTTGATGCTTTGTTTGAGCCCACAATATCAAATAGGCCGACATTTGGTCTGTGGTCGGTGGTATTTAATATCGTGATCTGTAATTAGGACCTTGTGCGGTTTTTGACCCACATGGAGGCGTTAGGACGACAGACACAGGCGCAGGAGACCCCAGTGGTGGCTGCCTTACCGCACTTTATTACACTTCTCGGTGCTGACAGTTATAACTGACGGGAAGAGGGAGTGGGGGTGCAGATTGAGCTCTACCCAAATAGGGGGATCATGTCTTCAGCAAACTGATTAAATAAAGAGTATACCTCAATATACATTGGTGTCCAATATTAAAACAACAAATGAAAATTTTGCAACATTGCATTTATTTTGCCACAAAACGGTATAAACAGATGATAGTAAAGTAGAAACAATGTAAAGAATACAGGATGTAAACAACTGCAACATCCATAACGGTAGAGAAAAATGTTCTTAGTCTTTTCCAGATTAACAGATTTGCACACACATTGCGACAAGTGGTTAATGTGCTTGGTATGGGGTGTGACCACTTCTGGCAGCAGTACAGGCATAACAACGATGCGGCTTACTGTCAATGATGTCATTAGTCTCATGTTGAGGCAATAACGCCAATTCTTCCTGCAGAGCTGCTCGTAAGTCGTGGAGAGTGTGAAAGGTCTCTGTTGGATTCCTTTCATGTTCATTTCTGAAATCTGTTGTCATTTACGGCATAAATTTCTCTCCTAAATTTACTGTGGCGTTTCTGAGTATCTGGGAGGAGACTGAGTAGTGGAACGTGTTACTTTTACACATAAACAAGAACGATCTGTCACACTACTACACTTTAAAACACAGTTTATATGTAATTATGTCACACAGTCTCATATGGAACCTACATCCGCTTTCTTTTATATACTGTATATGATAAGATACTGTCATCCCCCTTCCCTTCTGTGTGAGAGGATGAATGAGCAAATGTATTTCTAGTTGCATGCTTGAGGGTAGCAGACAAGCCTGTCTCCTAGAGAACAGTAGGACCAACGTCGGAACAGGTAGCTACGCTTTCTAAAAGCAGAGAGGTTTCTATGCTTAGTATGGTACAGGGAGCTGCCTCTCCTGTCACTTCCGTTTGTATTTGGGAAGCAAGCTCGGTAGGAGCGCAGGTCAGGCTGTCCGCGGCGAGCGTCTGAAGTGGTAAGATCTCCGCCTAAGCGCGTGTCTGCTAAGTCCGTAGGACAATGGATTTCTTAAGTTGAGCCTAACTGAAAATTTAATCACCTTTATTTCAGGTTTATCTCTAAAATACCTAATGTTATCTTAAATTGCAACGCAGTGTATTTCGAGCGTGAAGTTCAGAATATCTTCCAGTAGTTACTTTGTCACTACTTTGTGAGTAAAGTGGAACCACGTGTTGATCAGTAACTCTAACTAAGATCATCAATCTTAAATGCGAATGTGCGTGAGATTATAACGTCTCGTCTTGACAATATTTTTCAATATAGCAACTTTTCTTTATGTTCAACCCACGTGGGGTGTATTTTGTGAGACCAGTACCACGTGCTTATACAATTGTTTGACCTATCAGGTTAATAGTAAGACGTTAGTAACCAGTTCGAGGTTTTTCTTTTGTAAATTGCGTTTCGATCTAATTTATTTTAATTATCAAAATTATTGTGGAGTTACACTCTTTGTGTAAACCAAGTTGACCACGTGAAGCATGTGGTGTAATCATCAAAGTAGCCCTCAGCTATTCTTTTCGGGAAGATTTCACAGAGAGTTAGTATGAATTTAGTATACCAGTGTGTGGTAATTACATGACGGACAGGATTACGCTACGAACGTAACTTCTTTGGGTGAAAATTGAATCGGTTGGTTGTGGTTAATTTCCTCTTGCATATGTTTCAACGTTCTTCGTGTGTTATTTTATGAATGCAGTGTTGTATGTAGTCTCCCAATCTTGGCTCCCTATTTGATGTGTTCCGTAAGATTACAAACTCGCATTTACACAATCCTAAATAAGGCACCAGCTTAGTTATGACTCAAGTTTACTACGCTGAAATTTCAATGATAAATGTTAAAATAAATTTCCAAATATAAACTGATTTATTTCTTTTTATTTAAATTCTCTTTTATATATATATCACCGGTTGTCGTATGACTATTAAAAGATTATAATTAATGTTAGTCTGGTTGGGAATTTGGTAAGCTAGACTGGATACCTAGTGAAACAGTTGCTCAGTAATGCAAGGTTAACTTCCCCAGACAGCTCACAGCTTTTAAACCGCTTTTATTGTCTATCAGCACCGCTTTCATAGAAAATTAAAGCTACAACGTTACAAGTGTTGGTGGATGATTATGTGTGATGCAACGGTCTCTGTAGTGCATCCCAGACATGCTCTATGGGATTCAAATCAGAAGAGTTGTCAGGCCACACCCTTCGTGCAGTATCTTCCATTTCCAAGAAAACGTCAGTCACCCGTGCCATGTGAGGTCGAGCATTACCGTCCATCAATACAACGTCTGGACCAACAGCACCTTGCAACAACTGCAAATGAGGTCCCAAGAAATCGTCACGACACATGACAGCAGTTAAATTTTGCCGATTCACTCGTGCAGTTTCATGAAGAGAGGTTCGAGTGGTCAGCATAAACTCAGCGCACATCGTTAGGAATCCTCTCCAATATCGGTCTCTTTCCAAAATATTTGGGACCCGAAATCATTTCCCATGCTCCCTCCAGATGTGAATCCAATAAGAATCTTTCTCCAGACTAAATCAGGACTCATGTATGAAAACAACATTGGGCCACTGTTTGACCATGCAGGTGGCATGCTGATGACTCCACCCTAAATGTTCCCTTCTGTGAAGATGCATCAGGGGTACATCTGCAGCTATTATCTGACAATAAAGTCCACTTTTCTGAATCCTTCAGTGCATTTTTTGCCTCGCTGCAACACATCCAATGGATACTGTGGGTTCACATGCCGGCTGCCATCCAGTACTGAGGCGGTACTGCCGTACCCTAACAGCCAAATAATGGTCCTCTCTTTCTGATGTCACACGTGGTCGGCCCTACCCTGGTCTTTGGGATACAGTTTTGGTCCCTATAAACCGTCGCCGCAACTGAGAAACAATCGAACAACTCACATTAAGGCATCAGGCCAAATCAGTTTGCGACTGTCCTGCTTCCTTTCTTTCTATGACCCTCCACCACAGAGGGTCTGGTTGGCGCCTTCCCTATGCCATATTACAAATTCTGTGACTGTTTACACAGTGGATGTGGGGCTACCCAGCAAACACTACCTCGTTGACGTCATTGTTGGCATGGTTGTCTGTTGACCGGAATGCCATCTTCCGTGCAGAACGTGACTGTACCTACATCTGGTTGACAGTTTGTATGATTATATCATGAATTAGACACAGGACAGAGAAATAGCGGTTAGTTGCTTTAATTTTGGTCACCCTTTGAATCTCCTTTCGTGAGATCCTGCTTCTCCAGAACAGAGTGAGTCTTCCTCCACCAATTTTATTTGGGAAAGGTGGAGAGGGGTGACGCGACAGGTGAGTAGGGGTAGGACATCCTCTGCTGATGGCATTGTACACTAGCTCAGTCGATCTCCTCACGTCAAGGTGAGCAAACACACGGAAGTTTTTTTTTTTCCAACAAGTCAATACCTCCAATTTGCAACAGTGTAGTTACGTAATTAGTACATGTAGTTGCTGGAAATGAGCTTTTCCCACCAAATAAATAGATTCAACCTCTGAAAGTTGACATTGACCTCAATTTCATACCATGTGAACCTTCCTCTCCAGCACCGACTGAGTCCTTTTTCCTATTCATCTGCATTATTTTTCATTTATCTATATTTAGAGTTAGCTGCCATTCTTTACACCAATCACAAATCCTGTCCAAGTCATCTTGTATCCTTCTAAAGTCACTCAACGACGACACCTTCCCGTACACCACAGCATCATCAGCAAACAGCCTCACATTGCTATCCACCCTGTCCAAAAGATCATTTATGTAGGTAGAAAACAACAGTGGACCTACCACACATCCCTGGGGCACTCCAGATGATACCCTCACCTCCGATGAACACTCACCATCGAGGACAACGTACTGGTTTCTATTACTTAAGAAGTCTTCGAGCCACTCACATATTTGGGAACTAATCCCATATGCTCGTACCTTAGTTAGGAGTCTGCAGTGGGGTACCGAGTCAAACGCTTTCCATAAGTCAAGGACAATGGCATCCGTCTGATACCCTTTATTCATGGTTCGCAAGATATCATGTGAAAAAAGGGTGAGTTGCGTTTCGCAGGAGCGATGCTTTCTAAAGCCGTGCTGATGCATGGACAGCAACTTGTCTGTCTCAAGGAAATTCATTATATTCGAACTGAGAATATGTTCGAGAATCCTGCAACAAACCGATGTTAAGGATATTGGTCTGTAATTTTGAGGATCCGTCCTTCTATCCTTCTTATATACAGGCGTCACCTGCGCTTTTTTTCGAGTCGCTCGGGACTTTACGTTGGGCAAGAGATTCGCGATAAATGCAAGCTAAGTAAGGAGCCAATGCAGTAGAGTACTCTCTGTAAAACCGAATTGGAATCCCATCAGGACCTGGCGATTTATGTATCTTTTTGTTTAAAAATATTTAAGGGCAATCTGTTGTTTTATCTTGAGTACACTTGCACAAGAATATTAGCTTATATATGTATGTATTACGTACAACCAGAAATGGGGAAAATTGCGAGGCTGGAAATTTGGACAGCATGGCCTTTGTGCAGGTGATGTTCCAACGAACGGTAGAGTGTCAGAGAATCTTAAAGATGGCTACCTCACAGATCTTTTAGATTCGAAAATAACTCACAGCCAAATATTTGTGCAAATCTGAATACATCTGCGATCCTAGAAAAATTAGGCACATTTAGTGACACAAGAATATTTCAATATCTTGAAAGCTATAGAAGTTAGTATCTCACTGCGAATAAACATTTACACCATGACCCTCTGAATTAACAACTTTTAATCGTTCTATCCGATTTTAACAGACGATATCTCAGATGATAGCAATGCACTATAGTCATCATTCCTGAAGGCTACGTATCTATATCTCTTTTATTTATTAATTTACGACGTCTTTTATACCTCTTTCATTCTGTAAATGTTATTTTATCTTGAGTACACTTACGCAAGAATATTAGCTTATTTATGTATGAACTAATTATTACTTATATTTATCGTAAATGATCAGAGTGTAGCCAAACGTTCATGACATTTCTTTGTTTGAATATTGTTGTAATACATTTGTTTAGTCCGAGAAATGGTCATCTTGAATCAAATCATATCTGGAGAGCTTAAGGGCGATATATTATTGGTGAGAGAAGCATACAGTAATTGAACACTACGGGAGTCAAGTGGAGACTAGGACTTTTCGAGTGAAGAGCTGAAGGGAGTGAGTCTTGTTACTTTCACATGAGTTCTGGATGCAGGCAGACCTGCCTGTGCTAATGAGTTCGACTGTTGACGGCCGCTACCGTACTTTAACTTCTGAACGGACTTCATATTTCGAGAGGTCTGAATGTGTTCCATTATAGGACTCCAACTTTTTCCGTTTGTGTTACTGAGTATGAGTTTCTACTGGTCGTCTCACGAGTTTTAATTTGTAAATCATCATGCCGAACTCTGAACTATTTTGAGCTGGGGCATGTTTATATATTGTGATTACAATGGTCTTAGTTTTCGTGTATTTTTGATGAATATTTAGTTTGGAGATTTTCTACCATTTACATAACGCTCTCAGCATAAATTCACTGCATTCGATGAGGGTACTTTCTCTCTATATTTCAACTGAATATCGTAGGATCACTTCCCTTTTATCAAAAAAATGGTTCAAATGGCTCTGAGCACTATGGGACTCAACTGCTGTGGTCATAAGTCCCCTAGAACTTAGAACTACTTAAACCTAACTAACCTAAGGACAGCACACAACACCCAGCCATCACGAGGCAGAGAAAATCCCTGACCCCGCCGGGAATCGAACCCGGGAACCCGGGCGTGGGAAGCGAGAACGCTACCACACGACCACGAGATGCGGGCTCCCTTTTATCTCTTGAATAAATCTTATTCGACATACTTCTGTGTCGTCTACGTCAATTACAAACATTAGAATAAAAAACTTGTTATTAAATTGTTCATTTAACTTTTATTTCTATATTTCTGTGTATTTTATTAACTTGCAATTCTAGCCAAAGCATAGACTATTTGACTGCAGGATCACAGTTTCTGGTTATTATTTGCAGTGAATTGGATGCTGGGCAAGGAAGCAGACGCACGCAGCTCGACCCTCTGCCTACATCGAGCTATTCCTTTTCAACAGAGCTTTTCAACTATCTAAAGCATGAGGGTTGACAGTAAGTAATGCACCGCACTTTTCTTTCTCAGCCTAAAACAACGCTACGAGTGCGAAACGTTACGTGCGTACTATTTGAAGCCGCCTGAGTGAGCGCGCTAAGTTTCCGTCCCTTCCGACAGATAGCGTAGCTACAGCACAGTTTCAAAATGGCGTCTATGGGTGATGTACGTTGCAAGCAACGTGCCGTCATTGAATTTCTCATTGCAGAGAAGGAAACTGTGGGGAATATTTACAAACGCTTGTGCAAAGTCAGTGGAGCATCTGCTGTCGACAGAAGTACAGTTAGTCGCTGGGCACGGACGGCGAGCTCATCAGAGGGCGGTTCGGCGGAGCTCCACGATTTGCAGCGGTCGGGGAGACCATCAACGGCTCTCACATCTGACACGTTGCAGCGAGCTGATCTCATTCACGAGGACAGACACGTTACGACTCGGCAGTTCGCCCTGCTTCTGTCAATCAGCAAAGGGTGCGTAGATGCAATTATCCGCACTCTCGGATATTCAAAAGAGTGTGCAAGATGGGTCCCGCGGTGTCTTAAGGTGGATCACAAATCGCACAGAATAAGTATTTGTCTTGATTTGTTGCAACGTTTTGAAGCTAAGGGGGAGGCCTTCTTGTCCCGGGTTGTGACAGGTGATAAAACCTGGGTTCACCATTTTGAGACCGGAAAAAAAAGACAGTCGATGGAATATCGCCATTCCCACTCCCCACAGAAAAAAAAATTCAAAGCAACTGCTTCCGCCGGTAAGGTCGTGATCACCGTATTAGGGGACTCCGAAGGTGTGATTCACATTGCTGTGATGCCGAGAGGTGGTACCATTAATTCAGAAGCATATGTCAACACATTAACAAATCTAAAGACGCGCTTCCGGCGACTTCGGCGCCACAGCAACCCAGGAGATGTTTTGGTGCAACACTATAACGCTCGGCAGCACACAAGTCTGAGGATTGTTGAACACATCGTACGACCTAGCCCCCTCGGACTTCCACTTGTTTGGGCCATTAAAGGAGATCATTAGTGGAAGACATTTTGAGGACGAAGGGGAGGTGATTCACACGGTGAAGCACTGGATCCGCCACCGGGTCAAGGATTGATACCGACAGGACATACACGCCCTTGTGTCGTGCTGGAGCAAGGCCATAGAATGGGATGGAAATTACGTGGAAATATGGTGTGTAGATAAAACACCTTTCTTGGGTGTGTGTAATTCTTATAATATTCAATAAAGAATTGTTGAGTGAGCAACTCTCGTACGAGTAACCACAGGTAAAGAGGCAAACCATTGGTCATATGCACTGCTATTAGGAAGAATAACTACTTAGCAAAAACCCGAAGATACTGTCGCAACACCCAACGATAACCATATTCTCATTCAACTCTGTTTCAGAGGCATGATTATTTGTTTTTTCTTTTTCAACTAATATTTTCGATTTCAGGATTTTTCTAATTGAAAACTGCACGAAAGGAGGGGGTTAAGCCCTAAATTTTCCGAAAATGAGTTAATAGCGTCATTTTGTAGTTCATCAGACTTCCTTTCAGTTGTGTCAAGTTAGCTGAATGTAGTGTGTTTTTTCTCACTGTTATAGCCACATAAAAATGCAGTATACACTGAAAAAAAGGGTCAAGTCCATCAAAAACATGGACACAAAGAGTGAAGTCCTGCAGGTTTTTTTATTTGTTAGCAAGGAAGTTTTATTGTTGACATTGTTAAATGCAGTGTCATTTTTTTCTTTTGTAATGTCGAAGTTTGAGAGCAGACTTGAGATTAACTTTTCTGTTTTGTGACGTGGTGGAATTGAATTTTGTGCACGAAATAGGAGAGTATTGCAACTGCAAGAAAAATTGCACTGATATGATAACTGATGCAGAAAAGTCTGAACTCATATCCAACTTCGATTTGTTGAAGGACTGTAATTAGCAAAGTTGTTACCTGACAGGACTGACCGCTACTGATAATATTCAACACTAAAGGCCTCACAGAGATGGGACAGTAGCTACTGTGTGTGATTATACATTTCATTATAACTATAACAGAATTGACTGTTTGTCAAAAGGCCTTTATATCGCTTCAGGGGATTTCAAAGAAAACATTAGAAATTATTGGGAATTCCTTAAAAAATGAAGTGTGCAGTTGACAAACGAGCGAAACACAGACACCAAGCTCATAAACCTTCAACAGAAACAGAGCAAAACATATGCAATCAAATCATGCCATTTAAAGGGAGGTCCAGCCATTACAACATCTACATCTACATCTACATCTACATCTATACTCCGCGAGCCACCTTACGGTGTGTGGCGGAGGGTACTTATTGTACCACTATCTGATCCCCCCTTCCCTGTTCCATTCACGAATTGTGCGTGGGAAGAACGACTGCTTGTAAGTCTCCGTATTTGCTCTAATTTCTCGGATCTTTTCGTTGTGATCATTACGCGAGATATATGTGGGCGGTAGTAATATGTTGCCCATCTCTTCCCGGAATGTGCTCTCTCGTAATTTCGATAATAAACCTCTCCGTATTGCGTAACGCCTTTCTTGAAGTGTCCGCCACTGGAGCTTGTTCAGCAACTCCGTAACGCTCTCGCGCTGGCTAAATGTCCCCATGACGAATCGCGCTGCTTTTCGCTGGATCATGTCTATCTCTTCTATTAATCCAACCTGTAATATGTAATACAACATAAATAAAACACAAAAATTCTATAAAACACAGAAACTCTATTTTCCTGAAGTGCTAAGTATTAAGAAGATGTTTTAGATGTTTCAAGAAACACATCCTGCCTGTTCGGTATCATATGAAACCTATTTACATTTAATACAGAATTTAAGAGACGCAACAGCTGGGAAGGAAAGGTCAGACGTTCAAAATAATATTAAGAGAGAGAGAGGAGACTGAATACGAACTACACCGCCGAAAAGCTGATGCATAAAAAACAGTCTCGACCGAGAAGCAGGAAGTTTACAAACATTGAATCGATACATACTTATTTCCAACGGAATCTTCCACATCCAAACATCAGCACCAATATTGCCCATTGTAAGCGCCGGCTTTTCCTATACCTATTTAACATCGACTCTCAGGCGATAATGCAGTACTTTATGCTCAGCCAATAGAGAGGAAAGGATAAAAAACTACTTTCTTTCCACAATCATTATGTCATTATATTTCTGGACCCAGTGGTTAAAAATTTGGAAATCTTCTGTGACTCACAGTGATCAAAACAAAAAGTACATCCTATCCAGACCCATATACTATCTCATATATCATGCAAAACATTTTGAATCTATTAGTGTAACATTCTCAGTTAGGGGATATTCGTATCTGAAAAGCAACAAGGACTCAGACGTAAAACAAAAGTTGAACTTCCGAAGGACTGGATGGACATAGTTACAGACGCGTGTGTGAAACCCATTTCTTTCGGCAGTGCTGGAGTTGATGGCTCAATAATACTTGGGTGGACTGATTACTTGCAACCAAGATACCGACAAAAGAACTATTAATGAGATTAAATTACATGTATGCGTGGTGTCTGTTCTTCCAGGCATGTCCGAAAGAACAAAGCCCATGTAGAAACCGCAGATGTAATACACTGTATGTAAATCGAAGATGGGTAGCGGAAGAAATGAAAAGCAAACGGAGGGTATCACTGCTGTCAGCTGCATCGGGACATTACGCGGAATCAGCGGCGACGAGTAAAAACGTGTACCAGACCGGAATTCGAACCCGCAATCCCCTGCTTAATAGGATGGTGGGTTAACCACTGGTCTATCCGGGACACAGTGATATCTCCATTGTGCGAACTATCTCGGGACGCCTCACGACTGATCCACATTCCCATCGATCGTCACCTATACGCAGTCCCTGTTCATGTCCTTCATATTCGTTCTCTGAGATTCCCGCAGGATATAGGACGATTTGAGCATTCGCACCGAAGAAGGCGGATCCATTGCCCGGCTAGGCCAGGCAGATTATATGAATGCGTGGTATC
This sequence comes from Schistocerca americana, assembly GCF_021461395.2. Taxonomy (NCBI): domain Eukaryota; kingdom Metazoa; phylum Arthropoda; class Insecta; order Orthoptera; family Acrididae; genus Schistocerca; species Schistocerca americana. The sequence goes on from NC_060122.1 coordinate 701,380,884, forward strand.
TGTTCTTTCGAACATATCCAGACGCTAACTGAAGTCCTCGCGGTGGTGGAATGTCATTAAGGAATACGTAGCCTGGAAAACTGGTAAGCTGCGACTGTGGCCGACTAGCCTCGTAAAATGCTTACGAGAAACCGCACTCACTGTCATTGTATTTCACTGGTATTTCATCCACTGATCTGTTTCGGTGGATACTGAGCACGTCCGCAAACAGCGATATTTATCGTAAGGTTGCCATGACACTCGGTATTCGGTCTCTTTCTCTGATATTCTGATGATGGGGCGTGTCCGAAACGAGTGACTAATAAAGTTTTAACAACTCGAATTTTGTTAGTAGTCGTTTTTTGTCTTAGAGTGCATAATTACACTCCTGGAAATGGAAAAAAGAACACATTGACACCGGTGTGTCAGACCCACCATACTTGCTCCGGACACTGCGAGAGGGCTGTACAAGCAATGATGACACGCACGGCACAGCGGACACACCAGGAACCGCGATGTTGGCCGTCGAATGGCGCTAGCTGCGCAGCATTTGTGCACCGAAGCCGTCAGTGTTAGCCAGTTTGCCGTGGCATACGGAGCTCCATCGCAGTCTTTAACACTGGTAGCATGCCGCGACAGCGTGGACGTGAACCGTATGTGCAGTTGACGGACTTTGAGCGAGGGCGTATAGTGGGCATGCGGGAGGCCGGGTGGACGTACCGCCGAATTGCTCAACACGTGGGGCGTGAGGTCTCCACAGTACATCGATGTTGTCGCCAGTGGTCGGCGGAAGGTGCACGTGCCCGTCGACCTGGGACCGCACCGCAGCGACGCACGGATGCACGCCAAGACCGTAGGATCCTACGCAGTGCCGTAGGGGACCGCACCGCCACTTCCCAGCAAATTAGGGACACTGTTGCTCCTGGGGTATCGGCGAGGACCATTCGCAACCGTCTCCATGAAGCTGGGCTACGGTCCCGCACACCGTTAGGCCGTCTTCCGCTCACGCCCCAACATCGTGCAGCACGCCTCCAGTGGTGTCGCGACAGGCGTGAATGGAGGGACGAATGGAGACGTACCGTCTTCAGCGATGAGAGTCGCTTCTGCCTTGGTGCCAATGATGGTCGTATGCGTGTTTGGCGCCGTGCAGGTGAGCGCCACAATCAGGACTGCATACGACCGAGGCACACAGGGCCAACACCCGGCATCATGGTGTGGGGAGCGATATCCTACACTGGCCGTACGCCACTGGTGATCGTCGAGGGGACACTGAATAGTGCACGGTACATCCAAACCGTCATCGAACCCATCGTTCTACCATTCCTAGACCGGCAAGGGAACTTGCTGTTCCAACAGGACAATGCACGTCCGCATGTATCCCGTGCCACCCAACGTGCTCTAGAAGGTGTAAGTCAACTACCCTGGCCAGCAAGATCTCCGGATCGGTCCCCCATTGAGGATGTTTGGGACTGGATGAAGCGTCGTCTCACGCGTTCTGCACGTCCAGCACGAACGCTGGTCCAACTGAGGCGCCAGGTGGAAATAGCATGGCAAGCCGTTCCACAGGACTACATCCAGCATCTCTACGATCGTCTCCATGGGAGAATAGCAGCCTGCATTGCTGCGAAAGGTGGATATACACTGTACTAGTGCCGACATTGTGCATGCTCTGTTGCCTGTGTCTATGTGCCTGTGGTTCTGTCAGTGTGATCATGTGATGTATCTGACCCCAGGAATGTGTCAATAAAGTTTCCCCTTCCTGGGACAATGAATTCACAGTGTTCTTATTTCAATTTCCAGGAGTGTATATTAAAATCGACACCTCTTTGTCAGTATAAAACAGACATACTCATATTGTTTGATGGCGCTTAATTCTTCGACTCTAGCGTAATATACACAAGGCTGGTTTGGAACAACGGTGTTAAGTTGAGATTTTGAAGATTACGTGGACCAGCTATAATTACTTAGTGACGAGAGCTTCGTATCAACCCAGTATTGAAAAAAATGTGGGGTCAGTGACATTACATTTTAGTCTCCGTTACAATGAGGATAACGTTTATTTCAGGAAACAAAAGATAATAAACTGATTCGATATCCATGTGTTATTTATACGACAAAGAGTAGCTATACCTATCAGATGGCACCAGATTTTCCTTCCTTCTGTGCAATGGAGAAAACATACGACCTTGCGTGCACAGCCTAGAACTTATGAATATTAATACAAGGTTGTTAATGCTACTGGGAGAGCAGACGAAGGTTTTAGCGTTGGATGAAAGTGAAAAGTGACTTATAAAACGGCAATGAAACGTTGCCAACTACTGGCGCTATAAATTATTCAACACGCCGCGTCCCGTGACGTTAATATACGATCTGATGCGTGACGTGATACATCCCGCCGACGGTTAAGCCTCTGGTTCGGTTCCAGGAGCGATAAATTAGCGGATGCGACCCGCAGAGGAGGGCCAAACTTAAATACCGCCGTCACGACACACAAAGAGCAGATTACGTCCATAACAAGGGAGTGGCCAGGGCCAGTATTTTTGCGATTCATTACTCGAGTGTGTTTTATGTGCTGAACTGAGCACCCAGACCCACGAAACGGTAGCACGAGCGGATTTGTGTCAGTGCTGACTTGCTACAAGAAATGCTCGTGTAGGACACTGCAATAATTTTGTTGTAAGTGACAAAGAGAAAAATTCTAAAAGATAATACGAACGCGTGGGATAGAAAGCAAATTCTCAATAAATCACGGTGCTGTGTATCGTTGTAAATCACACTAAATGTTTCAAGACGAACGTTGGATTCGGAAGGAGATTTTAATATGAATAGTTTCCACTAAAGCATTTATGTAGTGTCCAATGTCCCATGAAGATATCAGAAAGCTAGGCGTAACATAAAACTGAAAAAACGATCGAGAGGACATAACTCACGTTTATGCTAATCATTGATTCAATAACTGTCTTAATATCCGAGTTACTAAATTAAATGCTCAGTCCTCAGCCACCAATTGCAATGCACTTTGCTGCTGTCACCACAACAGCACATTAAAATTGCGTGCTGGCTGGAGCCTCGATGTCTAGAAACTTCAAGTCTGATAACAGGAGAAGAAGTACTGGCAGAAGTTAAGCTGTGAGGGTGGATGCTGAGTCGTATGTCGACAGTTCAGTTAGTATAGGTCCTGGGTTCGAGTCCCAGTCCAGCATACAGTTTCAATCTGCCAAGGAGTTTCAAAATGGTGCATACTTCGTGTGAAATATACCCTACATTCTGAACCACAGCAGTAAGTTACTACATTTGTACTCCACAAGCCATATTACAGTATATGGCGGAGGGTACTTTTGTGTACCAGTTCCAGCCCTATACAGTTCACGGGAAGAATGATTGCTGGTAAGCTTCAGTGTGGATTCGGATCTCTCTGATTTTATCTTCATGGTACTTTCAAGAGATGTACGTAGCTTTCGTGCTTTTATTGCTTTTTACTTTGTATATTATGTCACGATAACTTATAAATATGTAATATTCAGTTAACGGTTTCGGCAACAAGTTGTCATTTTCAGATAGGATTAACCTACAAAAATGAATCGCCAACGTACATAAGTCACAATTATTCGCTTTGAACATCATGTACTGTAAAATAATGAATGTACGTCACATCATTATATGATGAAAAAAGACTTCCTTTTGCTAGTAATATATTGGTTACAGGAGAGAGGGCTTTAAGGAAATTGGGAGGGGAAAGACCATAGGCAAAATGGGGCGGCTAACGGCGCTCTCTATATCTGTTAATGGTTGTTGTAAGCCATCTTTAAAATTACCATGTTAAAAGCACAGGAAAGAGTGTAAATAACTAAATTTTTAGAATTTAAAAAATGTTTTCAATAAGTTTTTTCAAATACCTTCTAAAAAATACGAATTCTTTACAAAAACTTGATGCATACGCTAGTGACTGTCATATCCTTAACATCATAAAACCTTTTTTCGTGTAACAATACTTTGGGGACAAATCCTATAAAAACGTGCACAATTTTCAGTGGACAATGCCATGCTATCGGTATATAAAACGCTGCTAATTCTACATATTTCAAGTATTTTATCCAACATTACTTATTCTCATAGTGGCTGATTTTTCTCTGTTTTTATTTGCGTTCATCTGACTACAAGGAATAAATTTTAACAATTTTCCAGCTTTCTTTTCGTTTTATTTAGTATTTCATGTTACGACTCCATTACGGTTTTATATCAGCCTAAAGAGGGGGCACGATCGTGCATGTAGACAGGCACGCTCTCATGCATCATATTTGTCTACATTTTAACATATTCATGGTCAACTACTCTCAGTGTTGCCATTGCCAGAAAGTGCCTACGTGCCTGAAGAAGATTGCTTACGAAGAGAATTTATTCTATACAGGGTGTTACAAAAAGGTACGGCCAAACTTTCAGGAAACATTCCTCACACACAAATAAAGAAAAGATGTTATGTGGACATGTGTCCGGAAACGCTTAATTTCCATGTTAGAGCTCATTTTAGTTTCGTCGTCCACCTACGCTCAATTGAGCACGTTATCATGATTTCATACGGGATACTCTACCTGTGCTGCTAGGACATGTGCCTTTACAAGTAAGACACAACATGTGGTTCATGCACGATGGAGCTCCTGCACATTTCAGTCGAAGTGTTCGTACGCTTCTCAACAACAGATTCGGTCACCGATGGATTGGTAGAGGCGGACCAATTCCATGGCCTTCACGCTCTCCTGACCTCAAATCTCTTGACTTTCATTTATGGGGGCATTTGAAAGCTCTTGTCCACGCAACCCCGGTACCAAATGTAGAGACTCTTCGTGCTCGTATTGTGGATGGCCGTGATACAATACGCCATTCTCCAGGGCTGCATCAGCGCATCAGGGATTCCATGCGACGGAGGGTGGATGCATGTATCCCCGCTAACGCAGGACATTTTGAACATTTCCTGTAACAAAGTGTTTGAAGTCACGCTGGTACGTTCTGTTGCTGTGTGTTTCCATTCCATGATTAATGTGATTTGAAGAGAAGTAATAAAATGAGCTCTAAGATGGAAGTAAGCGTTTACGGACACATGTCCACTTAACATATTTTCTTTCTTTGTGTGTGAGGAATGTTTCCTGAAAGTTTGGCCGTACCTTTTTGTAACATCCTGTATAAGCATTTAGTCAATATCCTACAAGGGCGCTGGTAGCCATGCTGTTGAGCAACCTGAAACCAGTATCACCCTCAAGAGAGAATTTATATTTTTGACTTCAGATGTAATGGATAAACACTGATTTTCATTCTGTACCAGGCCTGACTGTTGATTATGGCATACATACCTTACTGATACTAAATAAATTATTTCTATAGGGTACTCGTTCACACAATGTTAGTTACAAAATGTTAGGTGGCTACATGGAGTAGTGTGCTTTTCGGCAAAGGTTGCCGTGTTGACGACTGTGGAATAATATTAGCAAAAAATGTTCAGATGTGTGTGAAATCTTATGGGACTTAACTGCTAAGGTCATCAGTCCCTAAGCTTACACACTACTTAACCTAAATCATCCTAACGACAAACACACACACCCATGTCCGAGGGAGGACTCGAACCTCCGCCGAGACCAGCCGCACAGTCCATGACTGCAGCGCCTTTGACTGCTTGGCTAATCCCGCGCGGCCATATAATGTTAGCAGTAGCTACATATCGCACGCAATAGTACGATTAGTTATTTCGATGTTTACATATAGACAGGTTGTAGGAAAGTCCGCTGAATGCAACAGACCAACTTACCTCTGATTTATTGATTTACAAAAGGTTTCCGATAGGGTTAAGTTAAGGGAAGTTTTAAAACTGCTCTACAATCGGGGAATTCAGCCTTAATAAAAACAGCTGAAGGGAAAACTGGTTCCAGGTTAACTAGCTGCATACCAATTAATAATGGTATCAGACAAGTTGACTCTTTGAGCTCGCTACTTATTAATGTAGTCATGGACGAGGTGATAAAGCTGTTGGTTGGTAGTGGATATAGAATAGGGGATGAAGAAATAGATATCATTTGTTATGCTGACGATGCTGGCAAACACTGAAGATAGCCTGCAGTAACTTTTACATGTACTTAATGTGGCAGCCAAAAGCCTAAATCTGTACGATCACATCTATGGAATTAATTACATGCAAATTGGAAGTGGATGGAAAAATCATTCAACAGGTAATGAATGACATGTCCAGCAGTGGAAAAATTCGAAACAAGTGTTTAAATCATACTATTTGGTAAAACAAGCTAATAGGAAAAACAGTAAAAGCAAGAATAGTCAAAACACTAGTGAGACCAGTGAGAGCATACACAGCTGAGATATCACTGGAAAGCCAGAAAAAAAAATTGGAAATGAAAATTCTGCGAAGGATAATAGTGAAAACATTGAAGGATAGAGAGAGAAATAAAAGCTTTAGAAAGTGATGAAAATTGGACTCCATTAATGTGTGAGCACATAAGAGAAAGCTTGAATGGAACATACACATAGACAGGATGGATGGATGGAAGACAGTAAAATCATGAGAAATAAATCACTCTGGCCATTAAAATTGCTAATCCACGAAGATGACGTGCTACAGACGCGAAATTTAACCGACAGGAAGAAGATGCTGTGATATGCAAATTATTAGCTTTTCAGAGCATTCACACAACGTGCTGACATGAGGAAAGTTTCCAGCCGATTTCTCATACACAAACGGCAGTTGACCGGCGTTGCCTGCTGAAACGTTGTTGTGATGCCTCGTGTAAGGAGGAGAAATGCGTACCATCTCGTTTCCGGCTTTGATAAAGGTCGGATTGTAACATATCGCGATTGCGGTTTATCGTATCGCGACATTGCTGCATGCGTTGGTCTAGATCCAATGACTGTTATCAGAATATGGAATTGCTGGGTTCAGAAAGGGTAATACGGAACGCCGTGCTGGATGCCAACGGTCTCGTATCGCTAGCAGTCGAGATGACAGGCATCTTATCCGCATGGCTGTAACGGATCGTGCAGCCACGTCTCGATCCCTGAGTCAACAGATGGGGACGTTTGCAAGACGACAACCATCTGCACGAACAGTTCGACGACGTTTGCAGCACCATGTACTATCGGCTCGGAGACCATGGCTGCGGCTACCCTTGACGCTGCATCACAGACAGGAGCGCCTGCGATGGTGTACTCACTGACGAACCTGGGTGCACGAATGGCAAAACGTCATTTTTTCGGATGAATCCAGGTTCTATTTACAGCATCATGATGGTCGAATTCGTGTTTGGCGGCATCGCGGTGAAGGCACATTGGAAGCGTATATTCGTCATCGCCATACTGGCGTATCACCCGGCGTGATGGTATGGTGCGCCATTGGTTACACGTCTCGGTCACCTCTTGTTCGCATTGACGGCACTTTGAACAGTGGATTTTACATTTCAGATGTGTTGTGACCAGTGGCTCTACCCTTCATTCGATCCGTGCGAAACCGTACATTTCAGCAGGATAATGCACGACCGCATGTTGCAGGTCCTGCACTGGCCTTTCTGGATACAGAAAAAGTTCGACTGCTGCCCTGGCCAGCACATTCTCCAGATCTCTCACCAGTGGAAAACGTCTGGTCAATGGTGGCCGAGCAACTGGCTCGTCACAATACGCCAGTCACTACTCTCGATGAACTGTGGTATCGTGTTGAAGCTGCATGGGCAGCTGTACATGCACACGCCATCCAAGCTCCGTTTGACTCAATGCCCAGGTATATCAAGGCCGTTATTATAGCCAGAGGTGGTTGTTCTGGGTACTGATTTCTCAGGATCTATGCACCCAAATGACGTGAAAATGTAATGACATGTCTGTTCTAGTATAATATATTTGTCCAATTAACACCCGATTATAATCTGCGTTTCTTCTCGGTGTAGCAATTACAACCACAGTGTAGACTGAGGAGTACTGAAGGAAGCAGGCTTTAGCCTAAGAAGAAAGGAAGAAGAAGAAAAAGAAGATGAATAAATATTTCTAGGAATCGTATTGTATGACAGCCGGGTGTCTTACCCGTTCCTAAGCAAACTGGAGACTCTGCGGTATGGTTGCCAGATGTGTTGTTAGGATAGTGCTGTCCAGTGTCACAACTATTTGGTGACATTTCTGTCCTCGAGTAATACGGCAGCCCATAGGGCCGGTCGTGTTTGTTATGCTTTCATCCTGCACAGACCAACCCACGTACTGAAGTGCGAGGCATCAACAATGGACCGAGACAGGGACAAATTCGCGGCAAAGACGGCGAAGTACGAATAGAAGGGTCCGTTTTTTATTTGTGAGAAGGACCATCGACCGGTGGAATGCGTCGGGATGCTGCAAGGGGAGGGCAGGTCTCGGCCGAATCTCCCACGGCAGCCTTAAAAGAGCATCCTATCCTATCCTACACAAACAGGCACGGCGGCGCCGATATTGTTGCGCGCGCAGAGATCGGCATTCCTCGGCCTCTCGCGGGAGGCGGGAGGGCGGCGAGGCCGGGCCGCAGTCCCCCGACCCCCGCCGCCCCCGCTGCCCCGGGCGACCCGCACAGAGCTGCCCTCGGCCCGGGATGAGAGGAGAACACAGAGGCGGGCGCTTGCCGGGCTGACCGGGCCGACAAAAACCGTTTGGAGGAATGCAGCCGCGGCCGCGGCCGTGCATTGTGCGCCCGGGCCATAATAGCGGCGCGGGTCAAAAGTCACTCCCGGCTGTCACATCACAGGCCCCGACCCAGCGCGCCACAACAGGTACTCCCCCGCACCGCGGCCTGTCCACTACCTGCACAGCGGGACGCAGCCGCTAGCACCCTTCCAGGACAAGCGTGTCGTCGCATGTACCCACGTCCTCTTCCATTCTGGTAAATGTCTCGTGTCAGAAGTAAAACATTGGCAACCGAGACGATAGCTGAAGGAAACTTCACAAACCAAGATCGCTAAAGGAAGCATTTTATTGGGTGACCGGTTTCAACAGAGCTATGCCATCGTCATTGGATCTGCAAGAAAAAAAAAAAATATTCAAATGTATGTGAAATGTTATGGGACTTAACTGCTAAGGTCATCAGTCCCTAAACTTACACACTGCTTAACCTAAATTATCCGAAGGACAAACACACACACCCATGCCCAAGGGAGGACTCGACTAATTCCATAGGCTATGTGACGAGTCAATTAAAAAAAAAAAATGTTCAAATGTGTGTGAAATCTTATGGGACTTAACTGCTAAGGTCATCAGTCCCTGAACTTACACACTACTTAACCTAAATTATTCTAAACACATGCACCCATGCCCGAGGGAGGACTCGAACCTCCGCCGGGACCAGCCGCACAGTCCGTGACTGCAGCGCCCTAGTCCGCTCGGCTAACCCCGCGCGGCGATCTGCAAGAGAATGAACAGAAGTTCAGATCAAAATTTTACGCTCATGATACTACAACTTGATGAACTGCTTCGTCACACCCGAGCGGACTAAGACGCTGCAGTCATGGACTGTGTGGCTGGTCCCGGCGGAGGTTCGAGTCCTCCCTCGGGCATGGGTGTGTATGTTTGTCCTCAGGATAATTTAGGTTAAGTAGTGTGTAAGCTTAGGTACTGATGACCTTAGCAGTTAAGTCGCACAAGATTTCGCACACATTTGGACATTTTTTTTTGCCTCGTCACATAACCTATGGAATTATAACATACGTTATGCCTTAAAACTTTGTACATGGCATCCATCAGTGTGGCAAGCTGCTTCAGATTGCATATACTCTTCCCACTACATGAGGATCACTACACATCGGCATGTCGAATGTAAAAGTAATATGTGGGACTGCTATTCAGAAAATAAGAAACGATGCGTCGCGAAATGGAAACCACAGTGAAAATCTCAATTGTTTTATTTGCGACGGTTAGATACACCTTCCAGCTACTTCTCTACATCTCTGTCTGTCAATTGTGGAAATTCTTCCATATCAACACTCAAAAAACCGAAGTCACGGAATCCAGATACTCATAGCTCCAGTTATGCAAGTATCGATATACCTCACTGTCTATAGATACACTGCATAGGAGCCTGAATATGACATCAATTAGATGTCGAAACTGTTTTTCTAATTAAATAATTTCTGAAAACATACGGCTGTTCGGCGATCTTTCTTTGGTAAAAACTTCTCTACATAGTCACCTCTCCGACTTACGTATCTGTTGTGGCGTTGTATCAACTTTCCAATACCCATGTCGCCGAAGGCAGCCTGCTGTGCTTTCCGACAATTTTCTGCGCGGGACTACAGCTCATTGTCTGTGCCAAACTATTGTCTTCACAACCAGCAGTTCATTTGAACAGAGACGACAATCGAAGGAAGCCAAGTGATGAGTGGTCAAACATTTCCCATCGCAAACGCTGCAGGAACGTCCTCATTGCCCCTACAGTGTTCGGCCGAGAACTGTCATGAAGAAGGAAATGCATGACAATTAAGTTATGTGGGATTTCATGAAATCAGGAGAACTCTCTCAGCAGACACCCATACTTGGTGGAAGACACTACTGTTTTAGGCATCTTTACTCTCACTGTGCGCTCAGAACTAGAGATACGGCCCAGCATGTCTGTGCAAAGCCTCATCAGATTTTCACTGTGGCTTCCAATCCCGGACTGACCGTTCCTTACTCTCCATATAGCCCTTGTACAAACATAACTTTATTTGCATTTAATGCAATGCATGCGAGAGAAATATAGGAATTTTACATGTAATTAACATATGTACATTTGATAATACTGTAGGACAAAATACGCGTGACATACGTTAGGGAACAAGAATGAGGCTCCCAGTATGTTACTTGTAGAAAAGAATTTAGAAAGAAATTGTTCAAACAGGATGTCTGTATTCTTGTATACTCTGTCACTATAATTTACATCTGATATCTATACAGTCTCTTAAGATCGTGGTCAGGTTATTTAGTAGATAACTGTATTTGACAATAAACTGAAACATATACATATATCATATATGAAGAAAAGAAAAATGCAATTAGAATCGATAATACCTCCGGTCACCCACAGCGTCGATAATTGTTTGGTATTTGCGAGGCACGCTTGAAACCAAGTTTTCCGCGTATTCACGTGGAAGAGACCCACATACATCTAATTTTCGTTATCAGCTGTTTCAGAGTGAAGATCTTTTTTGCTTGCAACTTCTTTTTGATGTAAGACCACAATTCAACAGAACTAGCGTCAGGTGACTGAGTGCTGATACAGTATCTGCACCTTTCTCCTTTTTCCAGCCGCTGTAAGTCTGCTGCAGTGTTTCGGACCATTGTCCTCCTGCAGAATCCAGTCTTCATTTTTGCCGCTGAACCAACGTTTGGCAGTCGGCATCAAACGTATTTGATGAACACGACGCGTAAGCTGAACTCATGTCCCAGCTTGTGTATCTCAGTCAAGAACTCAAAGTTAGCTAATGCTTTATGAACATTACATGAAGGACAAAGGTTTCCTCTCTTGGGATTGAAAGAACTAAAGCGATCTGTGTGTAATGTCGATGCGCTCTTGCTTAACAGCCTCTAATTACAATTTTCTCATCATAATGGCTAGACAATATATTTTTTTGTTTTTTCAGAAAACAGTGCTGCACACACAATATTATAAGCAGATCGCCGTTGAAATAACAACTTTATATAATTTTAAGCGTGTAACTACGATATTCGTCTATATCCCTTACGACGCCGTATGTCTAGTTACTCAACGGAGATTTGAGTGGAACAGCGTTCAACATGAAATACCTAAGTAAATGAAATTAAAATGATATTGACTTGTACTTAGACTTCGTGCAGGAAATAAATCAAAGCAATACACCGAAATTTAGAGCAATTTTTATCAGTATGATGTTGAAAAGGAGCATACTGTCCTTTCTTACAGGATCTCAAAAATTGTTTAATACATTTTATATACCTAAATAAATATCCCAGGATTACAACGATTATTTTTCAAAATTTATTGAGTTATTATAAGTGTTCCTTTTGTCCTACGACAGCATTTAGTTCAAAACAAATATGCGATTGCTATCTTCACTTACATCTTATACGCAAATAACACCATGTACAATGGAGGGTGTTGCTGTTGAATTTAGAACACCTGTGTTTATCGCTTTACAGTAAACTTCCCATTATATGAATTTGTCGCTCGATGTCAAAGTGGACTTAACTGATACAAGTATTGCAATGCATAGGCGAGTATCGTGTGTAGAGGATGGAGAGAACGAATTACCGTCTGCCTGGTGCATTAAGTTTTCTTCAGTTGATGTTGACCGACTGCCTGGCGCATTAAGTTATCTTCAGTTATCGTACTCTGAAGGTCGCCAGCAGAAGGTCGCCAGCAGACTGACCATGCCAGGAATATACACTGACAGGTAACTATAAATATAAATAAATGTAATAGAATGTAGCGAGCGTAAAAAGACGAAAAATGATCCATTGTGGTTTACATTGTCTGCCTCCGTAGCTGACCGAACGAAGTGGCACAGTGGTTAGAACGCTGTACTCGTATCCTGGAGGAACACGATTCAAATTCGCGTCCGGCCTGCCTGATTTAGGTTTTCCAAGATTTCCCTAAGTCGCTTCAGCCAAATGCCGGGATAATTCCTTTGAAAGAGCACAGGCGACTTCCTCCCCCTCCTTCCCTAATCCGATGAGACTGACGTCCTCGCTGTTTAATCCCCTCTCACAAATCAACCAACCCACCTCCGTAACTGAGTGGCCAGCGCAGCTGGTTGCAGTGCATGGGGCCCGGGTTTGATTCCTGACACTGGCAGGGATTTTTCATTGGAGGGAGGACTGAAATGGGGTACACACATCCTCTTAACACCAGTTGCGGATATACCTGACCGAGTAGTAGCAGCTATAGGTCAAGAAAAATGCCGCCGGGAGAGCAATGTTGTGACCCCACGCCCCTTCATACAGCAACCAGTGACGTCATGACACGGGGGTCGCTCGGTACCGAAGGGTCTTCCAGGGCCTGTGCACGAAGTTTACTCATGGTTTTTCATCTACAGCGACATCTATGCTCCGAAAGCCATCATAAAGTACTGTATGTCTCATTGTCAAATTCCCCTCTCCTCCCTCTTTTTCCTATTCCAAACACGAATAGTGTGCAGGGAGAACGATTGTTGATAAGCATTCTTGTGAGCTCGTATCTCTCTAATTTTGACTTCATGGGGTCTTTTCACGAGAGATAGAGTATCTGATTAGAACTCTACGTAACGAGGAACTGACCACCAGATGTGTTGCAGTGGAGAAGCAGCAGGAGCAAAATGACTCAGTGACTTCGAACGTGGACTGCTAAATGCATGTCACTTGAGTATCAGTCCATTGGGGATGTTCAAACCCATTAAAAAGCTGCCCAAATCGACTCTTGGTGAATTGCGAAGGAATAACCTAATCTAAATGTGCTCGAAAATTATAAATTACCTCGAAGAAAACGGTGTATTGACACACAGTCAACATGGGTTTAGAAAACATCGTTCCTGTGAAACACAACTAGCTCTTTATTCACATGAAGTGTTGAGTGCTATTGACAAGGGATTTCAGGTCGATTCCGTATTTCTGTATTTCCGGAAGGTTTTTGACACTGTACCACACAAGCGGCTCGTTGAGAAATTGCTTGCTTATGCAATATCGTCTCCGTTATGTAACTGGATTTGTGATTTCCTGTCAGAGAGTAATTGACGAAAAGTCATCGAATAAAGCAGAAGTGATTTCTGGCGTTCCCCAAGGTAGTGTTATGAGCCCTTTGCTGTTCCTTATCTATATAAACGAGTCTCGAGACAAAATGAGCAGCCGTCTTCGGTTGTTTGCAGATGACGCTGTAGTTTATTGACTAATAAAGTCATCAGAAGATCAAAACAAACTGCGAAACGATTTAGAAAAGATATCTGAGTGGTGCGAAAATTGGCAGTTGACACTAAATAACGAAAAGTGTGAGGTCATCCACGTGAGTGCTAAAAGGAACTCGTTAAACTTCGGTTACACGATAAATCAGTCTAATCTAAAAGCCGTAAATTCAACTAAATACCTAGGTATTACAATTACGAACAACTTAAAGTGGAAGGAACACATAGAAAATGTTGTGGGGAAGGCTAACCAAAGGCTGCGTTTTATTGGCAGGACACTTAGAAAATGTAACAGACCTACTAAGGAGACTGCCTACACTACGCTTGTCCATCCTCTTTTAGAATACTGCTGCGCGGTGTGGGATCCTTACCAGATAGGACTGACGGAGTACATCGAAAAAGTTCAAAGAAAGGCAGCACATTTTGTATTATAGCGAAATATGGGAGAGAGTGTCACAGAAATGATACAGGATTTGGACTGGACATCATTAACAGAAAGGCGTTTTTCGTTGCGACGTGATCTTCTCACGAAATTCCAATCACCGACTTTCTCCTCCGAATGTGAAAATATTTTGTTGACACTGACGAATATTATATTTTGTGTATGTTTGTGTGATATAATGAATTACTCCTAGAATAACCAATCAACCAGTCAAGGAAACATTGTAACTGAGTCCTATATGAGGGGTATGTCGCTGAACACGATGTTTAAGAGATCAAATATTTAGAAATAACTTTTTGTGTTTATTCTACATTGGATGTCGATGAGTAGTTTATGTCCACCATTTTCGTGGTGTAATGGTTCAAAACAGACTCGTGGTTTTGGTAGGATCAGTACTTCCGTCTACTAAATGTTCCTGTCACAATTGATGTAAAAATACGATATTTTGACGTGCAGCAGCCCTTCAGAGCATTCAAGATTACGGCGTCTGGTCTGCAGCAGCTGTTGTGTTCGACTTCAAGCGACATAGAGTCGCTTAGGCGCTCTGCAACTTCTATGTACCTATTTTATTTGTTTGACAAACCCTGTTTTCAGGGCTATATTTTATATGATTAATGTAACTATGCGGATGTTTGCCTAAACGATAAGGACATATCACTTCATGTTATAATACTGCCGTCTTCTGAAGAAGATAGATTTATATCTATTGAAACCTAGGTAAAGATTACTTTATCCTTTGCAACTGGTCGGCTGTTCTTAGTCTGATTTACGTGGAACCGTTGCTGTAGCGCAGCTATGTTTAAAGTACTGTCATACGCAACGGTTAGGAGAGGTTGGCAACAGAGTGGTGCGGGAAATGACGTCGTAGGATAGCTGGACAGGAGCAGAAATGATTAGCGAACAAGTTAACCCAACGAACGAAAGATTACCTTAACTTGTATTTCCCTGTGCAACGAAGATGCATTACAAATATTGCAGCAAGAAACACAGTCCAGCCACCACAATGTCAACGTGGATGAGGCTACTAGACGGTGTCAGCGTAGCGTCCCTTAGCGGGCGCTGCCGCCGGCCATCCTTTATCGTGACGGCAGAGGGCGCTCGAAGTTCAGACCGCTGGTGGCGTGACTCGGCGGGCGTGCTTCACTGGCTCCACCGCATGCCGCGTAGTCGCTAACGGTGTTGGACGGAGACTTGCAATTCTGTTGCCAATGTAACGGCACCGGTGGTACGGTATTGACATGTGATACACCAGCAGCAATTAAACAACATACAGTATTATCATGTCCAGCGGCAAACCAGACCTTTCAAGTTGACGGCGTCTAGTCCGCAGCAACAATTTGGCCACGCGGTTTCAGGCGAATAGCGCTGCCCCTCCCACCGGAGGTCCGAGTCCTTCGGGCATGGGTGTGTGTTGTCCTTAGCGTAAGTTGGTTTAAGTAGTGTGTAAGTCTAGGGACCGATGACTTCAGCAGTTTGGTCCCTTAGGAATTCAGGCACACATAAAAAACGTAAGTCCATTTGCCTTGTTAAGAACGTCCTGTAATTCGAGTACCTGCAAGTATGACAGGAACCTCACTAGAATAGGTCTGACTAGGCGACTTGTCTCGGGAGGACGGAACACAGATCAATGTGCGGATATATGAAAGCACCGGAAAACTCCTGGAAAACTACTTGTTCACTAAGTCATGGCATCATCTGTCAGAAACGCTTCCTATGATTCACGGTCTACTATTCATACAGTAGTAACAAAATTACTTTCGGTTGGTGTTGTGAGAAGGAGAAGCATTGAAGATATAATGGAATGTTGCACAAAATACAAAGAAGGAGGTGATCCGATGTTTCTGAAAGAGAACGTACATTCTCAGAAATTGTTTCCTCAAATTGCGACCTACATTGGTTACCAGCAGACTTCCTCTCCCAGGAATTCCCTCTTTTCATATGTTGTTCTCGGACTTTTACGTACTTCTTGCTTTGTCCGTCATGGGTTGTTTTGCTTCCAAGATAGCAGAATCCTCAACTTCGTCTACTTCGTGACCACTTATTTTGATGCTAAACTTCTCGCCATTCTCATTCCTGCTACTTCTCATTACTTTCGTCTTTCTTCGATTAACTGTCCATATTCTCAACTCATTAGCTTGTTCATTCCATTCAACAGATCCTGTAATTCTTCTTTACTTTCACTGAGGACAGCAGAGTCATCAGGAAATCTTATCATTGATGTCCCTTCACCTTGAATTTTAATCTCACTCTTGAACCTTTCTTTTATTTTCGTCTTTGCGTCTTCGATGTGTAGATTGAATAGTTGGGGGCGAAGACTACATCCCGGTCTTACACCTTTTCAATCCGAGGTCTTCGTTCTTGCTCTTCCACTTTTATTGTTCCCTCTTGGTTGTTGTACACACTCGCATTGTATATAATCCATATTTCCCTAAAGCTTACTTCTAGTTCTCACAAATTTTATTTTGTACTATTTTACATTGTCGAACGCTTTTTCCAGGTTGATTTTCTATCAGTTTTGCTTCCATTTACCAAGAGCAACTTCAGAACTGCCTATCTGTTGTCTTTAACTTTCCTAAAGCCAAACTGTCACCCAATAGATGCTCAATTTACTTTTCCATTCTTCTCTGTATATTATACTTGTCACTAGCTTGGATGCATGCACTGTGAACCTTACTGTGCGATATTTCTCAGACTCATCTGTCCTTGCTATCTTTGGAATAGTGTGGGCGATATTTTCCTTAAGTCTGCTGATATGTCGGCTGTCTCATAAATTCTCGCACAACTCAAACATATATTAAACTGGTTTTAGTTGCTTTAACGTTTGAATTCGATGGTTTCTTTTTTTATGATACATATTCAGTCCTTTGAAAGTACAGGGTGTCTATAATTAAAGTTCCTGTTTCAAAACGCGTTAAAATCGAACCACTGCTCAGAAGGGCGTCTAATTTGAACAGCATATTATTGACACAGGGGGAAATGGCGTGGAATAAAAAAAATTAACGAAAATTTTACCAATATTTGGCGCTCTAAGTGTCAGGATATGGACACCAACAGATACGCGGCACAGAGATGTCCCTCAGTTGGCGTCTGAGACGCTCAGCACAACTTTCTCCATGAAGGATCGCTCGCTGCTGATAAAGCTCTTTTACGAGAACGGTAAAATGGAAATGAGCGTTTGGCGTCATTGGCCGGGAGGCCCCTTGCGGGGCAGGTCCGCCCGCCTTGGTGCAGGTCTTATTACATTCGACGGCACATAGGGCGACCTGCGCGCCGGATGGGGATGAAATGATGATGAAGACAACACAACACCCAGTCCCTGAGCGGAGAAAATCCGCGACCCAGCCGGGAATCGAACCCGGGCCCGTAGGACGGCAATCAGTCACTCTGACAACTCAGTTGTCGGGACGGACACAAGTATGGTAACTGTGCTCCAGCAGCTGAAGAAGTTACGGGCACTCAAGGGTATGGAAAAAGTCATTAGTCCGGTGTATGCTATGGGTATAGAGTCGAGCAGTGTTACGCAAACACGCAGTGCAGAGCGAATAGCCCGAAAGTTGGACACGCCTGCGATGAGGGAGCATAAAATCCTACGAAACATCTTGCATTGCTATCCATATAGAATCACCCACGTTCAGGAGTTGCTTCCTGCTGGATTGCCAGCAAGACAAATGTTCGCTGTGCAATATCTTGCTCGTATGGAGTGGCCATGGAACAGTCTGTGGACAGGCGAAGCCCATTTCCATCTTCAAGGATATGCCAAAACGCAGAATTGCGGGACATGACAACGACAAATCCGTACGTATATCAACCGGTACCACTTCGTTCTGCAAAAGTAAATGAGTGGTGCGAGTCGAAGGCATCGATTATCGTAGGGCCGCATTTTTTCGAGGGATGAGCCCTGCGATTTCTGTTCCCTGTACCATCACAGATAAACACCATGAAAGTCTTTTGAGCATCATCGTTATTCCGACCCGTCAACGGATTGGATGTGTGGGTAAATCACTTTTATGCAAGGTAGCACTCGTCCGCACATTGTGTAGCTATTGAAGCCGCTGCTGCGGAGGCATCAGCCGTTATTTCTCTTGCCTGGCCGACCAGTTCCATGTGACTTCTGGCTGTGGGATTATCTGAAAGATATTGTGTTCAGTGCTCAGGTTAGGAGCACAACTGAACTGATGGCACGCATTGCTCCACGCACTCTGAACGTAACACCGGGAACACTTTGCTCTGTTGTAGAACGTGCTGTTCATCAGTTTGATCTTGTGACAGAAAGCATATTGAACATGTCTCGCGCCAGTCTCACAATTAGAAACAGATATTAGTTTGACAACTTCTTATGCGGTTTTTCACTGCAGCACTATTAAAAACCGATGCCAGTTTGCTTTTTATGCGGTTTTTGGTCTCAGGACGATTAAAAATCGATTTTTTTCCATCCGATGTGGGACGAACTTGGGGTGGTGGATGGGCATACATAACTAACACTGCAACAACTGTTGACTGCCCAACTTGTGCAGTCGTGTACATTGGACAGTATGGTTGGGGTTATGTGCAACTCAAACCACAGCCGTCGCATTGCGATTCATCTGTTATTTGTAGCCGACCCCATTTAGGTTAACATGCTTACAGAGCGATGTATTGCTAAAATTTTCGATAATTTTCTTTCTTCCATGACGGTATGCCTTGCGTCAAGGATAAGCTGTTCAAATTTCGCTTCAGTGGTTCTCTTCGCACAGCGTTCCCAAACTGGTACTTCAATTGTGGACACATTGTGTGTCTTATTTAGTATACATTTTATAATGCTCTTATATCTTCCAATTGGCATGCTGTCAAACATATCCAAAATTTTAACTATAAAGAAAATTGTTTTCATCTTTCGAAGTCACATATAGAAGACTGCGCATCTAGGTCCAAAGTGGGAAGAAAAGCTGTATACGTCCTATACCATCTATGACAACGTATCTTACATACATTACATGCTATTCCTCAGGATTGGATCACATTTTATTTCACTTTTGTTATGAAGTGCACCTTGTAAAATAGAAGAGATACTATTTAAATTCTGTATTTGTAATTTGGGTTTTATTTTCCATTGCAGTTCATGAATATTCAGTCATAAGAATAAACTTTGTGATCATCACATCGAAAAGTAAATAAATTAAGATCACTTTCCGTAATTACTGTGCTTCTTCGAGCATATCCAGTCCTCTTCACCCATAGTTATTATAAAGGAAAACAGTTCGTAAGAACCCTCTGGTTCTTGTACTTACTGGGCAAGTTGCGGAGATCGGACAGCAGTATTAGTGGCCCTTTCCTCCTTCTTTCCTTAGTGCACTAAGTTTCAGTGGGTGCACTTTGCCGGCCTTGCTCGCCGATCGGTTCTAGGCACTACAATCTGGAACCGCGCGACCGCTACGGTCGCAGGTTCGAATCCTGCCTCGGGCATGGATATGTGTGATGTCCTTAGGTTAGTTAGGTTTAAGTAGATCTAAGTTCTAGGGAACTGATGACCTCAGAAGTTAAGTCCCATAGAGCTCAGGGCCATTTGAACCATTTGGGTGCACTTTACAGGACACCCCAACGTGCAGGAGGACCTAACTGATTATACCAGTTACCGTTTTATTTCCTTACTTTTTCCGAAATACTCGAAAAAAATGTACTTAACAGTAGTAGCACACACAAGTGGAAACAGTTTACTTAGTACATCACTGTTTGGATTCCAGAAGTGCTGCTCGACTGCGAATGCTATTTATTTAAACATTCATTTATGAAATAGCACAAGCCTTAAATAATAATACATAGCCAGTTGGTATTTTTTGTGATCTTTCCAAATGATTGTGTACATTTTAGTAAGTATCTTAGAAATACCCAAATTTTCCTGGTACTGATTGCTTTATGCACATCTGGTTTGAATCACAGTTAACAAACAGAATGGAAAAGATTGTGCTCAATAACTCAGATAATGTCAAGAAGATAGAAAATTTTAGTAACTGGGGAAAAAAGAAATCACAGAGAGAGTGCCCCAGGGTTCAATTTTGGGTCCACTCCTATTCCTTGTATATGTGAATGACTTTTCACTTATCATTAAACATGCAAAGTTGGTTCTTTTTGTAGTCGATATGTTCCCTTTAGAGAGAAAGCAGAGGAAGAGATGGTAAATTATGTTTTAGTAAAAATTATTAAACCTTCTCTGAAAACATACTTTCTTTAAATTTTGATAAAAAGTCACTACATTCAGTTCTGTACAACAAACAGTGTTTCCAGAGATTGATGTAGCATATGAGCAGAACTCAGTAAATAGGGTAGAATGCTCCAAATTTATAGGTGTACATATTGATGAGAACTTGAACTGGAAGAAGCATATTACTGAGCTTCTAAAAATAATCATGTTCAGCTACTATTATTCTTGGTATAATTGATAATCATGGAAACATAAGTATCAGCCTCCTAACGTATTTCGCGTATATCCATTCAATGATGTTTCACGGAATACTTGCATATACGCGAGCAGTAACAATAATATTTGATGCTCTGATGCTCACCCACAGACGTTATGTAGGTACCTATTCAAGGAAATAGGCATTTTAACTGCATCGTCACAATACATATACTAAATCGCCAAGGAAACTGGTATAGACATACGTATTCAAATACAGAGATACGTAAACAGGCAGCATACGGTGCATACAGAGATACGTAAACAGGCAGCATACGGCGCTGCGGTCGGCAACGCCTATATAAGACAGCAAGTGTCTGGAGCAGTTGTTAGATCAGTTACTGCTGCTAAAATGGCAGGTTAACAATATTTAAGTAAGTTTAAGCGTGGTGTTTTAGTCGCAACCGAACTATTGGACACAGCATCTCCGAGGTTACGATGAAGTGGGGATTTTCCCGTACAACCATTTCACGAGTGTATCGTGAATATCAGGAATCCGGTCAAACATCAGATCTCCGACATCTCGGCGGCTGGGAAAAGATTCTGCAAAATCGGGACCAACGACGCCTGAAGAGAATCGTTTAGCATGACAGAAGTGCAACCCTTCCGCAAATTGCTGCAGATTTCAAAAAATGGTTCAAATGGCTCTGAGCACTATGGGACTTAACATCTGTGGTCATTAGTCCCCTATAACTTAGAACTACTTAAACCTAAGTAACCTAAGGACATCACAAACATCCATGCCCGAGGCAGGATTCGAACCTGCGACCGTAGCGGTCACGTGGTTCCAGACTGTAGCGCCTAGAACCGCAAGGCCACACCGGCCGGCCAGATTTCAATGCTGCGACATCAACAAGTGTCAGGGTGCGAACCATTCAACGAAACGTCATCGATATGGGCTTCTGGAGCCAAAGGCCCACTCGTGTACCCTTGATGACTACGCGACACAAATCTTTACGCCTCGCCTGGGCCCGTGAAAACGGACACTGGACTGTTGACGACTGGAAACATGTTGCCTGGTTGACAAGTCTCGTTCCAAACTGTATCAAGCGGATGGTTGTGTACGGGTATGGAGACAACCTATGAATCCATGGACCCTGAATGTGAGCAGGGGACTGTTCTAGCTGGTGGACGCCCTGTAATGGAGTGGGGTGTGTGCAGTTGGAGTGATAAGGGACCCCTGATTCATCTAGATACGACTCTGACAGGTGACACGTAAGTAAGCATCCTCTCTGATCACCTGCATCCATTTATGTCCCTTGTGGATTCCGATGGACTTGGGCGATTCCAGCAGGACAATGCGATACTGACACACCCATAATTGCTTCAGAGTGGCTCCAGAAACACTCTGAGTTTAAACACTTACTCTGGCCACCAAACTCCCCAGACATGGACATTACTGAGAATATCTGCAATGCGTTGCAACGTGCTGTTCAGAAGAGATCTCCGCTCCGTCGTACTCTTACGGATTTATGGACAGCCCTGCAGGATTCATGGTGTCAGGTCTCTCCAACACTATTTCCGACATTAGTCGAGTCCATGCCACGTCGTGTTGCGGCACTTATGGATGCTCATGGGGCTCTACACGATATTAGGCCGATCTGCCAGTTTCTTTGGCTCTTCAGTATATATTCGGTAATGAATATCGTCATAAAGAGGTCATCAGAGTTTGAAAAGAACAGTGATGTTCTTATCTACAAGAATAGAGGGAAAAATGCCGGCCGCGCGAGGTAGCCGCGCGGTATCTGGCGTCTTGTCACGGTCCGCGCGGTTCCCCCTCCCCCCCCCCCCCCTCCCTTCTCGGAGGTTCGAGTCCTCCCTCGGGCATGGGTGTGTGTGTGTTGTCCTTAACGTAAGTTACATTGAGTAGTGTGTATGCTTAGTGACCGATGACCTCAGCAGTTTGGTCCCATAAGACCTTACCACAAATTTCGAAATTTCCAAAAATGCGGTTTATTACTCATTGCTACAACTGTCAGTAGCTCAGGCAGAAGTTCAACATTTAGCTATAAAATTTTTTGATCTTTTGCCCAATAACATAAAATGTCTTCGAAGCAAATTTTAAATCAAATTTAAAATAATTTTTCCTGGACAGTTCCTTCTACTCTGCTGATAAGTTGGTAGCCAGTAGAAGTAAATAAAGAATAGTTGGATGAGTAGTACTAAAAATAATAATGTTAACACTAATAATGTATACATGTCCTTTGTATACATATCCTTTAAACTGAAAGAATCATTCAAATGATATATGAAACACGTAACTAACTAACTGGGAGCACGTACCTCACTATGAATCAAAGCACAGCCTCCCGTGAAACTACACGATTACACGATATGCTGTGGGCGGTAACCCACATTCATAATGAGCACATACAATACTCCTGTTTCAGTTCGCTTGTGGTTCTCCTGCCTACCACCGCTACTGCACATAACACGCCAGAATTACAAAAGGGCTGGCGTTTCCGGAGAGAAGAGCCATAAATTTACCCCTTTGGGATTCATTCCCTCGGAAAGATAGTAAACTAGCATTTTTGTGGGTTTGTAACCGGAGCGCAGCTATTAGTTTACCATCAGTGAAACAGTGTTTCCGACGAGGCTTTGGAAAAGGACGCAGCGTTTTTAAAACGGCGCCGGCCGTAAATTTGTGAGGAGGCGCAGCTGCTGGCGGCATATGGCGGCCGCGGGCAGGTAGTCGCGCCCCGCTGCGCCATTGTTCAGTCCGCTCTACCTGCTGTCTGCTGTCTGCTGCCGCGCTGACGGACCGCCTCCCCCGCTACCCCCACCTGCCAAATCAGGCCCACCCTCCGCTGTCGACTGCTCCATCGCATTTCCAGAATCAATCTTTGCTTCTGCAGCGGTGTGTACTTGGGTCACACAGAGTAACTTGGAAAATAACGTAGCTCTAGGTTATTCAATCTGTACATTGAGCAAGCAATAAAGCAAACAAAAGATAAATTTGGAGCAGAAATTAAAATTCAGAGAGAGAAGAAATAAGAACTTTGAGGTTTGCCGGTGACATTGTAATTATGTCAGAGATAGCAAAGGACTTACTAGAGTAGTTCAACGGAATGGACAGTGTCTTGGAAGGGTGATATAAGGTAAACATCGACCAAAACAAAACAAGGATAATGAAATGTAGTCGAATTAAATCAGCTGAGGGAATTAGATTTGGGAATGAGACACTTGAAATAGTAGATAGGTTTTGCCATTTGGACTGCGGAATAACTAGCGATGAATGATGGCCCAAGTGGAGAGGATATAAAATGTTTACTGGCAATGGCAAGAGTAGCGTTTCTAAGGAAAAGAATTTTGTTGGCATTGAATATAGATTTAAGTGTTAGAAAGTCTTTTGTGGAAGTATCTGCATAGAGTGTACCTATGTCTGGAAGTGAAACATGGATGATAAACAGTTTAGACAATTTGGTGCTACAGAAAAATGCTGAAGATTAAATGGGTTGATCACGTAACTAATGAGGCGATACTGAATAGAAATGGGGAGAAAAGAAATTTGTGGTACAACCTGACTATAAGAAGGAATCGACTGATAGGGCACATTCTGAGACATCAAGGTATCACCAATTTAATACTGCAGGGCAGTGTTGGGTTAAAATCGTAGAGGGAGACAAAAAGTTGAATACAGCAAGCAGATTCAGAACGATGTAGGTTGCAGTAGTTTTTCCGGAGATGATGATGCTTCACAGGATAGAGTAGCATTCAGAGCTGCATCAAACCAATCTTCGTGCTGAAGACCACAACAAGAACAGGTTAACTTTGTGCATGAAATCAAACACATTATTTCTCAAATAAAACTCATTTTTTCTCAACGTAGAGTAATCGTACAGGGAACAACATTTTAAACCGGCTTCTGACATTGCATACCTATTTTGCGCTAAAACTTATTATTTGTCGAAAATTTTTGTATAAAAGAGACTTTTAACTATCGTAGATAAAAGAACATCATGTATGCCCATATTTTGCTAATTACGAATAAGAAACTCCCTTTTCATATTATCTTATTACAAATACCATTTCATTTCTTTTAAAGTACTTATTAAGTGGATAATTTGCATACAACATTGTCATGGATAATAACTGTGACCGCTGTGGTAGCTAATTATCTCTGCCCGTCGTACAGGTTGACTTTTCTACACGAATATACGAGAGTCGTTCAATAAGTCATGCAACACATTTTTCCTCGGACAAATTAGGTTGAAAAAATGCGGAATAGCACGGTAAGTCGTTTGGCGAGGCGTGTGTCATGATCACAACAACGTCGCGCAAACCTGTCCGATCTGCCGCTTACTGTGCTACCTGCAGTAAACTGAAGAAACACCTCTAGCGTGCTCGTCATCGCAATAATGCAAACGAACTTCTCCCTCTCCTTGACAACGAAATGCCCCACACAAGTCTGAGCAAACGAGAGGAGATCAAAAAACTACACTGGACTGTTTTTCCGCATCCACCCTACAGCCCGGACCTCACTCCTTCCGACACCCATGGGTCTGCGGGAAGCAGTGCGTGGATGCTGTGGAGGTTATTGATGCAGCAAGGCATTGGCTCCGACGTCAACAAGTAGCGTGGTAACATGCATACAGGCCCTCCCAGTAAGTCGGCATAAGGCCGTCGCATTGAAGGGAGATCATGTTGAAAAATAGTATTTTGTAGCCAAAAGAGCGGAGAATAATATGGTGTACTGGAATCCTGAAAAAAATCAACCTGCTTTCAGACAAAAGGGTTGCATAGCTTATAGAACGCCCCTCGTTGCTCGCCAGAAAAGGATGATTCCTTACAGCGATACATATATTTGGTTGAAACTTATAGAACAAGAGGCTAGAACGCAGTGAGGGGCAGATTTCTAGTCTGCCGCCATAGTTGCTTGCGCTGATGCTGCTGATGAACAGCTGGTGCTCTCGTATGCTGCTCAACAGGTTCGTAAAAATCGGAAGATGAGCAAAATGGATGTACTTGTGCTCCCCTTGCAAGATGTTATTCAACTAATACTCCAGTAATGTTGTGTCATTGAAATTCACAAGAATCGCTGCGTTCTGCCACGTCCAAACGATCTTTCTAGATATTGAATGAGTGTTTTCAGAGACTTGTTCCACTAGTGGCAAAGTGAAAAAGGAGCCTTGGGGGGAATATTATGAAGGTAGTGGAAGTCAACGGAGTAAAAAATTTGAACCAGGGTAAACAGGAAGCAGTTTCCGGCCTGTTGCACAGAACAATTATTCCGCTTGGAGTTCAGTACATAAAAACAGATCTAAATGACGAAGTACAAAGATTATACGACTTCTATCTGTTTGACCCAATGAAGAATGCACTCCGCGGGAAGCAGTACGTGGATGATTGGAAGATTACTGACACAGCGAGACGTCCCCGACGTCGACCTGTAGAGTGGTACCATGCGGGCATGCAGGCCTCCAGGAATGTGCCGTACAGCACTCACACAGAACGGAGATTACGTTGATAAATAGGTTTTTGTAGCCAAAAGTGCAGGGAATAATAGGAGTGTTGGAATCCCGCATAAAACTAACTTTCTTTCAGAAAAAAGTGTTGCATTACTTACTGAGCATCCCTCTTTCTCTCCGAAACCACAAACATAATTGTCCTTGTCGTCTTGTATTGTGATTTACCTAGCTGCTACCGACAAATGTGCTTATCGTGAGTGAAAACGTTTATTCAAATGGTTCAAATGGCTCTGAGCGCTATGGGACTTAACAACTGAAGTCATCAGTCCCCTAGAACTTAGAACTACGTAAACCTAACTAACCTAAGGACATCACACACATCCATGCCCGAGGAAGGATTCGAACCTGCGACCCTAGCAGTCGCGCGGTTCCGGACTGAAGGGCCTAGAACCGCTCGGCCACCGTGGCCAGAGAGAACGTTTATCTGTTGGAAGTTATTGTTTATGTGACCTCCTGACAATCCCTGATCTCTGCCCGTCGTACAAGCCGGGGCAAACATTCTGAATGCAAAACACATGTTTGGCCACATTCTTTGAGACAAATATAAATTTGTATTTGCTTCTTCTATAGTGCACTTAAGTGCACTACTGCAGCATATAGTAAGAAATTCAGTTAAAATTCTAAAATACAGTTTGAGGTTATTGGCGTCTTAGTGATATACCAGGTAACCTACACATTTTGCAGTTACAAACGCTTCAAAGGACAGAATTCTATTTACCAAATACCGACTTCACTAAGGGGCGACTGTAAGTAGCTTTTTCAAGGGCAACAAAATCAACTAACATTCTTTTATCCCTTAAAGAAAATGAAAAACGAGAAGCACACGAAGGTTAAATTCTTACGTCATCGAGTTATTTTAATGTTCTCTAAAGAATTTTGTTTAAAATTATCTGCATGGAAATTAATATACTAGGATGTATCATAAATTCATGATTATTATTTCACGTCGCTCGGTTCATTTTAAAAAATGTTTTCTCTTCATTCCCATAACCACCCTTATCCCAACGACTTCGCGTATTCCAAGGACTGTCATTACTTCAAACTATTCAAGTGCGAAAGTTTCGCACGGGTCCGCTGGTTCAAGTAAGTACCGCTATAGCCACCCTCGTCGTGTGACTGTAGGGAAACTGGTGGGACTCTCGGTTTTATATCCAGACGACGGCATTTGAACGACTGTCTAAAGCCATCATGACATCTCAGAGGTGAAGAATGCTGAATGGCGCCGTGTGAGGTTATGCTCGTTTCACAACAATTCCCACAAACGTGACGTCATTTTGACGTCACGGGCAATATCGACTACCGCATAATTGGGCACAGACTTTGTGACAAGGAAGAATATGAATGTTATTGCTCCTCGATTCACTCGCAGCAATTAAAGCTGCCCTCTTAGGTTCCTGCGTAACCACACTCTCGGAAGTTACTACATATTCGAAAAAAAAGAGAGAAATATTTGTGACAAGAAAAACTACAAATTTTTCTGCTGCTTGTTTAGTCGCAGCATTTAAAGGTGTATTCTTACCACATTTTCGTAAATCACCACATATTCGGAAATAAAGAGCCAAATATAACTGAAAAGGCAGAATATGAATTTTATTGTTGCTCATTTCAGTAGCAGCGATTTAAGCTCTCCTAACCACATACGCGGAAATCGCTAAATATTTATTTCATCCTTCGTTCTCATATCAGACTAGATGTAAATAACATCCAATATTGCAGAACATAGTTGTTTAACATTCATAACAAAGTAACAGAATTTGTTAAAAACGCTAACATGAAAAAAAAAAAATGTTGCCTGTAACGGAATGCGAACGAACACCTTTGGACTGAAGAAACTACGACGTTATTCGTACGCTAGCACTTCTCCGTGTGATATTTGACCCCTGTCTCGGTAATAATATTCTATCTTGAAGGTTATCATCGTCCATGCGTTATTAAGTGACATTTAATGATAAAGGTGATGTGTTTGCGATAATTTTTCAGTGGTCCATTACACTGAAACGGCATACCGCAAATTATAAAACAAGTGTATTTGATTCTTATTTTGTAAATTGCTGACGACACTATCTCACTTCTAAAAGAGCACTCTTTATGAAGACATTAACCGTCGATACATGGCATTATGTAGCAATAATTATAATAAATCACTCCAAGAATGACGTATTTTTGTAAAACTCCGGTACATGCTCATGAAATCTTGTGAGAGGCCCTTTTCGATTTCTAACGAAAGTCGACAACCAATCATGCGGTCGTCGATATTGCGCCTGACGTGAAAATGACGTCACGTTTACGGGAACTGTTGTGAAACGAGCGTTATCCCGGCTTGTGCGCTAGAGGTTACACTTAAACACAAGCGATCCAGGCGATGAACCACGCTGACTGAAATGGGAAATGTTAAAAAGTGAGCAACCAGTCCGATATTTATCGAACTTTGTGAACATGTTCACCACACAACGTAAATTAACTTGTTCAGCAGACGAAGAGAATGTTCCATCATTCGAATCAATAACAGCTACCAACATGAATAGCTTAGAAGTCGGTATAGCGAATCAATAAAGGCAAGTCCTCCGGTCCATGCTGCGTTTCAGTCAGGTTCCTTTCAGAGTATGTGGATGCACTAGCTCCATACTTAGCAATCATATACAACTGCTCGCTCGACGAAAGATCCGTACCTAACAACTGAAAAGTCTCACAGGTCTTACCAACACTCAAGAAAGGAAATGGGAGTATGTCGCTGAATTCCAAACCCATATTGCTGGCGTAGATTTGTTGTAGGAGTTTGGGACATATGCCATGTTCGAACATTATGAATTACCTCGAAGAAAACGATTTATGTCAAATAGCACGCTTTCAGAAAATATTGCTCTTGTGAAACATAACTAACTCTTTACTCAAAGAAGTAATGACTGCTGTCAACAGGGGATCTCAAATTGAGTCCATGTTTCTAGATTTCCGGAAGGCTTTTGACCCAGTTCCTCACAAATAACTTCTAATGAAGTAGCGCGCCTACCAAGTAGCGTCGCGGTTCTTCAACTCGATTCGTGATTTGCTGTCAGAGAGGTCACGTTTCGTAGTAGTTGACGAAGAGTCGTCGAGTAAAACAGAAGTGATATCTGGCGCTCCCCAAGAGAGTGTTATAGATCCTTTACAGTTCCAAATTTGTATAAATGATTTACGAAACAATCTGAGCAGCCATCTTAGATTGTTTGCAGGACGTTTGTATAATACGAAAAGTGCCAATTGACTTTAATGAAAAGAGTGGAGTCATCCACATGTCTACTAAAAGGAATACGCTAAATTTCCGTTACACGATAAAGCGCACAGATTTAAAAGTTGACCAATTACTACGCTTGCCAGTCCTCTTCTGGAGGACTCCTGCGCGGTGTGAGATGCTCGTCAGATAGAAATGAGGAAGTTCAAAGAGTGGCGTCTCGTTTTATATTACCACGAAACATGGGAGAGAATGTCGCGGATATGATATTCCAGTGGGGGTGACAATCACTAAAAGAAAGGCTTCGTTGTCGCGGCAGGATCTCTTCACATAATTTCAATCACCAAATTTCTCTTCGGAATGTCAATATATTTTGCTTGGTCCCATCTGCATAGCGATAAATGATCATCGTAAAAAATAAGAGAAATCAGGGCTCGCACGGAAAGATTTAAGTATTAGTTTTTCGACAAAACTCTCTCCCAGGCACTTAATTATGAATTTGCAGAGTGGTCATCTAGATGTAATTGTAGATACAGACTTCATTCGTAACTGATGTCGATCATCAACTAATATTAGTTGTGACCTAGAAGAAAACAGCCTCCGAATGTCATTTCGA
This sequence comes from Schistocerca americana, assembly GCF_021461395.2. Lineage (NCBI taxonomy): Eukaryota > Metazoa > Arthropoda > Insecta > Orthoptera > Acrididae > Schistocerca > Schistocerca americana. Next base: position 701,410,913 of record NC_060122.1, read on the forward strand.
AACATTTCTTGCCGCGTCTGAAACGCACACAGCGTTGGTTCATGAAGGTTGCAAGTTGGCATAAACGTATAGGACTCGCCGTCGTGACTCAGGCGTGCTCGATGGGTTAAAAATTAGGGGATCGGACAGGCTAGACAAACATCCGTAAATTTTTCAAGATGAATTTGGTGTCACCTGCATTATCCTGCTGGATGAAACCATTTACGACCTTGGTGATGAAGGATATTCTTGCCGTATACTGGATGAGCATTCAGCCTCGTTTCAGCTGTTACTACACTAAAGCGCCAAAGAAACTGGTATAGGCATGTGTATTCAAATACAGAGACATGTAAACAGGCAGAATATGCTGCGGTCGGCAACGCCTGTGTAAGAAAACACGTGTCTGACGCAGTTGTTAGATCGGTTACTAAAGCTAGAGTGGCAGGTTATTAAGATTTGAGTGAGTTTGAACGTGGTGTTACCGTCAGCGCACGAGCTATGGGACACAGCGTCTCCGAGGTAGCGAAGATGTGGGGATTTTCCTGTACAACCATTTCGCAAGTGTACCGTGAATATCAGGAATCCGGTAAAACATCAAATCTTCGCCGGCCGGGGTGGCCGAGAAGTCCTAGGCGCTACAGTCTGGAACCACGCAACCGCTACGGTCGCAGGTTCGAATCCTGCCTCGGGCATGGATGTGTGTGATGTCATTAGGTTAGTTAGGTTTAAGTAGTTCTAATTTCTAGGGGACTGATGACCTCAGAAGTTAAGTCCCATAGTGCTCAGAGCCATTTGAACCATCAAATCTACGGCAACGCTGCGTCCGGAAAAACATCCTACAAGACGGAACCAACGACGACTCAAGAGAATCATTCAACGTAACAGAAGTGCAACCCTTCAACAAACTGTTGCAGATTTCAATGCTGGGTCATCAGTAAGTGTCAGCGTGCTAACCATTCAACGAAACATCATCGATTTGGGCTTTCGGAGCCGAGGGCCCTCTCGTATACCCATGATGACCACGCGACAAAAAGCTTTACGCCTCACCTGGGGCCGTCAACACCGATATTGGACTGTTGATGACTGGAAACATGTTACCTGGTTGGGAGTGTCTCGTTTCAAACTGTACCGAGCGGATGGAGTGTACGGGTATGGAGACAACCTCATGAATCCATGGATCTTACATGTCAGAAGGATACTGTTCAAACTGGTGGAGGTTCTGTAATAGTGTGGGGCGTGTGTAATTGGAGTGATATGGGGCCCCAAATTCGTCTAGATACGACTCTGACAGGTGACACGTACGTAAGCATATTGTCTGATCACCTGCATCCAGTCATGTCCATTGTGCATTCCGACGGACTTGGACAATTCCAGCAGGACAATGCGACACCCCACACAGAAGAGATCTCCACCCCCTCGTACTCTTACGGATTTATGGACAGCCCTGTAGGATTTGTGGTGTCATTTCCCTCCAGCAGTACTCCAGACATTAGTCGAATCTATGCCACATCGTGTTGCGGCCCTACACAATATTAGGCATGTGAACCACTTTCTTTGGCTCTTCAGAGTACATCGGTTCTGTTGCCATATCTGATGGCTCCTCACGCCAAGATTCCAACAGTTAGAGAGGTGTCGGTCACGAGAATCGCTGAATGCTGTGACCTATATCCAGATTTCAGCTGTCGTAATTCTTCTGGGAAGACTCGTGTCTGTTCTTGTTGCCACGCTGTTGTCCTGAGTCCGTCACCACACGTTCCGCGGCGCAGTCATTTCGCTACAGCAAATTGTCTGCGCAGTCTGTTAGTATGATGCTCTCATCTCCCTCGTGCCAATAATTCGATCTTTCTATTCGTCTAAAAGATGGCAATGAAACGCACATATACGTCCTCCGACCACGCTGTGTTGAGATCCACATATAAAAACTTCCAGTAACGTTGGGCATACCAGTAGCATGATATACTCACATCATTCTTCATCTATAAGAATGGCCTATCTCTGAAATGGAAATACTCTTGCGTAAGGATGAAGTTTTAATCAACACATTATAAAGGCATAGAAATACTACAGTGTCGTTTGACTGTTATTGTTTAAGGCGTTGATCGTGTAACGCTTTTTATATCCGTCAGCCTACATGATGCGCTCCTCTGTAACCTCCCGTTCTGAAGCGTCTTCTTCCACACAATGCTAACTGTATAACCGGTGCCTGGTAAGTTTAATGTCATTCAGTCGAATTTCAGTGACTTTTCTAATTACAGAGCCCCAATACCTCCAAACGTAATCCAGATTCCTTTTGTATTCAAACATACTTGTGTTCATGAGACTGTGTTCGCCCTCCGCTATTTTTTTTTCAAAATTTTGTTTTGTAGATATGTTGGTGATCAGCCTAGAGATCGGCAATAGTACACACTGCCCACCCTAACTGTTGCCACATTCGCACTGCTATACGACTTTGTTGAGAGTTATCGCGTCTTTTTTTCTTAGACGTTGTCGAAATTGTGACGTGGACTGAATATGCAACAGTTCTGGTTAGGACCCGGGACTCACACTCTATAGGATGGGGGCTCAAATCCGCTTCCGACCATCCTGCTATAGGTTCTCCGTGATTTCTATAAATCGTTCCAGGCGGTTCCTTTAAGAGGGTACGGTCCATTTCCTTCCTCCTGTTGAAAGAATCCGAGTTTGTGCTCCATCTCTACTGACCCAAATGTTTCTTCCAGTTGTTCTGAACACCGTCGGCAGATGACTGATCTCGGAGCCGAGTTACTCCTCGTCCGAAATTGATCTGACTCTTTGTATTAAGGTGAGGAGTTCAACACGGTTTTTTTCTTAGCCGCATGATGGAGGTACGGTTGTTGAGATACAGGTCCGTATGTGTCGGCTTTTGGTACACAAAATTGCCGACCCGTCTATCTGGTTCAAGCAACACACTTATGAATAATAGCTTTCCATCCTTTTCTTTATTGTCTTTAAATGTCATGTTTGTGCCTATGTTGTTTATGTGCTCGATGAAGCCATTGTCTTAAATATGGTGCACTGCCACATGTGGCATCCAAAACCACCTGCATGTTCCTGGGAATAATTTGTGTGCGGTAGTTAGTACAACAGAAAACAGTTTAAATTCCTTGAGGGATGCTAGAAGAAGTTAAGGGACTCCTGTTTTCCCATTACATATCACAATGGCTCGGTAATATTCAAGGCTGACGATTGTGCTGTGCCATTTACATTGTCATCAGACCAATCTTGCCCACTTGCAACGATGTAAGTGAGATACGTTATTGTAAAGAAAAATGGCAGTCCCTTGCTGATCATCAATTTTCGTTTCACAGATTTCGGCTACACTGTCCATTGCAGCACCAAAAACGTTAGGAGAAAAGAGTATGTACGCTTATCTTGGTGTGCTCCGTAGAGAAGAACGCACATTATGAAAGTAGACTCATTGGACCAGGTAATATGCTTCTAATGGTCGGTTGTCTAGGTTTCTCTGCTCTTTGCCTCACTTATTTCAAATTCCTCCTACTTGTTTCTTGTGTGCTGTCAGTCTGACAACTGCTACTCTGTCAATCAAAATGCAGTAGATGAAAAAGCTTATCTGCCCATTAATCGGTGAGGCCACAAGCACAATACTTTTACAATCACTTCCTCTTGAACGTACTTCATCAATGGGAAACAGAGGATGCAGTGAGAATCGTTACTATCATTCGGACGCGTTCTGCATAAAACTGATCTTTCTTTTTTTATATAAAAAATTTTTTTCTTTATTTCAAAACAATTATTTTTATATGAAACTTTCTGGCAGATCTAAATTGTGTGCCGGACTGAAACTCGAACTCGGGACCATTGCCCTTCGCGGGCAAGTTCTCTACCAACTGAGCTACCTAAGCACGACTCACGCCCCGTCCTCACAGCTTTAATTCCACCAGTTCCTCGTCTCCTACCTTCCAAACTTCTCAGCAGCTCTCCTGCATACCTTGCAGAACTAGCACTCCTGGAAGAAAGGACATTTTGGAGACATGGCTTAGCCACAGCCTAGGGGATGTTTCCAGAATGAAATTTTCACTCTGCAGCGGAGTGTGCGCTGATATGAAACTTGGTGCTTTTGTAGCTCAGTTAGTAGACCACTTGCCTGCGAAAGGCAAAGGTCCCGAGTCCGAGTCTCGGTTCGGCACACAGTTTTAATCTGCCAGGAAGTTTCATATCAGCGCACACTCTGCTGCAGAGTGAAAATTTCATTCTGAATAATTTGATACATAAACAACCCACTACCTTACTCATTAATGGGTCCTCATTCTACATATATATTACAGTTACTGCAGCAACATTGTTTTACTATAGGTTGTGTATTTCGCTGTATTATTGCTCCACTACGAGCTTCTCTTCCCTATGATATCATTATTCATTCTGCCTGTTACTCTTACTACTAAGCTATCTACGTGGTTAATACGCTAGTGTCTATTTTCTGATTCTATACTACATTATACAAATACTTAAAACTAGTCTACACTATCTGCAGCGTTCCAGATGTGCCAGTGTGGTATACAAACCTACGTTTTCGGCCGTTTCGAATGTGTCATGTTGCCTAAGCAGATGGTGCGTGTCGCGACTGGGTAACTGTTGCCTACGTTGTGATGCTGCATCGTCAAAAAGAGGGCACTAGTACACCACATGGTCTGGAGTGGCCTGCAAGGCTCCACAGTGGCACGATGGTGTAGCCCGCTTCCCGAACCAGCATAGATATGCGGGATACGGTCCATGTCCGGTGAGAAAGTGCAGCAGTCCTCTGGTTGGTTTGAAGTACCTGAGCTGCAGGTACTGCGCCCAGTTTCATCCCCATCCCTCTTCTCCTGCCATAGTTCCTCAGCCCTTCTTCTGACTGCTGCTTTGTCTCCTACTTAGAGTCCCATTATTTGAATTATTTTCTCTCTTTTCTCTTTCTTTGCTCATTACCATGCTGGCTGCTTCCTGATCTTGATATCAAGCGGACGGAGTCCCATTGCCACTAACAGTGAACCCCCGCCCCTCCCCCCCCCCCCCCCCCTCCCCAGGAGAAGTTCGATATGTCCCTACCGAGCGCAGGAGAATTTTCCGTTGCACCCTTCTCACGGCCATGGCAGGCATGAGCCTCATGAGCCTGTGCGTCCAGACATAAGAACCGTACCCTAGAATGGATGTTAGGACGCTGTTGTGATTCAGCTTTATTAGGTCTGCTGGTAGGTGGTAAAGTTTATAGCCAATTCCAATCAGAGTATTAAGTGTCTCCAACGACCTCTGGGTCACTGAGTCGATACGTGTCGCGCAGTTCCATTTCTCGTGGACGAATACTCCCAAGTATCAGGCCTCGGGGCGTCGAAGAACTGGTGAGCCGACTATTCTGACCGTTGGACTTCTGATGAGTTGTCCGTTCAGTAGTAAATAAGTGGACTTGCTAGGTGCTTCCGCCATCTTTTCTCTGGGTCCCCTTCTCTCAGCTACGACTGCCAACCAGCAGGGAGAGGTCACCTGCGTAGGCTATGACCTCTAGTACATCATCAGAATTCTTCAACCTGTCCAGAAGAGGTTCCATGTTAACATCCCAGAAGAGTGGGCTCAGGACAGAGCCCTGTGGACACCCTTTTGTTGTCCTTTCACTGATTTTATCGCTAGGGTACGATAGTCAGACCTTTCTTTCTTTCTTCACAATAGCTCCTAAGACAGCAATACAGCGGCCCTCGGCACTTCTGCCGCAGGCAGGGGAAGAGCGAAGGCCACCACTGGTTGTCAAAGGGACCACTGTTATCCACCACGATGCTGACTATGTACTTGTGCGAGTCTGAGTCACAGACCTCAGCTGCAAGACGCCGATCGTCCCGACCGAAAGCCGAACTGTCTGTCTCTCATCCCACGCAGCACACGGTGCACTGTTAGTCTGTCTCCTAGCAGCTTCCAAAAAAGTTTCCCCAGCAGGTCCAGCAAACACATGGGCTATACGATTATGTCTCTCGGATCTTTGTCTGGACCATTCTTTATTATCGCCACACACGCCTTTTTCCATATAGAGGGAAATTTATTGAGCTTCAGACACTCATTATACAATTTAGTATGAGGTGCCACCAACTGGGGGGGGGGGGGGGGGGAGATTTTGATTTGGGCAGCAACTTCCTCTTCTGAGAAGGAATACACCAAGGTGTTGTTCCCGTACTCTTGCCGATCCTCCTCGTTTTCAGGCAACAGAGCTTGGAGGAGGACTTCGGCGGTCTCCAGTCGAGATTCCGTCACCTGGTCCCCATCCCTGACGGTGGACAATGCCATTGGCGACCTTATTTTCTCCCGTACCAACTGTACAGGATGCCCAATGGGTCTGTAGTCAATTGGCTCTGTACTTACCTCTCCCAGCTCCTTAGCCTCACTGCCCTTAGCTACTTCTGTAATTGTTGTTTTGCTTCCTGTTATACGTGCAACCAGCGTTGTTTTTCCTCCTAGACGACACTCCGCTGGTAGTACCTCCTTATCCTCCTTAAATATTGACGCATCTGCCCTACTTCAACTGACCATGGTGATGGAGAAGCCGCAACTGCTCTCCTCCTAGTTGACATGGCTGCCTTCACTGCTCTGGTAACTACTCTCACCAGTTCTTCAGCGTACTCCTCTACATTTTCGTCCCCCTCCGGCAGTATCGCAACGTCACATTGCCCCGTTAGGCGCTCCCAATTTGTCCTATTGTAATTGTGCTGTATTTCCCACTGGCATTCACTATCGCTCAGTGAAAACGTTATGAAATTGTTGTCACTAGTGGTAACTTTGTCCAAGACTATCCATTCCTTTAAATTGTTCGCAAGATTTGGCGTTACTAACGTAACGCAAATGTTTGTACCTTCGCTTCCTCCGCCAGTGTAGGTCGAGGGCGTCTGTTGGCAACCATGAGTTGTATGTAGCGTGATGATAGTCCGAATCCATGCCCCCCCAAACGCCGTGACCACTTGAACTTGCTTGTCTAGAAGCTCGTCAATTTCTCTTCCATACTGAAAATACATGTTAATGAATTATAATACCCCAACAGGTGACTGAAGCTCCAGGACGTTGCAGTGGTCGTCAGAAAGTTATGAAAGGACCGTGACTTTGTCAATGCCTTCTTTATCACTGCAATTGCTGCTTTTGGGTCAGCTCCACTTGAAATCACTTGCCATTTAGCCGCCATGAACAGGATCTGCCCAGCGAGGGAGTACGGCTCCTGCAGACAGAGCACATCCAGACCCCTCTCCTCCAACACTCATCGAAGATTCTGCATTACCAGTCTACTGTTATGTACGTTTATCTGCTCCATGTTAAGACTGGTCATGTTGGGAAGTATGAGTGAATATGTGATTCTGGCCAGGTTTTCCTCCAGTCATGCGCTATCCTCCCATTTGCTAGGACAGTGATTGTAGAATTCTTCCAGGTCGAACTTTTCGTTTCTTCTTTCGACAACTTTTTTGACTTAGTCCCACAGGGCCCCAAAGTCAGAGGGGAGATTCATTGTCTTGTGGTGTATCCTATACACAGCCTCCATTTACCGGAAAGGTGATGTCTCTCCCGTACTCACGACCGACACGCACCACATGCCTCAGAGCCGGCTCCTTCAGGCACACTAGCTACATTGCATGTTCCAAGTTTGGTTATACCCTAACAGGGTCCACCCCAAAACTTCTTTGAGGAGGTAGTCTGTTAACCCACTCGTGTTGCTTACATTCTCTTTCAATTATGTCATTCTTCTTCACCACTGGTCGATTCCCTACCACAGGATGCCCTCTTAGTCGTTCCCGATCTCCAGACGACCTCTGTCCCTGGCATGGAGTAGAGGGAGCTTCTCTCTGACCGCAGGGGACAGTTTTTTTGTTTGCATAATCCAATAAATAATTCAACTTACTAAGTTGCTTTGATCCACGTATTTGTGTCTGTTTTGCATGAGTCGCGATTTGTTCAGTGAATGACTGTGCATTCAGGAGTCGCAGTTTCCCACACCCAAAGATTCGTTTTTGTTGCCTAGGTTGGCTATACTGCTAGAATGACAAGTAATGAGTTCGCTGATATGGCTGCAAAGTAAGCAGTGAAGGGCAACTCCGCTCAGCGGAGAATGTTAACATTCGTCCTCGCGCGCAGAGAGAGACAGAGAGGGAGAGAGAGAGAGAGAGAGAGGGAAACATAGAGAGAGAGAGGGGGGGGCGGCCGCTGTGGCCGAGCGGTTCTAGTTCTAGGCGCTTCAGTCCTGAACAGAGTGACTGCTACGGTCGCAGGTTCGAATCCTGCCTCGGGCATGGATGTGTGTGATGTTCTTAGGTTAGTTCGGTTTAAGTAGTTCTAAGTTCTAGGGGACTGATGACCTCAGATGTTAAGTCCCATAGTGCTCAGAGCCATTTTAACCAGAGAGGGGGGCGCCACCAAACCACACACACCACTTCAGACGCAACCAACAAGCACACATTCATTATTGGTCTCCATCAGGCTCAATTCGACAGCTCGCTGGGGTATCTGAGTGCATTGAAACCATTAAAAGCGAGAAGCAGCAGCAGAAATGGTCTTGATATGAAGGAAATAGGAAACAGGTGACATGTTTTGTTGAACAAGGTGGCAGACCAGTTTCAAGTTGAATAATTTATGTGTACCTCAATCTTGCACAAAACTATAGGACAATGGATAGTTTCTGCTTTAACTTGTTGGTTCTAGGTGGGGATTGGCGTCGGTTTCACACCAAATCTAGCGATTCTAAGCTCCCAGTCGACAATCGTGCCATCCGTGCCCCTTCCCTGCGTAATGGTGGTGACTTCCTGCAGCTACTGCATATGCTTCTTTTGGTAATCAAACAGACAGCCAGAAATAATTTTGTACCCAAAAAAACTGAAAAATAAAGACAGCCCCAATCCTATATTGTAGATAGTCCCATGCTAAACTGATGAAAGTACGTGTCACCATTGATGTTATTAGAGGAATGCGTCTAGACGGCATGCCGTACTCATTCATAAGATGGACGGAAATGAGAGAGGAGAGCAGCATATTAAAGTGGTTGTGGAAACAGTGTTATTTCACGTGCAACAGAAAGCTTGTGACAGGAATTTGCAGTCTCTCGATAGGTAGCTAGTGCAGGTGCTGCTACTAGTACATCCACTTTCGATCGCTCTTGGGTATTCACTTAAATAGTTCACTTGTAGAATGTGTTGCAGGTTACAGACAGCTCATCAGCAAAGTTAGACACCTTAACGGCACTCACTGCGTTGTCCTGCAACTCTGCTGGACGTCATTGTTTTTCATAGCGAGAGGCATTTGGCCAGTGGGTAGGAATACCGTCTAGTTGAGGTAAACAGAGTCTCCTCAACTCTAGTTCCACGACCCCTTAATCCCTAGCCCAAGCGGACTACGACACAGCCGAACGTTCCACTGAACATTATTTACCACCAGCTGTACATCGGCCCTTGACACACCAACATAGTCCTCTGACATTTATTCACCGCCAACACAACTGCGCTACCCTCTTAGAATCCGACACCAGACACAACTTAAATGCTGTTCACTAGCTCTGCTGTCAGCGAAAAATCGTGGATACGCTGGACAGCTGAAGACATAATCCGCTCATATGGGGCGGAGATATTCATCTCCGTGTGGAACATACTCCTGATATAGCCAATTTATCCAGACTTCATTACACTCGTGTTCTACAATGCTCATTTCAGTCTTCAGTTACCCCTTAGTCGGCGAGTAAAGACAATCTCATATTGATTGTGCCAGCGAACGATAATTTTCAGGTAGAGACTATGTGTCTCAGTTGTAATAACATAAACCGTAATTTATAACTTATAACTTATAAGTAAAGCTGGATGTTATTAAACTACACCATACAAAAATAAAGAGTTGTTTCCTGCTCGTAAATATATATGGAAAATAAAAGTTTTTGCACGAAACTGTGTATTCTTATTCACTACCCTGCTAAAAATCCTAAAAAGTGTCCCATGTATGATGATATAAATGAATGTCTTTTGGATGGGGGAAGTGGGTAGTTGGGTGACTCTGGCTCAAATGGTTCAGATGGCTCTGACCACTATGGGACTTAACTACTGAGGTCATCAGTCCCCTAGAACTTAGAACTACTTAAACCTAACTAACCTAAGGACATCACACACATCCATGCCCGAGGCAGGATTCCAACCTGCGACCGTAGCGGTCACGCGGTTCCAAACTGACGCGCTTAGAACCGCACGGCCACACCGGCCGGCGGGTGACTCTGAAAAGAAGTTGGAAGTAGGTAATTGAAACGGTAGTGACCTCCATTTCTTACCTACATGAAAAGCAGTTGAAACTGGATAGTTGAAAGTGCAGCGACCACTGTTTCTTACCTGTATGAATAGAAGTAGGCCACTTGTCTAAGAGGGCTCCCCTAGATGACCTTGATCAATTTCCAATGGTTCCCCATGGGAAGGAGAGTGAGGGGTGACCTTGATTGTAGCTCACCCAAATGCGTAACCTGAGACTGGAAGTCTTTATCAGTGACCTTGTAGTAAGATAGCTGTCTTGGCTTGAAAACTTCTGGCTATAATACTGCTAATCAGTTATAGTGTTAGCGTATGACCAGAAGTGATACGTCGCCCGATGTTTACCTGTCCCAGCACATACAGTACTGACTTGTTTTCTTTCTGTTCCCCTGATGGGTGTAGAGCGAGAAGAACGATCTCTTGTTTATGTCTGGGCGAGATACTGTTTGCCTAATTTCATCTTCTGAGTCTCTCCGTGGTCGATACTTGAAGGGTGAAGAATATTCGTAATTTCCAGCAAAGATCGGATCCTGGATTTTTTTCAACCAAATGTTCGGAGAAGCAAGAGCGTCTTGCTTTGAGTGCCTGCCAGTTATGAGTTTTGAATACTTCTGTTAGACTCTCTCCAGCCAGTAGAACAAGCCTGTCGTAATTCGAGTCGTAGTTCTTTGTATATGGTCGATGTCGCCTCTTATTCTGATCTGGTATGGGTCCCTTACACTTGAGTAAAATTCAATTATAGACTGTTGTGTGAATAATCGTACAATGTTGGCTCTCATGGCCGGCAATTTATTTCAGTTAGACTTCCGGGATGAGAGGCCTTAGTCAATATTTAATACTGAAACTTCCTGGCAGATTAAAACTGTGTGCCAGACCGAGACTCGAACACGGGACCTTTGTCTTTCGCGGGCATGTGCTCTACCAACTGAGCTACCCAAGCACGACTCAAGCCCCGTCCTCACAGCTTTACTTCTGCCAGTATCTCGTCTCCTAACTTCCAAACTTTACAGAAGCTCTCCTGTGAACCCTGCAGAACTAGCACTCCTGAAAGAAAGGATATTGCGGAGACATGGCTTAGCCACAGCCTGGGGGATGTTTCCAGAATGAGATTTTCACTCCGCAGTGGAGTGTGCGCTGATATGAAACTTCCTGGCAGATCAAAACTGTGTGCCGGACCGAGTCTCGAACTCGGGACCTTTACCTTTCGCGGGCAAGTGCTCTACCAACTGAGCTACCCAAGCACGACTCAAGCCCCGTCCTCACAGCTTTACTTCTGCCAGTATCTCGTCTCCTAACTTCCAAACTTTACAGAAGCTCTCCTGCGAACCCTGCAGAACTAGCACTCCTGAAAGAAAGGATATTGCGGAGACATGGCTTAGCCACAGCCTGGGGGATGTTTCCAGAATGAGATTTTCACTCTGCAGTGGAGTGTGCGCTGATATGAAACTTCCTGGCAGATCAAAACTGTGTGCCGGACCGAGACTCGAACTCGGGACCTTTACCTTTCGCGGGCAAGTGCTCTACCAACTGAGCTACCCAAGCACACTCACACCCCGTCCTCACAGCGTTAATTCCGCCAATACCTTGTCTCCTGTGGCTAAGCCATGTCTCCGCAAATTCCTTTCTTTCAGGAGCGCTACACTCCTGGAAATGGAAAAAAGAACACATTGACACCGGTGTGTCAGACCCACCATACTTGCTCCGGACACTGCGAGAGGGCTGTACAAGCAATGATCACACGCACGGCACAGCGGACACGCCAGGAACCGCGGTGTTGGCCGTCGAATGGCGCTAGCTGCGCAGCATTTGTGCACCGCCGCCGTCAGTGTCAGCCAGTTTGCCGTGGCATACGGAGCTCCATCGCAGTCTTTAACACTGGTAGCATGCCGCGACAGCGTGGACGTGAACCGTATGTGCAGTTGACGGACTTTGAGCGAGGGCGTATAGTGGGCATGCGGGAGGCCGGGTGGACGTACCGCCGAATTGCTCAACACGTGGGGCGTGAGGTCTCCACAGTACATCGATGTTGTCGCCAGTGGTCGGCGGAAGGTGCACGTGCCCGTCGACGTGGGACCGGACCGCAGCGACGCACGGATGCACACCAAGACCGTAGGATCCTACGCAGTGCCGTAGGGGACCGCACCGCCACTTCCCAGCAAATTAGGGACACTGTTGCTCCTGGGGTATCGGCGAGGACCATTCGCAACCGTCTCCATGAAGCTGGGCTACGGTCCCGCACACCGTTAGGCCGTCTTCCGCTCACGCCCCAACATCGTGCAGCCCGCCTCCAGTGGTGTCGCGACAGGCGTGAATGGAGGGGCGAATGGAGACGTGTCGTCTTCAGCGATGAGAGTCGCTTCTGCCTTGGTGCCAATGATGGTCGTATGCGTGTTTGGCGCCGTGCAGGTGAGCGCCACAATCAGGACTGCATACGACCGAGGCACACAGGGCCAACACCCGGCATCATGGTGTGGGGAGCGATCTCCTACACTGGCCGTACACCACTGGTGATCGTCGAGGGGACACTGAATAGTGCACGGTACATCCAAACCATCATCGAACCCATCGTTCTACCATTCCTAGACCGGCAAGGGAACTTGCTGTTCCAACAGGACAATGCATGTCCGCATGTATCCCGTGCCACCCAACGTGCTCTAGAAGGTGTAACTCAACTACCCTGGCCAGCAAGATCTCCGGATCTGTCCCCCATTGAGCATGTTTGGGACTGGATGAAGCGTCGTCTCACGCGGTCTGCACGTCCAGCACGATCGCTGGTCCAACTGAGGCGCCAGGTGGAAATGGCATGGCAAGCCATTCCACAGGACTACATCCAGCATCTCTACGATCGTCTCCATGGGAGAATAGCAGCCTGCATTGCTGCGAAAGGTGGATATACACTGTACTAGTGCCGACATTGTGCATGCTCTGTTGCCTGTGTCTATGTGCCTGTGGTTCTGTCAGTGTGATCATGTGATGTATCTGACCCCAGGAATGTGTCAATAAAGTTTCCCCTTGCTGGGACAATGAATTCACGGTGTTCTTATTTCAATTTCCAGGAGTGTAGTTCTGCAGGGTTCGCACGAGAGCTTCTGTGAAGTTTGGAAGGTAGGAGACGAGATACTGCCAGAAGTAAAGCTGTGAGTACCGGGAGTGAGTCGTGCTTCGGTAGCTCAGATGGTAGATCACCTGCCCGCGAAAGGCACAGGTCCCCACAGAGTTCTAATCTGCCAGGAAGTTTCATATCAGCGCACACTCCGCTGCAGAGTGAAAATCTCATTCTGGAATATTTAATACTATTTACTAATGTTTTGTGTCCAACTGAGTGATATATCTTTAAGGTACAAGGGCAGATATATTAAGGGCCCTAGACTTTATAGGCAGTTGAGAGGCTACCACTGTTCGTCACGTGATGAATACCTCAGCCTTTCGCCATCGTTCTCGATTTAAAATATTCTATTATCATTCCCAGTCTGTTTAAGATGGTGGAAGAGAGCAGAGGGCAACTTAATTTTCTGGATGTATCAGTAATCATACTAATGGAGGAGTGCTTGGGTCGTAAGGTGAACAACGAAGTTACACATGCTGATCGACACCTCCTCCATAAGGAATCGAGTCATCACCCAAGACAAGAAACAGGTGTCGCTTTAACTTTGATGGAGTAGGGTAATTAGTTTTGCGATCTGGTTTATTTACAATAGAGGTTGAATATTTGCGGCCGGCTTCCAAGAAAAATGATTAGTCCAGACAGTGAGAATATGAACTCCTTCCAACAGAAAAGAAATACAGTTCTAACGAATAGCACCGGCTAGGAACTGGGAAAGTTTTGGTCTCTTTTACTTGCAAAATTCAAATCCGGAAAGTGTTGGCCAAGTATGGGATTGAAACGATCTTTAGACCTACGAAGATAGCAAAAGAATGCTTAACAATCTGTTCTGCTGTTAACCTTTCATTCAGTATAAATTTCCAAAGACCATTAGACTTGTCTTCACTACTTTTTCTGTTCTTTTGTTCGCTTTTGGTACATTTCGATATCGCTTCCTATTTCGAGGAAATCGGAGGCTTGTGAGTCATAAAGCGATAGCTCGACGGTGAGAAAACTCCACCACAAAAGTATGTTAAGTCGAAGGAAGGTACAAAGGAAGCATTCGTGTCTAAATGCTCGCAGGGACACGGGCATCTTAGTCGCCGCGCGCAAGAGCGTGAAGGCGCCTTAGGAGTGACAGTGACAGCCGTCGCCACGCTCGGTAATCAGATTACTGCGAGTTCGAGTGCCCGCCCAGAGGAGGAGCCTTCGGCTTGAGGCTGCCGCACACGTTTACACGCTCACTAGCCAGCAGTTTGGCGCAGAGCCGCCCGCCGTAATCGCATGTAAATGGAGTTGAATTGCTGATGAAAGGCTGTGGGACATGCGTCGTCGTGGGGTTGTGGGGTGATGGAGGGGGCTGAAAGGGGGAGGGCAGCCGGCTCGATATGGCGTGCCGGGCCCTGGAGATCGACTGGAGTGGAGTGGACGCTCGCTGGCCGCGTATCGCATTGGCCGCGCCGGATTATTAAGGGGGCGGTCTGCCGGGCGCAGAGATGGAAAACTCCTCGCTCATAAGGCAGGCAGCGCCCGCGGTAATACGCAGGGGCTCGCCGGGCTATTAACAAGAAGCAAAAGCAATTTATGTGCTGCTGGAGGACTAGGGGGCGGGGGGAGGCGGAGGGCCCGCTGGGCTCAGCACCCCACCCCACTCCTCCCCCTCCCCCTACTTCATCTTTTACGTCTCCCTTTTTTTTGGTTTTCCTTTGTTGCCTTTTTTCCCCACGTTTCGTGGCTTCTTTGAAATATGGAGGAGCTGCGAGGATGGCTGGGACGAGCGGGACCGTAGACAAGTCGCTGGGAGGCGGGGGAGTTTCAGGTGGGGGCTATCTGTCAGAAAACAGCCCCAGAGCTTTGACTTACTCGCGCCCGACTATCCCCCCCCCTCTCCCCCACCCTTCCGTCTTCTTCTGTTCCTCGGCTCTCGCGACGCTTTAAATAACGGGGAATACTTCTGACAAAAATAAGCAGTTATTTTCTTTTCGGCTGCCATTATACGCCGCTCTGATTGCAGCGGGGTAGAGCCACACAGGATAGGGGAAAAAGCCTGCCGCTTGCAACTGCATTTGTGCTCGCAGAGGCGGAGAGGAGTAAAAAGCCACGAATGTCATTACCAATTAAACGAATCATTCTGGGGAAAGAGTTCCTTTGTTTGTTTTGTTTTTGGGGAAGGAGAGAAAGAGAGAGAGACAGAGATCTGGGTGATTATGCACTCGGCTGTGTAGATGCCTAGCGGAGATAATCGTCTGGATCTGCTTCATCATAAGGGCGGCAGCTGAATATCAATGAGCCAATTACTAAACACGTCCGCCGGCCGGCGACTCCCACGGCCGACTGTCGGGTAGGCGCGTCACGTGCGGAGCATCGCCGCGGCCGCTTCCAATCATACCTGTTCTCCAATCCCACTGCTAACTAACACTCTGGTGCGTTTCCCGGCAAGAGGTCTTCAACAAACTAAAAACTTTCCTCAAAATAATCACTATACTGCCGTAGTCCACCTTTCACCACTACTATAAGACTCTTCCAACTTGTCACTTTGCTCTTTTTAACCAGTTGCGAACCTATTATGTAACATGTAATTCACCTATCTCTCTACTAAAATGTGTTTCACATTTACAGATAAACTTCTTTCTCAGATGTCGCATCGGAAACATTCACATTTACTGTATATATGAAGATAGTAACTGTTCTAGAAAGAACAGATCCCATTGATGAGCGTGCAGCTTCTGTAGAATAATTGATAATTAATTGACAGTTGGGAATGTGGGGTCTCACGGGAAGTGTGCAAGGGATAAGTCCCTGTAGTCGTGCTATTCATCTGCCTCCTCGGTGACTCAGATGGATAGAGCGTTTACCATATAAGCAGAAGATCCTGGGTTCGAGTCCCGGTCGGGGCACACATTTTCAGCTGTCCCCCTCGAGGTATATCAACAACACCTGTCGGCAGCTGAGGTTTTCAATTAATTATCAATTATTCACATTTACGTTTGTCAATAACTAGGGCAAGCAACATTTCGTCATGGTTTTAAGTGAAATGACCAACATCTGATCACGATTTTAAGGGAGATTTGAGACCAATAAATTTCGTCTGCACAACTATGTCTTATTTTCTTGGAAAGGATGACAATGTAGAAATAAACGTAAAAATATTCGCATATTTTGCTTACTTTTATTCCATTGTGTAATAGGGTATCAAATTTTGGGTAACTGCACAAACTAAAAGAAAGATTTTAGAGTACAAAAGCGTATGAGAGACTCTTTCGTGGCGTAAATTCAGAAATGAATATTACACTCAAGCGTTCTAAATACGTTTGTTATATGGTATTATGTTTTCTGAGCTCTTCGACACCTACGAGAATCCCATAATGTTTGGGTCCATAGAATGTAAAATTAATCGAAACATATCTAAACAAAATAGTCCATTCGTTCTTCGCATATTAGACACAAATATAATCAAAATGAAATTTCTCAAATTTGCACACGTGTATTTTGTGTATCCTACAAATACTTATTTGTAGATGCTGCTGAACTCTGCAATTGTTAATCTTACTGTGCAAATTAAAAAGAAACTCTTTTCAGTTATAATCAAAACTGATTTCAATCATAGACGCTGAATTAACCAGTGCGAAGCTGCTGACACTGTTTTTTTTTTATCAGTCCATTTATTGTTCATAAGAGAAAAAACATTGCTAACTGTTGTTGTGTTTCGTGAGTCAATTGAAAAATAAATAAAGTAGCTAGTGTGTTAAAACATGAACGTCCCTTTAATCCTCTTTTGCGAGTCCTTGTTACTTCCGTGTGTTATTTGAACGACAGCTGCGGACTAGTACGAGGCAAGCGCAGCACTGACCGATCTCTCTAGACGCACAGACCCTGTCACCGTTTCCATACTTCTCACATTCATTTGAGCACAACCGTCTTCTTTCCTTAGAAGCACAGAGTATATGTCGACAATTGTATCGATCACTATACGAAAACTTTCGAATCTGCTGGTCATGAGGATTGAACTATCGATAGTAGTTCGTGGGATTAATATTTACAATTGTGATCACTGACGAAATACATGGGAAAAACAGGCCGTCAATAAGAGAGCCGGGAGCATTAAAAAATATTGCTATAATACGGGGGATCCCGGAAAATACGAGAGGTGGTCACCCTGCCAATAGTACAACTTTATGTTTACTGAGAGATATGGCGCAATGGTTAAAATACCAGTGAATCGTTGTGTCCAAATCCCTACCTGACCATCCGAAATTTACACTTCTGCCGTGCTCAAAAGCTTTACAGAAAGTCATCGAGTAAAACAGAAGCAATATCCAGCGCTGCCCAAGGAAGTGTTATAGGCCCTCTATTGTTCCTGACCTAAATTGACGACGTAGGAGACAATCTGAGTAGCTGCCTTACATTGTTTGCAGATGATGCTGTCATTTACCGTCTTGTGAAGTCATCAGATGACCAAAAAGAATTTCAAAATGATTTAGAATAGATATTTGTATGGTGTGAAAACTGGCAATTAACCCTGAATAAAGAAAAGTGTGATACACAAGAGTACTAAAAGAAATCAGCTAAATTTCGATTACACGATAAGTCAACAAATCTGAAGACTGTAAATTCAACTAAATACTTAGGGGTTACAATTACAAATAACCTAAATGGGAACGATCACATAGATAACATTGTGGGTAGAGCAAATCAAAGACTGCGATTCATTGGCAGAACACTTAGAAGGTGCAGCAGGTCTACTAAAGACACTGCTTATACCACGCTTGTCGACCATATTCAGGTGTGTGATCCGCATCAGGTGGGACTGACGGATGACATCGGAAAAGTACTAAGAAGGGCAGCTCGTTTTGTATTATCGCGAAATAGGGGAGATAGTGTCACAGACATGATACGTGAATTGGAGTGGCAATCCTTAAAACAAAGGCGTTTTTCGTTGCGACGGGATCTTCTCATGAAATTTCAATCACCAGTTTTCTCCTCCGATTGCGAAAACATTCTGTTGGCACCTATCTACACAGGGAGAAATGATCATCACGATAAAATAAGAGAAATCAGGGCTCGCACAGAAAAATTTAAGTGCTCATTCTTCCCACGCGCCTTTCAAGAGTGGAACGGTAGAGAGACTGCTTGAAGGTGGTTCATTGAACCTTCTGCCAGGCACTTTATTGTGAATAGCAGAGTAATCACGTAGATGTAGATGAGAATAAAGCTAGTCATTCGTTAAATGAGTCCACGATCATTATGAATGTTTGAAAATAATACAGTGTAGATTCAAAGTAGTTTCGTTTATTACTACATGCTTTATGAAAAAAATTTCAATATGAATTGCAATAATTTGTGCATAGGTTTAACTGGCACCGACAGTGACTGTAGCTGAAACATGTAATAATAGACAAAAATGCAATAAACGCTTATACGATATTATTTGCAAAAAAGTTCCACTGGAAAACCTTGTGCGAAGATCAACGTCGTTTCTTAAATCCCGCTGTCTTTTTCCTGCCTTTTCATTGTGCAGATGAGCCAGTCTCTATAAAGGCTTGGTGCTGAATGGTTGATAATCTTTGTTGTTTGTGAATAAATGTGCTTCATTTATTTTTCTTTTTACTTATTGTTAGGCGCTAAGGAAATGAGACTGGTCGTATTGCTAACAAACCGTTTGTCGCAGCGTGTTAGTGCGCAACTATTTTTCGACCTTGAACTCCTTGGTAAGTGAAAAATGTCGATCAGCTCAGCAGCGGCTCACGAGGAGCTTTGCCGAAAACGTCGCGTAAGAGGTGGGACACAAACGAAACCGTTGCATCTGTGTTCTTACCAAATATATATTCAGTTGATGGCAATCGTTTTGGACTATGAGTCATTACAATGCACACATTTCAGCACTTGCCGTTTCACTGGCAATAGGTTTCTGCAGCTGGTTATCCTTGAGGCCGGGCAGGAGTTCCATTAGTTGTAACTACAGGGCCTGTGCAATAACACATCTGGAGACATACGATCAGACATTCGAAAAAATGTCATCCATACAACCCCGAAGATACTAAGGGCACATAAGAACGAGAAATATTCTACAATAAGCTTCACAACTCATGCATCCAAATTGCTAACAAGAGTAATATACAGAAGAATGGAACAGAATAGTAAAGGTCTGTTAGATTAGGATCGGTTCGGCTTTAGGAAAAGTTAAGGCACCAGAGAGGCATTTTGACGTTGCACACATTCATATGGTTTGTCTGCCAGGAAAAAAACATTCGACAATGTAAAACAGTGCAAGATGTTCGCAATCATCAAAAGAATATCAGTAAACTGTAAGGAAAGACGGGTAATACACAATAAGCTTAAGAGCCAAGAACAAACAGTAAGAATCGAAGACGAAGAATTGCATCAGTCTTAATCCCCTACTGTTCTATCGTTCAATATGTACATCGAAGAATCATTGAGGGAAATAAAAGAAAGGTTCAAGACCGGAATGAAAAATTAGGTAGGAAGGACAGTCTAAAGACGAATGTACTCTACTGACCATTAAAATCGTTACATCAAAAATAAATGCAGATGATAAACGGGTATTCATTGGACAAATATATTATACTATGACATGTGATTACATTTTCACGCAATTTGGGTGCATAGATCCTGAGAAATCAGTATCCAGAACAACCACCTCTGGCCGTAATAACGGCCTTCATACGCCTGGGAATTGAGTCAAACACAGCTTGGATGGCGTATAAAGGTACAGCTGCCCGTGCAGCTTCAACACGATACCACAGTTCATCAAGAGTAGTGACTGGCGTATTGTGAGAAGCCAGTTGCTCGGCCACCATTGACCAGACGTTTTCAGTTGGTGAGAGATCTGGAGAATGTGCTGGGCAGGGCAGCAGTCTAACATTTCCTTTATCTAGAAAGGCCCCTACAGGACCTGCAACATGCGGTCGTGCATTATCCTGCTGAAATGTAGGGTTTCGCAGGGATCGAATGAAGGGTAGAGCCACGGGTCGTAACACATCTGAAACGTAACGACGTCCACTGTTCAAAGTGCCATCAATGCGAACAAGAGGTGACCGAGACGTGTAACCAATAGCACCACACACCATCATGCCGGGTGATACGTCAGTATAGCGATGATGAATAAACGCTTCCAATGTGCGTTCACCGTGATGTCGCCAAACACGGATGCGACCATCATGATGCTGTAAACAGAATCTGGATTCACAGAAAAAATGACGTTTTGCCATTGGTGCACTCAGGTTCGTCGTTGAATACACCATCGGAGGCGCTCCTGTCTGTGATGCAGCGTAAAGGGTAACGGCAGCCATGGTCTCCGAGCTGATAGTCCATGCTGCTGCAAACGTCATCGAACTGTTCGTGCAGATGGTTGTTGTCTTGCAAACGTCCCCATCTGTTGACTCAGGGATCGAGACGTGGCTGCACGATCCGTTACAGCCATGCGAATAAGATGCCTGTAATCTCCACTGCTAGTGATACGTGGCCGTTGGGATCCAGCACGGCGTTCCGTATTACCCTCCGGAACCCACCGATTCCATATTCTGCTAACAGTCATTGAATCTCGACCAACGCGAGCAGCAATGTCGCGATACGATAAACCGCAATCGCGAAAGGCTACAATCCGACCTTTATAAAAGTCGGAAACGTGATGGTGCGCATTTCTCCTCCTTACACGAGGCATCACAACAACGATTCACCAGGCAACGCCGGTCAACTGGTGTTTGTGTACGAGAAATCGGTTGGAAACTTTCCTCATATCAGCAAGTTGTAGGTGTCGCCACCAGCGCCAACCTTATGTGAATGCTCTGAAAAGCTAATCATTTGCAAATCACAGCATCTTCTTCCTGTCGATTAAATTTCGCGTCTGTAGCAAGTCATCTTTGTGGTGTAACAATTTTAATGACCAGTGGTGTCCGGAACCGCGCCGCTGCCACGGTCGCAGGTTCGAATCTTGCCTCGGGCATGGATGTGTGTGTGGTGTCCTTAGATTAGTTAGTTTTAAGCCGTTCTAAGTCTAGGAGACTGATGACCTCAGATGTTAGGTCCCTTAGTGATTAGAGCCATTTGAACCATTCTGATCTGCGAAGAAACCATCAAATTGAAAAGATTAACAAGAAGAAGAGACAGAATGATGAGACACTTTTAAGGCAGTAGGAAATCATTTCCATGACACAAGAGGGAACTGTAAAGGGTAAAAATTGCAGGGGACGACAGGGGAAAAACATCCAACGAATAACTGAAGATATAGAGTAGATGAAGAGGTTGGCATATAAAGGAAGTCGTGAAGACTGATTATACTAGTCACAAGGCTGATTAATTAAAAAAGTAAGCTTTTCGTCAACTGTTTGAAATTGATAAAACTAACAACACCGTGTGTCCACGCTTCAGTCCGAAAACCAAAATGGTTCAAATGGCTCTGAGCACTATGGGACTCAACTGCTGAGGTCATTAGTCCCCTAGAACTTAGAACTAGTTAAACCTAACTAACCTAAGGACATCACAAACATCCATGCCCGAGGCAGGATTCGAACCTGCGACCGTAGCGGTCTTGCGGTTCCAGACTGCAGCGCCTTTAACCGCACGGCCACTTCGGCCGGCTTCCGAAAACCATATCGACTCTAGTACGTTATGACACATAGTTACAAAGCAATGTGATATTTGACGAATAGGTTGGCTGGCTTCTATAATGGAAGAGCACAGACTGATACGCTTCAAACGCACAGGTGAACACATGAACAGCACCTGAGGTAAGTGGTTGCTTGCAGCTGGTGTAGTGGTGCGCACGGTTGTGGGACTTCTACTGGTGACAGGAGAGTGGCTTTGGCGCTGTTGTCTTGTTGCTATTGGCACAAGCTCCACACGTTAAGCAGTCGTGGACATTCTCCGAAATCTCTTTCCGATACAGCAGAAAGTAGTTCCATTAAAAAAACAAAAATAAAAAAAATATAATTAAAAAAAACGGCAAACGGTAATACCTTACTTCGAAAGCTCTAAACGTTGCTAGATATACTCTAGGAAAACTAAAATAAAATAAAAACAAGCGACGCACCACGAAGGAATTATCCGAAGGCGAAGTAATCGATAGGCGTGACGTACATGTACGAACAAATGAATGATTACAACTTCAGAAAAATTGGATAATTTACCCAGGAAAGAAACTTCACGAATTAAGCAAGTCAATAAAGCTTCAGTCCACCCCAGGCCCTTAGGGAAACAGTTACTTGGCTAGACATTGACTGACAGAGTTGTTGGATGTTCTCCTGAGGAACATCGTGTCAAGTTTTGTCCAATTGGCACGTTAGATCGTCAAAATCACGAGCTGGTAAGGAGGCTCTGCGTACAATGCTCCAAACTTTCTCAACTGGAGAGAGATCCAGTGATCTTGCTGGCTTAGGTAGGATTTGACAGGTACGAAGACAAGCAGTAGAAACTCTCGCCGTGCGCAGGCGGGCATCATCTTGCTGGAATGTAGGCCCAGAATGGCTAGCCCTGAAGGGCTACAAAATGGGTCATAGAATATTGTCACGAGCGTTTGTGCTGTATGAGTACTGGCGATGACAGCCAAAGGGCGTTCTGCCATGAAAAGAAACGGCACCCCAGCACCATGGTTGTCTGGCAATATGGCAGGCGACAGGCAGGTTGGTATTCGCACCTCTGTCCAGGGCGTCTCTAAGTGTCATCGCTGGTCACTGGAGTTCAGTACCCAGCTAGACTCACCAATATAGACAATTCTACTCGAATCAGTGAGATTCTAGGCCGAAGACGTGTATGGAGACCACACAGACAGCGTCTGTCATACGGCCCGACAACCAGGAGTGGTCTGGGGTGCCATTTCTTTTCATAGTAGGACCCCTTTGGCTGTGATCCGTCGCACCCTTACAGCACAGTGGTACACTATGTGATGAAAAGTATCCGGACACCTGGCTGAAAATGACAAGTTCGTGGCACCTTTCATGGGTAATGCTGGAATTCAACATGGTGATGGCCCACCCATAGTGCCGGCCGGTGTGACCGAGCGGTTCTAGTTGCTTCAGTCTGGAACCACGCGACCGCTACGGTCGCAGGTTCGACTCCTGCCTCGGGCATGGATGTGTGTGATGTCCTTAGTTAGGTTTAAGTAGATCTAAGTTATAGGGGGCTGATGACCATTTGAACCATATGAACCGACCCTTAGCCTTGATGACAGCTTCCACTCTCGCAGGCATACGTTCAATGAGGTGCTGGAAGGTTTCTCGGGGAATGGCATCAGGCCAGCCCTTCAACTAACTTTGCCACACCCGATTAACCATGCCGACCCTGCGTCTCTGCGGGAAAAACCGGTACAAACAAAAGAAGGAAAGAACTGCGACAAAGGAAAAGCAGAGAGTGCACAAAACTGATGAAAATAAAAACTACGGAGAATCGAGAAGTCCACGGTTCGATGCACCGTCGGTGCTTGGGGGCGCCGGCAGCAGTGACAGAGCCCCCGGGCAGCGGCCGCCCGCGCTGGTACCTGCGCCCTTTTCCTCGGCCGCGGACACGTAATAACACGCTGCAGTCGGCAATTAATCGTTGGGCCACGCTCGCCGTCGAAGCGGCGATTATCTCGGCCGATGGCCGGCGCGGCCGACCGGTGGGGCTCACACGGCCGCCTCCGCTCCAACGTGTAATTAGCGCCGCTTCGATCAGGGACGCGCGCTCCAATCCCAGAGCGTCTCGCAAACCTACAATTTCGACGGACGGCGCGCCGGTGCCACTCCCGAGGGCCGATCTGCTATCCGGACCCCATTCTTACAGATATCTTCGTCTCTCCATCCCCCCCTTTTTTTTGTCTCCCATCCCTCCCCGCTGCACCACTGAAATAATTACCCATCCACGTCTATCATTAAATAACATCTCGGATTAATATTCATTCTTCGGGAAAAAGTGTAGCATCCGTTAATTTCGGAGAGGATTGCTTATCCATATTCATGACAAGAGTGAAGCCGAACTGTGGAGCAGCCGGAATGTATTGCCCTGTTTTTATTACTCGCCGGGTTATTCTATTTCATCCCGGCCGGTCCGACCTTGTTTCTTTGTCCCTTGCATCTTTCTCAATCTCTCGGTTAGCCTTCATGTATTATCGGCTGTAGCACACGTGTCGCTTTCAAGAATACGAAGTTAGCATACAGAATTAGATCTTTACCTCGCATCGTGTTTAGCATGGTAGAAATTAGTGGTCATAAAATAGCTTTCATTTCTGTACTTCCCTTACAAATTCTGTCTCATTGTACCAGATTGGGAACATTCCACTGCAAAAAATTTGAGTTAATGCGATGACCCACTGTCTAAATCTCCCAGCCTGTAAATTACCTATATCATTACAAATTAAAAACATAAAACAGTTGATGTTCCACAGTACTCTTTTATTTAATAGGTTTTCGGTCGTAATTAGACTATGAATATCCTCATTTATTATTCTGATCATCAAAAACAAGTATTAACTTTGTTTTTTTTCAGCCACAGATGTTAGTCTTTTCCCATCGACTGTTTCTACTGTTTTTACCAGTAAGTGTTAAGTTTCACACTACATGAAAGAAACTTTTATGTGTTTATGCATGTAATGTAAACTTCCACGAACGCCAAGTTACATGTAAGAGATGGTTCTACGACACTGCCTTTCCAGGGCAGAGAAACCAATAAGCAAATTAAAATAAAATGAATGATTTCCTAACAAGTCTGCTACGTGTTTGACTTACTACTGAAGACCAACAAAAAATAAATAGTCAAGCAATAACCAAAGGGCTACAGTCTTTCAGGCAACTTAGTGTAGTTCGACAATCTGCATATCCTCCATAAATGGTACAATCCAAGAAGTTAATACTCTGTTCCACAATATCCAGTCTCTTTCCTCGCGTATATGCTATAACACTGCTTGTTGAAGTTTCAAGTGACAGCACAGACTATTTCCCTTCTTTCAGCTGACTTTCTGGCATTGTTTACTATGCATTTCTCCATTTCATACTTCCTAGAATTCTACGTTTTATACGTGCCATTTGTACTATATTTGCTAACTGTAGTCATCTCCTGCTACGGTCATGATTCAACGTCGTTTTTCGACACTAAGCAAACTGGCTTGGGATTTACTGCACACTGGAGGAACGTGATTAAAATACCCTCTCAGGAAGCCAGATTTAGGTTTTACATGATCTCTGTAAATTACAAGTGGCGAAAATGATTAGAACGTCAAAGCCGGTCGCTGTGACTGAGCGGTTCTAGGCGATTCAGTCCGGAACCGCCCTGCTACTACGGTCACACGTTCGAATCCTGCCACGGGCATGGATGTGTGTAACGTCCTTAGGTTAGTTGGGTTTAATTAGTTCTAAGTCTAGGGCACTGATGAGCTCGGATGTTCAGTCCCATAGTGCTTAGAGCCATTTGAACCATTTGAAGAACGTCAAAAATGCCGCTTTCGTCTTTCGCCATTCTCCAACTTAGCTCGGTCTCTGACGAATACGATATCAATGTCACGGAGACGCAAAATCCTGTATAAGAGAACTTTCCTGGTCGCGTAAATATTACTATGTCTGCCTCCATTACTGAGTGGTCAGCGTGGTCAGCAGTCATGCAGAGAAGCCGGGTTCAGTTCCCGGTATCGTTTGCCTCGGAGGACTCAGTCTCATGATGGAGCTACTTGATCAAGAAGTAAGGCCTCCAAGGCCTCCGAAACGGACGACGGCCGGAAGAGAGCTGGGCTGACCCCGCGCCCTTCCGTACCGCCCTTTCCCAATAACGCCACTATCTGAGGACGACACGGCGGTCGGTAGGACCCTATTGGGGGACAGAACTCCGGAGTTAGCTAGCATGAGTCGACGTAATAAAAACACGAAGTACAATTATTACAGCTAAAGGCGCAGTACATCTTGCTCGTACGTCTCTTGATAACTTTTATGTAGACAGCAGCGACGAAGTAATGACACCAATAAACGCCCGTTCGTTCTTTTTGGTAATCCTGCCTCTATATAGCTCTATCTTTCCAGTTGAAACATTTCTTTCATTACCTCGATGTTGATAAACTAGGAAGAAATGAAATGGTGCCTATGGTTCAAATGGCTCTGAGCACTATGGGACTTATCATCAGAGTCATCAGTCCCGAAATGGTGCCTATGGTCGCATTTTGCAACTGTATATCCTGAACGTAAATATCATCTCAACTCCATTGTCAGCGTTCGAATGTCTTTCAATAAGTAAGGCAACAAGAGCTCATTACCATATCTACGTGAGTCGTTCCGAAAGTAATACCTTCTAACTTTTTTTTTTTTTTTTTTTTTTTTTTTTTTTTTTTTTTTTTTTTTTTTTTTTTTTTGTGGTGGCTTTGGATGTCCGGGGCAGGTGTCGTTGGTGTATTGCTAATGCTTGAACCTTCCTCTTTCATTTGCAGGTGGTTCCGTTATTTTGCCGTACTTGGTGCCAGCAATGGAGTATTCCATAATGGAATCTGATATGGACACACGTGTAAAACAGCGATGTGTGATTGAATTCCTCACTTCTGAAGAACCTGTGCCGATTGAAATCCGTTGACACTTGAAAAAGGTGTGTGGAGACGATGCAATAGACGTGAGCAATGTCAGATGATGTGCACTGCATTTTCAAGATGGCGAAAAGGGTGTGCATGACAAGCCACGGCCCGCACGGCCCGTTCGACCCTGCACAGCTGTCGTCCCTCGGAATGAAGACCGCCTCGATCAACTCACCCGTGCTGATCGGTAGATAACGACCAGAGAATCGTGTGAAAAGGTAAATGTCGGCTGTAATCCTTGGGAACTATGTTGAAATATCTTAGTTATCGCATAGTCTGTGCGATATGGGTCCCGCAGTTGCTGCCAGAAGAACAAAAACCTCATAGAATGGAAATTTGTCGGGGCCTGCTGGCCCAGTACCAAGCTGAAGTTGACAATTTTCTGAATAGCATGGTCACCGGAGATGAGAAGCTGTGTCAACACTACGAGCCGGAATCCAGAAGACAGTCCATGGAACGACATGTGAATTCGCCGTCAAAGAAGAAATTCAAGACACAGCCGCCTGCAGGCAAAGTCATGAGCAAAGTCCTCTGGCACAGACAGGGTGTGGTTCTTTTGGATGGGCTGGAGCCTGGAAAAACTGTCAGTTCAGCACGCTACAAGGCGACACTGACTAAGCTGAAAGCCCGAATTACCAAGGGAAGGTCAGAGAAGAAGACCAACTTTCACCTGCAACATGATAACCCCAGGCCCCACACCAGTTCTGCGACCACGCAACTCGTTGTAAAATTCGGTTGGACTGTCTTAGCACATCCACCGCACAGTCCCGATTTAGTGCCTTCAGACTTCTATCTCTTTGGGCCTCTCAAAGACGGACTACATGGTGATAATTTTCAAGACTCGGATACTGTTGTCAAAGCTGCAAGGAAATGGTTAGCCTCAGCTGGTTCCGATATTTATAAGCGCAGCAACCAGGCTCTGGTACACCGTTGGCGAAAGTGCATAACGAATGGGGGTGAATATGTAGAAAAATGACAGTCTGCAGCTGAAATATTGCTCTGTTTAGCTGCTGCTGAGATTTATGTATGGTAGATGTTATGCAATGGGCTTCAAAATAGATAAATGGTGTCCTCCATAGAACCCTCGCTACGTGCGCCCTTGCCTTCGACACAAAACAAAGGAGAACATTAGGAGTATACTTTGCTAGTAATAGTATCTTCGATCACAGTGTGTCGTCGTTACAGCTTCAAGGTCTACACTGTCTGATTTGGCTACTCGTTTGTTTTTTATCGCCTTCATTTGACAGCATAATGTTCGACTTTTATACTTGCATGGCACACTTCAAAAGATGTAACACCGAAATACACTCCTGGAAATTGAAATAAGAACACCGTGAATTCATTGTCCCAGGAAGGGGAAACTTTATTGACACATTCCTGGGGTCAGATACATCACATGATCACACTGACAGAACCACAGGCACATAGACACAGGCAACAGAGCATGCACAATGTCGGCACTAGTACAGTATATATCCACCTTTCGCAGCAATGCAGGCTGCTATTCTCCCATGGAGACGATCGTAGAGATGCTGGATGTAGTCCTGTGGAACGGCTTGCCATGCCATTTCCACCTGGCGCCTCAGTTGGACCAGCGTTCGTGCTGGACGTGCAGACCGCGTGAGACGACGCTTCATCCAGTCCCAAACATGCTCAATGGGGGACAGATCCGGAGATCTTGCTGGCCAGGGTAGTTGACTTACACCTTCTAGAGCACGTTGGGTGGCACGGTATACATGCGGACGTGCATTGTCCTGTTGGAACAGCAAGTTCCCTTGCCGGTCTAGGAATGGTAGAACGATGGGTTCGATGACGGTTTGGATGTACCGTGCACTATTCAGTGTCCCCTCGACGATCACCAGTGGTGTACGGCCAGTGTAGGAGATCGCTCCCCACACCATGATGCCGGGTGTTGGCCCTGTGTGCCTCGGTCGTATGCAGTCCTGATTGTGGCGCTCACCTGCACGGCGCCAAACACGCATACGACCATCATTGGCACCAAGGCAGAAGCGACTCTCATCGCTGAAGACGACACGTCTCCATTCGCCCCTCCATTCACGCCTGTCGCGACACCACTGGAGGCGGGCTGCACGATGTTGGGGCGTGAGCGGAAGACGGCCTAACGGTGTGAGGGACCGTAGCCCAGCTTCATGGAGACGGTTGCGAATGGTCCTCGCCGATACCCCAGGAGCAACAGTGTCCCTAATTTGCTGGGAAGTGGCGGTGCGGTCCCCTACGGCACTGCGTAGGATCCTACGGTCTTGGCGTGCATCCGTGCGTCGCTGCGGTCCGGTCCCAGGTCGACGGGCACGTGCACCTTCCGCCGACCACTGGCGACAACATCGATGTACTGTGGAAACCTCACGCCCCACGTGTTGAGCAATTCGGCGGTACGTCCACCCGGCCTCCCGCATGCCCACTACACGCCCTCGCTCAAAGTCCGTCAACTGCACATACGGTTCACGTCCACGCTGTCGCGGCATGCTACCAGTGTTAAAGACTGCGATGGAGCTCCGTATGCCACGGCAAACTGGCTGACACTGACGGCGGCGGTGCACAAATGCTGCGCAGCTAGCGCCATTCGACGGCCAACACCGCGGTTCCTGGTGTGTCCGCTGTGCCGTGCGTGTGATCATTGCTTGTACAGCCCTCTCGCAGTGTCCGGAGCAAGTATGGTGGGTCTGACACACCGGTGTCAATGTGTTCTTTTTTCCATTTCCAGGAGTGTAGAATCCTCCACGATTTTCGCTTGTATCAGGAAGCGTCATCTGCTCGCACATTTTCAAGACGTTCCCTCGTTGTACACTGCTGTTTTTTGCTCACAACAGTACACATTTCTTGACGTGAAATACAAAAAAACGTAGCATCACGTTGAACGTGATGAGGGGAAACAGACAACAGGACATGTCATGGAGAGCTGGCCAATACACGCTTTTAAGGGAGGACTGAAGGACTTGCGTGAAGTGAAACCGAGTGCTACCATCTGGCTGTGAGATTTAAACATTAATCTGTGAATTAATTGTGTTTGTATACTGTACGTTCTATCAGGCCATATGATAATAGTAATAATAATAATAATAATAGTCACAGGCCAGGGACCGAATATGGTTCCAAAATGATACTTGAGACTAGAAAGACCCTTTCATTTTGGGCAGAATATTCATACAGCTATTCCTGCAGGTTTTCATGTTTTGATGTAATATCGTTATACAAGTGAGGTCACCGAGCGAAATGTTAGTAAGCCCCTATAAAGAACACACTGGTCAGTTTGAAGCCCTCTGCATGGTATAACCAGTACCAACTGGTCGCGTGATTCTGCGCCTTTGACTAAAGTGAAGTGGTGCGAAAGCGACAGTCGCTTGAATGGAATCGGCGCAGTAAGACGATGCGCCTTGACGGAATGTCAGAAAAGATTTATCGTGTTTGGACGTTGCCAATGCCACACCACGGATGCAGTTAACCGGTTTGTTGGTGCATCAATTTAGACTGTCCAACGTGTATGCAGAGGAATGATGCCTCATTTGCAGTTACGAAGCACCGCGGCAACAAGATGTGGCATCGGTCCACTGAGCTGCGTTCTGAAATCGCACGTGTGGAGTGACTAGTGTAGCTGCTACTTCATTCACAAGGAATTTTATAAATGCCAGGAATATTGAGACCAAGGCTGTCTTTTACTTGGAGATGCATTGCTTTAATTTTCTTGGGAAATCGGAAAAAGGGCTGAATACCTTCTCCGTCTAGGATTCTGTCTATGCACAGCATTCCGACGTTACGTTGAACATCGCGATTGTGAAAAACCTCTTACTGAATACAGCCTCACAAACAAACAGTTATGTTGTAATGAAACGAAAATTTTCCCTAAAGGGGACTAGTGCATGAATAAGTGTCAAAAAATCGATTGTTTAATTTTTTTCTTTAAATGCTCGCTAAGGTTTTTCTGAACGAGGAAAAAATTTACTTCGAGGAAATTCTATCAAAAAAGAATTAAAAGTGGATGGACACTTGAGGCATGCCTTCATGTCATGCAGACAGCTCTGTAAAAACAGAATTTTGTTCTCACTTGCTTGTTGTTTTCACTTTTTTGTTTCTAATATTGGCTTCTCTATGACAGTCTGTTGGTTGCTTCGCTCTTGTTTATACAGACAAATTTAGTCATTGTTTTGCCGCTGTATATGGGACCGGATACCAAAATCTCATCTGGTACGACTAAATACTCTGAAAATAGGTGTTCTTGATGCTCTGCTATGTTTCAGTGATGGTGCAGTCTCACAGGTTTAGAATTGATGGGAGTGTCTGTTGGACTAAGTATGCAAAGATCTTTAATTGTCATTGACCGCAGGAAACCCTTGAAGCAGAGAAATCAGTTTTGGAGTCCACCAAAGAACCTAGAATTAGAAGAAGTCTGCAAAAGAAAAGGAAGGAAGAACAACACCAGAAACAAGATGGATATGGACCTGGGACGCAGGTTAGACAGAGAAACTAGTTTTGACTTCATCTTGAATTTCTCAGAAGTACACTTTTTTCATGTTCTGGTACACATTGTTTAAAACGTTTTAAAGATAGAGGGTTGAAATTTTGTATACCCTCTTAAAGCATAACAATAACTAAAAAGCTGATATTCTTATGAGTTAAATTTGAGGATTAAAGACTTTTTAAAGTAAAAACACCGTGAAAATTACTGAATTTTTTAAAATCATTATTAAATAACTTTTGAACCATAATTTATGACAGCAACGTCTTTTTAAAAGTTTGCCTTAATGATGATGGTGTAAAAAATCAAGCTTCTGCTTTGCTTTTGTTTCGAGATATGTGTACCTATGCTGTACGTAAATATTTAACTGGCTATACTTTTCACTTGCAACACAAAACACAGATCAGAAAAAAATTTGAGGTCAAAGGCTGTGGTTCATACATCAGAATGTTCCCAATAGATCTGTTGCAATACGGTGAGCATTACTTTGACTTACTTATTCTTTGAGCTACACTACTTAGAAAACTGAAAAATTTCCCTTTGTGTTTACGAACCAGTCCCCTTAAGCATTTAACTGTCGTCATTCTGACATCAAAGAGGCCGTTGATATTATGTGTGCAACTACATCTATAATCGGGATAGTCGCTATACCTTCAGTTGGGCATGGGATCGGACGTTCGTAGCTGTAAGGCTACAGAGAAGTAAGCTGAGTAATCAAGTACCTGCGCTACAGACATCTACTTAATCTGTGGTAACATACTGAAGTTCCCTGACTTCGTTACATAATTCGTCTGACCACGTACGGAAGTACCCGACAGCCCTTAAGTGTGTCAGTTAACTTCTAATCATGAAGACAGGAAGTCTGTGGAAGCTTCAGTATACAAACAAGTCTAACGCTGCAAGCAAACCGAGCTGCACTTATCCACTGACTTCGACAGCAACTTTCACAGTTGCAAGTAATGTTATTCATAGTCACGATACGACATGTTGAAAACACAGTGGCTCACAGACCCAGCTACCGTGCCAAATTAAAGCAGGGCAGAGTGGTCTGTTTTGGAGCTCCGTGGCGGACCAGATTGTATCGCTTTGTCCTGAAGAGTAGGAGGCGGTGCCTGCACGAGAGTGCGGATCGCGGAGGTGGGCGGGTAGGCATGTCCGTTCCGTGGGTCGTGGGGGGGCCCCCCTAGGCCCCCGTCGGTCCCCTGCGGCGAAGCTGGGACCCCCTGGCGCGCACTGAAGTCTCCGTCTTTGCACGGTCGATTATGCCGGACCCTCTGCCTACTTGGCACTACCAACTGGCTGTTCATCCCACACAGACCTCTGCCGTCCCAGGCAACTTCTTTGGTTTCGAGACCATCCTAGCGAAAGGAAATCCACATTCCTGTGCAAGGCTCTCAAAGCGAAAGAACTATTGTGCTCGCGGATTCCAATGACAATAGAAGGAAT
This sequence comes from Schistocerca americana, assembly GCF_021461395.2. Lineage (NCBI taxonomy): Eukaryota > Metazoa > Arthropoda > Insecta > Orthoptera > Acrididae > Schistocerca > Schistocerca americana. Next base: position 701,443,681 of record NC_060122.1, read on the forward strand.
CTAGAATCTTTCGTAGCAATGAGGCGGAACTCCTGTTGTGGTTTGTAGATGTCAAATAGTTGGTGATCGAGGTATGGCAGTGATATTGAGAGACGTATTTTCATTTGTGGTAGATATTCGAAAATTTACTGGCAATGTAATTATAGAGACTTTTTTAATAGAACGATGCTTTCTTTTTTTAACGAAATTAATTAACTTTTGAAAGAAGGAATACAATTTTCGCCTAAATGAGTGGTAAAGTCCAGTTTCACCTAAATTTCCTTGAGAACGTACTATCTGTTGCTGCTGTGGTCTTCAGTCCGAAGACAGGTTTGATACAGTTCTCCAGGCTAGTCTGTCCTGTGGAAGCCTCTTCATCACTGCATAATTACTACTACCTGCATCTTTTTGAACCTGCCTTGCTATCCCACTACAATTTTCATCCCCCACACTTCCCTCGATAACAAACTGACACCGGCCGGGGTGGCCGAGCGGTTCTAGGCGCTATATACAGTCTGGAAACGCGCGACCGCTACGGTCGCAGGTTAGAATCCTGCCTCGGGCATGGATGTGTGTGATGTCCTTAGGTTAGTTAGGTTTAAGTAGTTCTAAATTCTAGGGGACTGATGACCGCAGAAGTTAAGTCCCATAGTGGTCAGAGCCATTTGAACCATTTTACAAACTGACTTTTCCTTGATGCCAAGAATGTGTCCTATCAACCGATATTTCAGGCAACTTGTGCCATAAACCTCTTTGCTCACAAATTCGAGTCAGTACCTAGTCATTAGTTATTGGTCTGCTTATTTAATCTTCAGCGTTCTTCAGTATTACCATATTTCATAAGCTTTTGTTCTCATCTTGTGTGAACAGTTTATTATCCACGTTGCACTTCTGTACAAGCCTATACTCCAGTCATATACTTTCAGAAAAGACTACCAAACTAAATTATTTTCGCTATTAACAAATTTCTCTTTTAGAAAAGCACTTTTCTTGCTTTTGCCAGTGTGGATTTTATATTCCCTCTATTTCAGCTGAAGTCACTACTGCTTTCAACGTCATATTTCCTAATCTAATACTCTCAGTTACTTCGATTATGTTCCAATAACCTGTTCATCTGTGATTGTTATATCTGTCATGTTTTACGCTTTTATCATATTTCACTCTCATATGCACAGCTATCCTGGCTGCATGTAGACAAGCACAGAGATTTTCGTACCGTCTGTCTTCTCCACTGTCTTATCAACGAACACTGCCTCTCATACCTCACCTCAATCTCAACGCTCTTACGGTTCTAGGCGCTACAGTCTGGAACCGCGCGACCGCTACGGTCGCAGGTTCGAATCCTGCCTCGGGCATGGCTGTGTGTAATGTCCTTAGGTTAGTTAGGTTTAAGTAGTTCTAAGTTCTAGGGGACTGATGACAGAAGTTAAGTCCCATAACGCTCAGGGCCATCAACGCTCTTATCTGAACAACACAGAAGAAATATCCGTTCCCATCGGAGCAAAATCCTTTCTGTCCTACTCCGTCGTCCACCCTTTTTCCCGAAGACTTTCTTATCACAAGCACCAGACTCTAGAATAACTTTCCGCATTACAATAGGGAACTAGATGACATCTACAGCTTCAGAAGACAGGTAGTGACATATCTACCAAAGCAACAACAATGTTTACCAGTGTCCCTGTACGCATGCGTTACCCTTGTACCTTCCCAACCAGAAGTTCTTTGTCTGCCTCGGCAGCTGCTCCGTCAGCACAGCGGAATGTTAACTAAAGGCGCCCGGGTTCAGCTACCGTTCAGGTAAGAGATGTTCTCCGTTCAGGGACTGGGTATTGTGTTGTTCTCACATTCGCATCGTCAGAGTTTACGTTCCACTATTGAGATGATTGTATGGGGACGCACAGAAAGTAACACATAAAAAAAGATCTTCCCCTTTTCCAGGTATTTTTAGGTAGCGCAATCTCCTTAAATATCATACGTTTGTTTGCGTGGCCCTCTTCCACAGCAGCTGTTAACATCTGTTACTATAATGTCTCCTTATTGAGTTGACTGCAATCAAACTACAAAGAGTTACACCAGACGCGTTTCGCTTTTATTTACAAAGCATCTTCCGTGGTTATTGGTGTTTCTTTACATAATCTACTCCTTCCCTTCTTGTTAGCAGTCAGGCTTCGTTTCACATCTGCACTTGGCAGTTTTTGGCGTTCTGCAGTATTTCTTGCGCTGCACTGTATACAATTGATTTTCTTAACTGTTTTTCATTCTGCACTGCAGCAGTGCCACTATTGTTATTATTATTACTATGAACACCATTCGTGGCAGTAGCTGCAATAGTACTAGTAATGCCAGCATTAACTTTATTAGTTCACAATCAGTATTATTTATTCACACTGTCTCCTCAGACACGTCATTTTACTATATTTTTCATATTAAAATAGTTATTTCTTAGAAAACCTATGATGTAAAAAAAGGTGCTGTATGCGTGAAATCCTGGACCAGCCTAAGAGAGAGCATGTTGGCCCTAATGAGATCAAGTTAAATAAATATATAAAAATAAATAATTATCCTTTAACTTTTGTTGATATTTGTCTTATAACCTCTTTTCAAGACACTCTCCATTTCATTCAGCTGCTTTTATTAGTCCTTTATCATCTCTGGCAGAAATAAAATGTCATCGGCAAACCTCGAAGGTTCTATTTCTTCTCCCTGAATTTTAGTTCCGTTTTATAATTTTTCCTTGGTTTGCTTCACAGCTACTATTCTGTCTCATTCCCTTTGTAACAACTGCTTTTCTTTCATGTTCATCTGTTTTTATAAATGCAGTCTTTTTTGTGCACAGAGAGCTGATAATCCTTCGTTTCGTCTATTTTATTCCTACTACCTTTAGAATTCCAGAGAGTGTATTAAGTCAACGCTGTTAAAAGCCTTCTCTGCATCCGCTGATGCTATAAATGTAGGCTTACTTTTCTTTAATTTGTCTTCTAAGAGAAACTATACGATCAGTATGGATTTGTGTTTTTACATTTCTCACCAGTCCAAACTGATCTTCTTCGACGGATTCTACTAACTGTTGCATACTTCTGTAAATGATCCATGTGACTACGTTGAACAGCATAATTTGGTTGAAACTACTCTCTCTCAGTCCCTTGGTCGTAAGTATGTCTCCCAGCTACTTATATGGAAAACGTCAATTCAGATATCGGCTATGCCGAGCAACGAAAGAAACGTGTAGTTTTATGTCAAAATCGAGACAGCTGAAACGAGGTAGACTATGGATGAAGGCGACTTCACTACTTATTTGTGTTAATCTAAGAGACTGCAGATCTATTTTTACAAGTATATTTTATGTTTCATAGCACGACAGAAAGAATGGAAGATTCATAAATTGAAGATCGTAATGCGTGAGTAATGCTTGGAGAGACTTTTATTCAGATGTTGATATAAAGACAATGGAGACGATGAAGATATTTCAATGTACCATATTTCCGAGCCTCACACGTAATTTATACGCCTCTTTGGATTGTTTGTAATTTAAAAGAAGCCAGATGGAAGATGAATGTTTAACTGCCCGTCGACTGGCCTTAAGAGCTGGAGCCTTAATGCGGAAAGGAAAAGGGCGAGGAAGAATATCGGTATCGTCCTCTTTCAAAGTAATCATTCATCTCAATCGATTCAGGTGAAATCTACGGAAATCCTAAATCTAGATGGCCGGAAAGGGTATGAACTCCGCATCTCTCTAATGAGAGTCTGCTGCCTGAACCATCGTGCCACGCCACTTGGTTTCCTATACTGCCTCTTTAGTGTGTTGAATTAGTGTCCTGAACAGATCTTCATTTGTCCCAGCGCAGTACAGGTGCGTCCTACATAAGAATCTATAGAAAGAAACGGGTGCAATGAGAAAGAAGGTTCGCAACTGTAGGTATTGTGAATTCATTGCATTAAAATTGTTTTCACCGGACATTATAGATAAACAGTCGTTTAAATCACGTGGAAAGGTAACAGCGGTATCTCTTGTGGTCAACGTAAATCTCTGTATCAGTCACCTTGGGAGCTCTCCTTATAATAAGCGTAGCCAGTAATCCCAGGTATGCTGCCTTTAATATTTCGAGGTAATTCCTCGCCACCTCCGACACATTCTGCCCCGAACGTGTTTCCTCGGCTCCTTCGTTTCCTTTTTGCTCTCGGATTATTACTTTTTGTAGTACTAGCCTTGACGGCGAGTTGATTGGTGTTGAGGCCTCTGCCGGCGGTAGTTCCGACGGGCTGCACCGTCTGAGCTGATTGGCTAGCAGGCTTTTTTTACGACTCCAGAGGCGGGCTAGAACAAAATAAGCTCATGGGCACCTGTATGGGGACTATAACTTGTTAAACAGGTACATCTAAGGTTAATTGAAGTTTCCGTATAAAGATGGAGATAATATTCTTCGAGGAGAACGCTGCTCGCCGGCCGTGTTTTAAAACGCGCTCTCTGCTTTACGAGATGAATTCGTGACTGGCGCTGGATGTGGCCCCGCGTCGTGACCGGCGAGAGGCAAAGCGGAGCAAACGTTAACTGAACAAAAAGAAGGAGTGCCAGAAATGTATCTGCCGGCAAGAGTTATGGACGCCGACCGCTTCGCTCGTGGAAACTTCAACGCACGGGTAGAACAGAAGCTCATTACGCTGCTACGCAGCTGTATACACCGCGTTCCTTATTCTTCGCTTCTCACTCTTATTAATTTAGGCAGCACCATAATGTTCCACGAATTTCAGTCAGGTCAGTTTATACACCAGAACACGATGTACAGAATAATGTGGAAAATTCGATGTACTTAGATTAGGAGAATACGAGACACGTCGCTAACTGTGTGTGTGTGTGTGTGTGTGTGTGTGTGTTAGGAAGGAGTAGGATAGGAATGGGGACGTCTCATAAGGTTTTAATCACAACCTTGAAAAATAAAGTATGTAATTAATTTTTTGTTAACTGCACGTACGTACCTGCAGTTCTGGTACCGACTGGAATCACCACTTTACAGTACTGTAGCAAGCCGCCGGAGGCTAAATTAATGTGGACTGGCCTTACACAGTTGCAGCATTTTTAATGTTGTTGAAAACGGATTCCTGCATTATATTCCGCTTTACAAATGGGCCGCATCGTTTTGTTTTGGCTTCTCTAGCGGTGCGCTGTGATACTGTGACGCGATTTACGTAATTTTATTTTTTGGTGATAACTGAAACTTTAGGACTACATAAAGTAGGTCTTTCACTGACTGGATATAATTAAAGTGCAGCTACTCCCAGAGGTCCATTGTGGGCTCTAATTATTGTATGGCAGCGAAACCTGATAAATATTCTAATGCGTTGATGCGGAGCCGATTTATGCCGGAAAAATTGTTCCAATTTTGGTCCCACGTGCAAATCTAGAGCTGTGAATAAAAGACGTACAGAAATGTATTCAAATGTAATGAATTAGGAACGGGAAGTAGGAAGAAAAGATCAAACAAGTGAGACATATTGTTGATTTTATTATTAACCACCACTTATACAATTTGTTCACTGCGAGCACCACAGACGTCGGCGAGATGATGCATCCGTAAAACGGTGTGATCAACAGCTGCTCGCAGTATTTCCGGTGTACAATGAAGTGACCAAAGTCATGGGGTATGGGATAGCGATATACACATACATATATGGCGATAGTATCGCGTAAGCAGGGTATAAAAGATCAGTGTATTGCTGGAGCTGTCATGTGAACAGCTTTCCAGCGTGACTATGGCCGCACGACTCTGAAAGTGGAATGGTTACTGGAGCAAGATGCTTGAGACATTCCTTTTCAAAAATCAACGTATCCGTTAAGGCAGGGCGCTGAAATTTGGCTTTAATAGAGTTTAGCAGCAGACGAGAGACGCGAGCGCCTTTGCTGACAGTACGACATCGCATGGGCTCGTGACCATATCGATTGCAACCTAGACTGGAAAACCGTGGCCTGGTCAGATGAGTCCCGTTTTGAGTTGGTAAGAGCTGATGGTATGGCTCGAGTGAGGCGCAGACCACACTAAGCCACAGGCCCAAGTTGTCGACAACGCACTGTGCAAGCTGGTGGTGGCTTAATAGTGTGGGCTGTGTTGACGTGGAATGAGAGTGATTCCTCTGATCCAACTCACCTGATCATTGACTGGAAATGGTTATGTTCGGCTAATTGGAAACTGTTCGCGGCCATTCATAGAGTTCATGTTCCCAAACAACGACGTCGTATGACCAGACCAGAATTATTCATGACTTGTGTGAGAACTGTCTCGACAATTTGAACATCGAGATCACGCGATATGAACCTCAACATTTATAGGACATAATCGAGAGATCAGTTCGTGCACAAAATCCTGCAGAGGCAAGACTTTTGAAGTTATTGACGGCTGCAGAGGCAGCATAGCTCAGTATTTCTGTTGCGGATTTCCAACGACTTGAGCCAGTGCCACGTTGAGTTGCTGCACTACGCCAGGCAAAACGAGGTCCCACAAGATACTAAGAGGTACCTAATGACTTTTCAGCCCACTGTCATCTGAGCAGTGGGTTCCTGAATGCTGGTCTCCAGATCAAGCAGAGACCCAATGTGCCCTCGATAAACGTGTTCTTCTAGATGTCCCAGAGCCAAAAGTGACATGGAGAAAATAGGAAATTTGTGGTAAGGTCTTATGGGACCAAACTGCTAAGGTCATCGGTCCTTAAGTTTACACACTACTTAATCTAACTTAAACTAACGCTAAGGACGACACACACACCCATGCCCGAAGGAGGACTCGAACCTCAGACGAGAGGAGCCTCGCGGACCGTGCAAGATGTCCTAGACCGCGCGGCTACCCCGCACGGCTAGTGACATGCATTCAGATCGGATTATCTTGCAGGCCACGCATCTGGAACACCTCTGCAGACAATGCGTTGTGGAACGTTACATTAAGCAGATCTTTCACTCGGCCAGCGACTTTAGGTGTTGTCCATCTTGCATGAAAGCGGTGGTTTCCATAGAGTTTCACTCGTACAAAACAGGGATCACAGGCTGTGCGAGGAGGTCTCGATCACTTGCAGATGTCACAGACCCACAGGGTGGATTATCTTCAAAGAAGTAGCCCGAGAATGAAGGTACTTGTGAATCCACACCACACAGTCACTTACGGTGAGTGCAATGGTTCTTCGTGCACAACACGCGGTTTAGCAGTACCCCAATTTCGGCAGTTATGTATTTTGACTGCACCCTGTAGTCTAATATGTGGCTCATAAAACCATGGAATATGAATATTATTTTGTTACATTTACAGTCGAAATCATGCTTATGTATCTAGCATACGACGAAAGTAGAGCGAAGTGTGTCCACAGAGGATGTCACATATGTTGTGAATTTATGCTCCCGCAACGCTGGTGTTTTACTGACGCAATTAGAGACTGCGTGGCTTCCACCATTCGAAAAATTGTGAATAACGAAAATGCGAGAGAAAATGTGAGGTATACTTATTACGTATTTATTGCTTGTTACTCAATAGAGTACTGATCGCATTAATGAAACATGACTAATGACAATATCAGAACTGAAAAGGAATCATTAGAAGTTTATTCCAAGAAATACCTATATTGATATGTTATTGTTGTGGTCCAAATGGTTCAAATGGCCTTAACATCTGAGGTCATCAGTTTCCTAGAACTTAGAACTACTTAAACCTAACTAACCTAAGGACATCACACACATCCATGCCGGAGGCAGGACTCGAACCTGCAACCGTAGCAGTCGCGCGGTTCCAGACTGAAGCGCCTAGAACCGGCCGGCCACACCAGCCAGCTATTGTTGTGGTATTCAGTCCAAAGACTGGTTGATGCAGCTCTCCATACTACAGTATAACGTGCAAGCCTCTTCATCTTCGGATAACTACAGTAATTTACATCCTTCCGAATCTGCTTACTGTATTCATCTCTTGGCCTCCCTTTACGATTTTAGCCCCTCCCCCGTGCTTCCCACCAGTACTAAATTGGTGATCCCTTTAAGTTTTAGAATGTTTCCTGTCAAATGATCCCTTCTTAAAAGTCAGGTTGTGCCACAGATTTCTTTTCTCCCCAGTTCTATTCAGTATGTCCTCATAAGTTACTTGATCTACCCACTTAATTTTTAGGAATCTTCCGTAGAAGCACATTTCAAAACCTTACTTTTCTTCTTGTGTAAACTGCTTATCATGCACGTTTCATTTGCCTACATTGCTACACTCCATAATAATACTTTCAGAAAGACTTCCTGACATTAAACGTGTACTTGATGTTAACAATTTTATCTTTTGTCTTGTCATTGCCAGTTTACATTTTGCAACCTCTCTACCTCGGCCATCATCAGTTATTTTGCTGCCGAAATAGCAAAACTCAACTCATTTACTTCTTTAAATGTACCCTTTCCTACTCTAACATCTCAGCATTGCCTGATTTAATTCGACTACATTACATTATCCTTGTTTTGTATTTGCTGTTCTTCATCTTATATCCGCCTTTCAAGACAGTGTCCATTTCGTTCAACTGTTCTTCCAACTCCTTTGATATCTCTGGTAGAATTATGATGTCATCGGCAAACCTCAAAATTTTTATTTCTTCTCCCTGAACTTTAATTCCTAATCAGAAGTAAACTTTAGAAGCTATAATGTATTGCACTATATCTTCTAAAGCTTATTTCTGATTAGCAATTAAAGTTCAGGGAGACACAATAAAAACTTTGAGGTTTGCCGATGACATCATAATTCTGTCAAATGTACGAAACTATTTGCTTTACCGCTTTGGTGAGAACCTTTAGACGTTCTGTCGTTGACCCAAAAGAACGTAGATGTGTGTGTATGAAGAGCAGAAGCCAGATATAACGGTTATGTGTACTGGAGGATATTCACAAGTCAGTCCAACGGAAACCTTGACGTATTGTAATATTGGAAACATATGAATGGGAAAACAGAAACGATGCCGTACATTTATTTCAGAACAGAAGATGAACGGTCCTTGATATAATTGCACGTGCATTATACTGCTAAAACAAAATTCCATGAGTACACTTAAGAATGTGGCCCACTTCAGAATGTATGAGTTTCCTGTTCTGGCTTTCAGCAATTCGGAGCAGCTAAGGATCATTCTATAGTGCCAGGAGTTTCTCCTATGTGCACACCAGGACACAACGTTCGCTCCCTCAGCGTCCCACATACGCTTTGGCACTTCTGTAGTCGAAACTAGCACGGGAATCGTCGGAGAAGACAACATTTTATAGCAAGAATTGCACAAACAGCTGTATCTTGAATCAATTTCATTAACACACTACCGGTTTCGTGGCTTTTAGCCACATAGTCAGGTGCTATAATCCACGTGTCTATAAGTCAAGAAACCGGTATGGCCTTAATAAAATTGGTCCGAGATACAACTGTTAGCGGAGTTCTTCCCCTAAAATATACTTCCACGACTACGGACTCGTTTGTAAGACAATATTAGTTACAAGTCGACACATCAGTGTCTTTATTGATGAGCTCTTACTATCTGGAGGTGTGTCAGTGTGTCAGCTTCGAAGAAAGAAACAGAGATAAGGGTTTCTCAGAAAGATCACTAGAGACGGAACGCAAGCTTCGATGGGGGATGGATTGCGACGGAAATTGGACTAATTCTTTTCAATCGAACATTCACAAAATTTAACTAGGGTTATTTATGGACCGACGGACAAGGACTCTTCATTTAAACATAAAGGCAACACGTCCTGCAGAGCACAGGAGAAATAATAGCATATCGCAATCTTCCATTGCGCTATCAGAGCAGATGATGCTCGACGGTCTATGACTTATATCACATTGTCGTCCTGTATTAATCTTAATCTTCCATGGGGTTTACGACTGATGGGCTTTTTTATCGCACGAATGAACTGGTTGGTATTACAATATTGCACTTTTTTCAAAATTCAGTTTCATTATATGTCAAATGACATTCTGAAAGATGAACCACTCCCGTCTGCACAACCCTGCGACTTGGTTATACTGAACTTTCAGGTCTCAAGAGATGTGTTCATCTTTGAAGCAAACAGTGATACTCTCTTTTACACGCCTTTCTAATGTAATATATGCACGCCTAACACAGCCACTCAAAGAGATCGACGCAGCCGGTGCATACACTATCGATATACACTGAAGCGCCAAAGAAATTGGTGTAGGCATGCGAATTAAATAAAGAGAAATGGAAACAAGCAGAATGCGGCGCTGCGGTCGCCAATGCCTACATTAGACAACAAGTGTCTGGCGCAGTTGTTAGATCGGTTACTGCTGATACAATGGCAGATTATCAAGATTTAAGAGAGTTTGAACGAGGTGTTATATTCAGTGCACGAGCGATGGGACACAGCATCTCCGAGGTAGCGATGAAGTGGGGGTTTCCCGTACGACCATTTTCACAAATGTACCGTGAATATCAGAATTCAGGTAAAACATCAAATCTCCGACATCGCTGCGGCCGGGAAAAGATGCTGCAAAAACGGGTCCAACGACGACTGAAGAGAATCGGCCAACGTGACAGAAGTGGAACCCTTCCGCAAATTGCTGCAGATTTCAATGCTGGGCCATCAACAAGTGTCAGCGTGCGAACCCTTCAACGAAATATCATCGATATGTGCTTTCGGAGCCGAATGCCCACTCTTGTACCCCTGATGACTGCACGACACAAAGCTTTATGCCTCCCCTGGGTCCGTCAGCACCGACATGGGACTGTTGATGACTGGAAACATGTTAACTTGTGGGACGAGCCTCGTTTCAAATTTTTCGAGCGGATGGACGTGTACAAGTATGGAGTCAACCTCATGAATCCACGGACCCTGCATATCAGCTGGGAACTGTTCAAGCTGATGGAGGCTCTGTATGGGGCGTGTGGAGTTGGAGTGATATGGGACCCCAGTTGGTCTAGATACGACTCTGACAGATGCCACATACGCAGGCATATTGTCTGATCACCTGCATCCATTCATATCCATTGTGCATTCCGATGGACTTGGGAAATTCCAGCAGAACAATGCAATACCCCACATGTGCATAATTGCTACAGAGTGGCTCCAGGAACACTTTTCTAAATTTAAACACTTCCACTGGCCACCAAGATTCCCAGACATGAACATTATTGAACATATCCTGGATGCCTCGTAACGTGCTGTTCAGAAGAGACCTCCAGCACATCGTACTCTTAGAGATTTATGGACAGTCCTGCAGGATTCATGGTGTCAATTCGCTCCAGAACTACTTCAGACTTTAGCCGAGTCCATGGACCGTCGTGTTGCGGCACTTTGGTGTGCTCGTTGGGCCCTACACGATATTAGGCAAGTGTACCAGCTTCTTAGGCTCTTCTGTGTACGTATATGTCTCATCGTCGTCATTTTCATCAAAAATCATGTATTTGACATCCACTACAGGACAAATGTCTTCTCAAGACTTTGCCATGCACTGTGGTTTTCAGCCGTGCGTATTCTGTGGGTCCTGAATGTTTTATAACGTCATCTTCCATGGTTCCGTCGTCTCGGTTATTTATGTCTTGTTTCCAGAAAAGAACCCCCTGGGTTTATCGACCAAACTTTTGCACAGATACATGTCCTGTCCATCATCAATTCACATTTATTGCAGTTATAATTACGTCCTCCCCCTCATGCTGTTGTTACCTGACCTTTCTTTTTATCTCTCCTTTTAATTCCGAAAATACATTTTTTTTCCAGTGGTTATCGAACTGAAAGTCCACGTATCATCTCCATTAATCAAAACTCATATTACACGTTGACTCTCAACTTTTCTTCTCTGACACAAGCTTGGTTTTGAAAATGGTGTGTAGTCCCTCAAATGCGCCCAGTTCAGTTTTACTCTTCTTTTTATTTCTTTAACTGTCCATTTGGCCAACGTCTTCAGCAACCGTAAATACAAAAATTCATCAACTGATTCAGTGACTTCATTGTTTACTTCAGCAATTCCTTTTGATGCGTTCACTGTACGTTATTTTTGTCTTATTACACATGATCTGACAAAAAAATGGCCGGCCGTTGTGGCCGAGCGGTTCTAGGTGCTCCAGTCCAGAACCACGCTGCTGCTACGGTCGCAGGTTGGAATCCTGCCTCCGGCATGGATGTGTGTGCTGTCCTTAGATTAGTTAGGTTTAGGTAGTTCTAAGTCTAGGGGACTGATGACCTCAATGTTAAGTCCCATAGTGCTCAGAGCCATTTGAACAAAAAAGGACTGAAGCATCCAGATGACATGTCCGGATGTCTGTATAACTTCGTACACGAGCCACCATCGACAGATACGTATATCATTAGACTTGTCAGTCAGTGCCGTGGGTATAATGGCCACTAGAGCCCGTTACTGTTGATCGTGTTTAATGTTGTTACCCGGCCTGTGAAGAACACGGAGTTGGCGAGTATGTATATGTGACAGCGTTATCAGTACCTGACATAGATTGGGTGGGTTCCACTTGGACAGATGACCTATTCGTGCAACATATAGATTTGTGGGACTTTCGAAGGGAGCAGTGAATCGATATTGGTCTGGGTGGGATCGTGAAGGTAGATATACACATCGTCCAGGTTCCGGTCGACCACATCTGACTATCAAAATGGAGGATACTATGCACCAAACACATCGTAAGCACTTCACTTTTGCGCTTGACATCCGTGAACAAGTAATGGACTGCCTGGAACATTCTGTGCCATTACGCACCATTGGTCAGAGACTACCACCAGCCGGATTAGAGAACTACCGTTCCATGTGTCGGCTACTGTTGAAACCACAGCACAAACGGCTTTGTTTGAAACGGAGAGGTATAGTGGTGTTACCCTGGCGCCACGGTGTCGGTAACAATCGGGTGCGACTTCAGGTCACGGTTGGTGGTGACTGAGGGAATTCTGACAGCAAAACGGTATGTCACGGACATTCTGTGTCATCATGTGTTACCTCTGATATTACGGTATCGTGGTGTCATTTTTCAACAGAACAGTGCTCGTCCAAAGTGGCACGTATCGCCATAAACCGTCTGCGTGCTGCTGAGGTGCATCTGTCGCATCTGTGGCCACCAGGATCCCCAATTCTGACTCCGACAGAATATATCTGGGAGCAGCTCGGACGTCAGCTGTCGCAGTGCCATTATCCAACGTATCAAGGGCCTGTGGCAACAGCTGTGGTCCAGCTTGCCTCACAAAAGTATACAACAGTTTTGTGACATCCTCCTCAATCGAATCACCACATGTACACAGCCAGAGTGGTGCAATGTTATGTGGTTAAGTGGAGTCATACTGTTAGGTTGTAAATTTCACCCTGTTTTCTAATCACTGAAATATGATCACATATCTTCTCAATCCGTGTAGCTCCTTTTCGTTTCCTCCCCCCCCCCCCTCCCTCTCCCCGTAATAATGGTCCTTTATTTGAGAAACCATTACCACCCGCCAACTCTGTTTTTCGATACCGTAGATTAATGAATATTTTTCTACGTAATGTCTCATATTTTCACTCTATTCGAATTTGGTTTCATTTTTATATGTAGGTACGTCGATATTTTGAGATGCTGAAATCGATATAACACCTAGTGTGAATATCTTTTTACTTATTGTTATCTTTGATGCTGCCTTGTGACTTTTGGCGCGGAAGCGCAGAGTAGTCAAGTTTTTGTGTTGAATATGAACAGTCTTGACTTTGTGTTGGAAATGAAAAGATGAGTCTGAGTTGTGGACAATGAAAAATGTTGTTTTATTAAGTGCAGTAACGGCTGCGAATTTGTATGATGAAGTAATGTTTTGAACATGCGAAAGTATAATAAGTTTAATAAATGTGAATTTTTGTGAAAAATTGTCTTCGTAAGTTCTTCAAGTCGGCGTAATTAACATCCGAGTGCCTTTCGCACCAACAGCGACAGTCACGCCACCTAGACAACAATTTTAATTACGAGCCAAAAGCCGGGCGAGATAGTCGTTGGATTGCAAATAGAGGATAAGTGATATTATTGTTAATTTTCTTCAGTGACTGTAATCAATTGATGTAGCAATACCTGCCACATTAAAGACCTTTTAGTTGCGCAATAAAAAGATCAATTTTGGGTGCGCGACGTGATACTTTTTGAATTAATTAACTGTTAGTGGAGGTATTGTTATACCCTTACAGGTGCTTCACCTTCTTTTTGATTGACAAATGTCGTTGATTTTAAGACACACCTTCAAACTGGTAGTATTTACAATTCCTGCTTCAAATGTCTGGGAAGTTAAGTGTTTTCACAAACGTACGTTTTCATAAATAATTTCTTACGAATTGAACTTATGGAGACATTTTTACTCATAATTTTAAAATTACTTTGTGACTTGTATGGAACGAACTAGTAGTGAAGTTTATGGCATCCTTGGTGTAAGAGTTACTAAGAAATAAATAATATGCATTGTCTCAAGGCTTAAAAAATTGTCCTCGGACTTAAAGTAACGTCAAAGGTTTCAGATTAAACAATCATTTTATCGAGAATCCCTCAGACATTGTTTAAATTAACTGTTAATTAGAGAATATGCCTGCGTTAACTTTCAGATGGCACACGTAGTCTAGGGGTAGTGTCTTTGATTCATGATCAAAACGTCCTCGGTCCCGGGTTCGAAGCCCACCACTGCTTGAATTTCGAATCAAAATCATCAGCAGTGGCTGCCGAAGACTTCCGTCATAAGAAGACAACCCTCATTCAGACAGTGGCCTTGTAAAAGCGGACAGAGGAGTGGACAAATGCTCAGAGCATTCTCTTGCCCTTGGGCTGTGAAACTGCCCTTAAAGGAGGAAGAATGATCAACGGCTTGAGGATGCAGAAGGCAATGGAAACCACTGCATTAAAGACACATAATGTGTAGCCACAGGACAGTCGCCTGTAACTGAAAAGTGTCATGATGATCCCTCCATTGGCAAAAGATTCTGGACTTGTCCCCCCTTTCCGGCATGGTAGTTCAGCTTGTTCAGTCAGAGGTTTAGCTGCCCTCTGTAATAATAATAATAACAATAATGAACTTAAAAACTGAGTGAATGGATCAACGATGAACATGACGGGCTGTCGTGCGACGTCCGTCCCAAACAAATGCGACGAACATTAAAGAACAAAAGGAGATAAGAAAGGGGTAGCGTCTTTGATTGCTAATCAAAACGTCCTCAGTCCCGGGTTCGAAGCCCACCATGGCTTCAATTTCGAATAAAAATCATCAGTGGTGCCGCCAGGAAACTTCCGGCATAAGAAATCCGCCATTCAGCCAATGGCCTTGGCAAAGAGGGCGGAGGAGTGGACAGATGTTCAGAGCAATTTCTTTCCCTTACGTTGGGAAACTGCCCCTAAAGGCGGAAGAATCAGCAATGATCAGCGGGTTGAGGATGCAGAAGGCAATGGAAACTACTGCACTAAAGACACATAACGTGCATCAACAGGATATGTGGCCTGTAATTGAAAAGTGTCATGATGACCTCTCCATTGGCAACAGATTAAGAAAGAAAACCATCGGTACAAAGAAGGTAGCTACGAAGAAACCATGGGGAACAGAAGGAATACTTCAGTTGATCGATGAAAGAAGGAAGTACAAAAATATTCAGAGAAATTCAGCGATACAGAAATACAAGTCACTTGGGAATGAAATAAATGGGAGTGCCGGGAAGCTAAGACGAAACTGCTGCTAGGAAATTGTGAAGAAATCGAAAACGAAATAATTGTCATAAGGACTGACTCAACATATAAGAAAGTCAAAACAACGTTCGCTGAAACTAAAAGCAAAGACTGTTAATATTAAGAATGCAATGACAATACCACTGTTAAGTGCAGATGAGAGAGCGGATAGGTGGCAAGAATACATTGAAGGCCTCTATGAGGGTTAGGACTTGTTTGATGACGTGAAAGAAGAAGAAACAGGAGCCAATACAAAAGAAACAGGGGCATTCAGTATTAGAATGTAAAGCCGCGAGGGATTAGCCGAGCGGTCTGGGGCGCTGCAGTCATGGACTGTGCGGCTGGTCCCGGCGGAGGTTCGAGTCCTCCCTCGGGCATGGGCGTGTGTGTTTGTCCTTAGGATAATTTAGGTTAAGTAGCGTGTAAGCTTAGGGACTGATGACCTTAGCAGTTAAGTCCCATAAAATTTCACACATTAGAATGTAAAAGAGTTCTGAGAGACCTAAAATCAAAAAAGGCAGAAGAGATACATAACATTCAATCAGAATTTCTAAAATCATTGGGGGAAGTATCAACAAAACGACTAATCACGTTGGTGTGTACACTGTATGAGTCTGCTGATATACCAACTGACTTTCGGAAAAAAATCACTCACGCAACTCTCAAGATTGCAAGAGCTGAAAAGTACGAGAATTTCCGCACATTCAGCTTAACAGCTCATGCATTCAAGTTGCTGATAAGAATAATATACAGAAGAACGGAAAAGAAAATTGAGGATATGTTAGATGACGATCAGTTTTTTAGAAA
This sequence comes from Schistocerca americana, assembly GCF_021461395.2. NCBI lineage: Eukaryota > Metazoa > Arthropoda > Insecta > Orthoptera > Acrididae > Schistocerca > Schistocerca americana. Next base: position 701,460,121 of record NC_060122.1, read on the forward strand.
AGGTAAAGGCACCAGAGAGACAATTCTGATGTTGCGGTTGATAATGCAAGCAGGACTAAAGAAAAACCAGGACACCTTCATGGGATTTGTCGACCTTGAAAAGGCGTTCGACAACGTAAAATTGTGCAAGATTTTCGCAGTTCTGAAAGAAATGGATGTAAGCTATAGGAAAAGACGTGTAATATACACAATTTACAGGAACCAAGAGGTTATTATTACAGGAGTGGAACACCAAGTACGAAGTGCTAGGTTAAAAAAGGGTGTAAGCCAGCGATGTATTCTTTCATTTCTATTGTTAAATCTATACATCGAAGAAGCAATGGCGGAAATAAAAGAAAGCTTCAAGAGTGGAATTAAAATTCAAGGTGAAAGGTTATCGAGGATAAGCTTCGCTGAAGACATTGCTATCCTCAGTGAAAGTGAAGAAGGATTACAGGATATGCTGAACTGAGCGAACATCCAAATGGGTGCAAAATATGGATTGAGAGTAAATCGAAGTAAGGAGAAATAGCAGAAATGAGAACAGTAAGCAACTAAACATGAGGACTGGTGATCACGAAGTAAATGAAATTGAGGAATTCTGCTACCGAGGCAGTAAAATAACTCATGACGGACGGACCAAGAAGGACATAAAAAGCAGACTAGCCCCGGAAAAAAGTGCATTCATGTATCGAACATAGACATTCGTTTAAGGAAGACATTTCTGAGAATGTACGTTTGGAGCAGAGCATTTTATGGTAGTGAAACATGGACTGTGGGAAAACCGGAAAAGTATGAACTGGAAGCATTTGAGATATGGTGATACTGAAGGATATTGAAAAGTAGGTCGACTTATAAGGTAAGGAATGAGGATGTTCTTCTCAAAATCGGTGAGGAAAGGAGTACATGAAAAATACTGACATGAAGAAGAGACAGGATGATAGGACATCCGTTAAGACATCAGGAAATAACCTCCAAGAAAATAGAGGGAGCTGCAGAGGTTTAAAAACTGGAGAGTAAGAAAGAGATTGGAATACATCCAGGAAATAATTGAGGACGTAGATTGCTATGTTGCAAGTGCTACTCCGAGACGAAGATGAAAATTTTTGCACAGGAGAGGAATCCGTGGCGGGCCGCATCAAATTCATCAGAAGACTGATGTCTAAAAAACAAAATCTGTGCCCCATCGGGTATCGAATCTGACCCAACACCTTTCACGGGCAGTTTCTTACTAGCTGAGCTCAATTCAGATTTTTCACAGGTTAATTCTCATAAAAAAAAACCAGTCACTGCTAATAATGGTATTTATTAATCCGTGATATCGTCGCTAGCAGTTTCACAGCGACGAGTTCATCATCAAACGGTTGTTAAACGCAATTAGAAATATTAACAACCTCTGACGTTCAATCTATCAATTCTAAACCAATAACGGTGCTATTAGGTCTTAATAAACAACATTATAACAGCGACTGCTTGCTATTTTTGTGCGAGAATTAATTTGGATCTTTACATGACTACGCTCTCATCATGAACATTTTCGAAGCGACAGCGTCAAATCGTACAATCTGCCAGCATGCAACTACGTCCTTCCGCCCGAGCTCTTAGACGCTATCCATCAGATTTTGCCATTCTAACATTGCTGGGGGAAAGATATAGTGGAGAATGGTTTAGCCACAGACTGAGGAATGTTTCCAGAATTATTATTTACTGTGCAGCAGAATGCACGCTGAATTGGGAATAAATAACATCTTTCTGACTTTTTACCTGAAGCATCACTTTCCCTGACAAACGATATTTACACAAAACAGTACTTTATCGAGAAAAGGCAGACAAAGGAAGAGAAATTTTACCTTTTTATGAATTGGGAAATCATGCACGCCACTCCAAAAACTATATATCTGTTGCCTCCTATCTACAATTTATTTAGGCTGGTTACAGGACGTGATTAAAGTTAATTGCAGCTCCCCATCCTTTGGCTGATTCCCTTTCATTCCGGATCTTAATTTAGGTAAACGGCTTCGCCAATCACCGTCAAGTATAATAACCATTTTTACGTCTTTCAGCCATGAATTATATTCCCATTCGCGCTGGCTTAATTACAGGGTGTCTTCCAACGCGTTTCCCATACGCCCTAGCATTGTTTCCTTCTTCTTTTATTTTTCGTAGAGTAATTAAAGAACGGCAGTTTTCCGCTAACCATCTGATGCAGTTTACTTCTGTCTTCCCAGCAGTCACAATAACGGAGAAAGGCATTTACGAACAGAGGATAAGCATACGCGTGTCTCATGATTTCGAACTGCAAATTAAAAGATTTTAAAATGACACTTTGGGAAGGAGAGAGATAACAGCTTCATGTTCGGTCGATAACGGTATCATTATAGACCGAGCACAGTCTCGTGTAGGACGAGGGTGAGGTGGGAAATCGATCATCTCCTTTTCAAAGAAACCATCCCAGCCTTTGCCTTAAGAGACCCGTCTCACTCGGTGTCACACTGCAGTCCTAATATCGTTTACGAAAGAATTTTTGCGCAAACATATTGATGTGTTTTGGCTTTAAAATAGCTTCGTAGGTCTGGCCTTGTGAGACAATTAACGCAACGAAAGCATCAGTTACAGTGTTTCCTCTACTACGTCTAACAAAAGCAAAGAAAGGAAAACGTAAGATAAGATTACAGATTACACTCTCGTTGACGGCGAACTCATTGTTGGTGCATGGTGTCAGAATAGTCTAGGATAAGTAATCGGTTTCCTGTATGAAGAAGCAATTTTGCGAAATAATATGAAATAAAAATCTGGATGGGCGCGAATTCTAATCCTCCTTCCCCAACAATCAAGTACAGCACAGTTTGACAGATAGGAGGCACACCTAGAAATAGTTATGACGAAACGGCACACCTAGAAATAGGTATGACGAAATGCAGCGGTAAGAGCAAAGGCTGGAAGCAATTGCTATGAGAATAGGATATGATGAAAGAAGAATACGTGGTTAGTCGAAAAAATAAAAAGCTCTACTTGCAAAAGCGTTTAAACCCACGGCTCAGGCAACATGAAGTAATAATATAGTAAGTCGTTGTTCTGAGGCGCAAGGAATGTAGGCGTGATAAGGTCTAGCCCAACACTGTGTAAACTGTTACAACTTTTTAGTAGGCGTGATCAGAAAAAAGCGTGAAATTACAATTTGCTAAGAAGAAGTTTCGGTTGGCTGACCGCAACCTTCAGATCTATGAAAATAAATAAAAAATTGATATACAGTTAATGTGATCATTTAACCATCTTTAAAACATACATTATTTAAAAGGTACTACGACGAAAAAATAGTAAAGAAAAGTACCGTGCTACCTAATGAATCATTATCTAAGCACACTGTTGCCCATAACAACATTATTCCTAAGTGGAATTCGGAATGTATAGAAACACACGGACAAATGCGTCTGAGGTATTTTCAGTTTATTTCCATTATTCTGAGTTATACTTAGCAATGATGGTATTGTGACCAATACTGTACGTGGCCAGCCGAGTCTTTATTCACAATTTTATACTTCAATGCTTTTTAAATAATGTATATCTTTTTTAAATGTTGATAAACTCACATTAATTTATAGGCAATTTTCTGCTTATTTTCACAGGTTTCAAAACTGTTGTCAATCAACGACAACTGGTCATCAGCAAATTGTGATTTTATGTATCACTGCGATTAAGAAAATTAAAAAAAATTAACAAATAAATCGAATCACTGCAACTCCGTCACCCGAGGATATCAGGTATTACAAACTATGAGCAAAAGTATCCGGACACACATTGGTGAACATTAATATTGGGTATATCACCATGGACTTTTATGACGGTTTGAGCTCTGTTTGGGACTTTTTCAATGACGAGTCTGAATATCTATGGAGGAATGGCAGCCCGTTACTCCTCAGGAGCAAACGCCAGAGAAGTTAGTGAGGCTGGACGCAAGGGCCTGGAACCAAGTCACTTTCCTGACTTACCCCAATGCTATTCCACTGGCTCGAGGTTGGAAGTCTAGACAGGGCGGTCCATTTCAGGAATGTTGTCGTCCACAAACCGTTGCCTCATGGATGCTGCTTCACGACCGGATGCAATACCATGGAAATGGAGACAATCATTGACTCCGAACTGTTCCTCTACTGAATGCAGAATACACAGTGCTGTAAAATGTGTTCATATCAAATGGTTCAAATGGCTCTAAGCACTATGGGACTTAACATCTGAGGTCATCAGTCCCATAGACTTAGAACTACTTAAACCTAACTAACCTACAGACATCACATACATCCATGCCCGAGGCAGGATTCGAACCTGCGACCGTAGCGGTTGCGCGATTCCGGACTGAAGCGCCTAGAACCGCTCGGCCACGCAGCCGCCTGTGTTTATATCCCTTCACGCTTAACGTTTTCTAAATGTAGCCAGGAAAGACATTCCCATACCGTAACTCAACCTCCATATTTCACTACACACAATGGCAGGTAACGTTCTCCAGGTGTTGGCCAAATTCTCCAGGTGTTGGCCAAACTCAAACGCTACCATCGGATTGCCGCAAGATCTAGCGTATTCGTCACTTCAGATCATTCGTTTACAGTCATCCGCAGAAATGTGTGGCTTACGAAGAGCTATTCGACTATTGTAACCAATCCTGATTAACTCCCTACGCACTGCTTCTGTACGGACAACAGAATACTCTCAGCTTCCTTTTTTTCTGGCAGGTCAGCCTCTCGTGACGTAATAACGTCCGAACACTTTTTATCATACAGTATACACTGAACTGACGAAAACTATATAGTTCCATCACAGTTTCGATAGAAGCTCTGGTGCATGTCCCTCATAACATAGTAGAGCCCCTATCAGCCTGCATTCGTCGAACGGTGATTTGTATGTTTCGAGCAGCTGTTCGTTTTTGTGTTGTATACAGACGCCATCATGGAACTGGTCTAACAAGAAGCGTTAATCATATGACCAGGCGACCAGTAACAGTTTATCAGCGGTCCAGTCTCGATAATACTGCGTAAATGACGTCATTTCTTCAACTTGGGGACGTCGTCTGCTGCGGAGCTCCACGTCCAACGGTGTACGCTGAACACTGTGCTCCGAATCACGTACAGGGCATTTCAAAATGAATGTACGGATTCTAAGGCTTTGTAGCATTTATTACATTCAGCTTACGGTTATAAATAATACATCAAGTGAAAGAGCAGCTCAAACAGGTTTTCTTACAAGTGTTCACTTAGGTGAAATGTCAAGTTATCACCGAAGACGACACGATCCAGAATATCTTCATCGTCATGCAGCAACGTTTCGTTTGAAAAGTTCAGACATAAGCCGTAAGCTGTAAGCTTTTTACAGCTTGTAACAACTGCAGACGATAAGGATGTAGTTGTAAGCGTCTCCTTAAAGGTGTCCACAGAGACATCACTGGAAATGATAAATCACAACTAGCCATCCGAACTGATTTCTGAATGAAAGGCTCTCACTCGTTCAGCAGGTTCTTCAGTTACTCTAGGTCGTTCCATTCTCTTCCCTTTGCGTATAGATAAAGAAACAAAACTGTTTGAGTTGCTACTTGATTTGATGTATTATTTGTATCTGTAAGGTGAACGTAATAAATGCTACAAAGCCTTAAAACTCGTATATTCATTTTGAAACACCCTGTATTTTGTCTTCAGATTTGCCACAGATTGCCACCTATCATACTTTACGTAGCATGTAAGCCTTTGAACTCCGCCTACTGTAGTGAGGATTGGACGTCCAATACCTCGTCACCAATATCGGTAGATACTCACGACAGTAGCATTCTAACAGCCGACGAGTATTGCCGAGATGATCATTCACATGCTCCGGGCCATAGCAATCTTTCAAAGTCACTTATGTCAGTGGATTTCCTCATTTGTAACCCTATGGTCAGTAGAATGATCTCTCACTCTTCTCTGCTCCGCTCATAGAACCAGAACGCCACTGACAAACATCCAACGATGTTAGTAATGAACCAAAACAACAAAAAAGTCTAGTGAACGTGGGATTTTAAATGTATAACAGTTATGAGGGCGAGTTCATATTCGCTACTATGAGAGACATGTCTCCTACTGAAAACACTTTGCTTTCTGTATTTTGAAACCTGGCGGTATGAACCAAAATAAGAAAAAAATTTGCAGTAAATATGCGCTCTAAAGTGCATACCTCCAGAGCTTTGAACACTTGTTCATCTTCGCTACTGTGAAACACATCTCTTCTACTGAACAAGTGCTCATAGCTCTTAACGAAACATTGTAGAGAACAAGTTAACTGGGCATCTTTTTCTTGTTTTGGTTCATATTTTCTCCTGCCAGAATATGGAAAGCAAAGAGCTGGCGCTAGAAGAAATTTATTTCACAGTATCGAAGATGAACAGGTGCTCATAGATGTTAAACTATTTAATTTGGAGCCCATGTTATTAGACATTATGTTCTTGTTTTCGTCCATAATACCACCATTGAAAGTTTATCGGTAAACTTCTGGTTCACACCGTCTACTTTCCTCACAGCGTGACACGACCGCAATGCCAACAGGTGATATCCATTCTTGCATTGGACAGTGGTCACAATGTTATGGCTGCTTAGTGTATATTATGCTAAACAGACTTTTAAGAAATGTAGAATATCGTTGTTTTCGAGAAAGTCTCATAAACCAAGTCACAGGGTTGTGGTGAGCGCAGCGGTTCGTTCTCATGAATGTCATTTGAAGTACAGTAACATTAAGTATCATGAAAACCATAATCTTGCAATAATGACCACAGTGTAGATGGCACGTTACTGCGTTATAAAGCCACGTCACTCGTAAATGCAGCAGATTGGTCAACACAGTATGAACTTGGGGATTAAGAACCAGCTTTAGCTGTAGTTAATCTTTTTGTTATCAGATCACAACCGGTTTCGTGGCAATGAGAACCACATTCTGTGGTGACATGTAACTAAATCGTAAGAGCTAACTAGCCTGGAACATGGAACCCAACATTCATTGTAAACCAACCCAATAAACCAAACAAACACTTCCAACAAAGAGTTCCTGACACTTAAATTTGTGTTAGATCTAACGTATTTCTGTTTTTCAGAACAGCATTTCTTGCTGTTAAAAGTCTGTACTTTATACCGTCTTTATTTAAGCTATCGCTATTTTGCTCCACGTATACAGCGTTGTGCAAATAAAAGTGGCTCGGACGAGTGAATGCGATTGGAGGTGAATATATGCACATAATCACACCCCGTGTGCGCCTGCCATGTGATCCATTGCACCTATTGAAGCACATTTACACAATCTTCACGCCCGACAGAGTTGCTGGCAGAGGTCAGTCTGGTCGCAGCCCTAACAGGCCACCCAGGTCACCTGATCCGTCAGTGTGCGATTACTTTGTGTGGGCAGCCTTCGAGTCTAAGGAGTATCGCAACAATCCTTACAGTCTTCAAGAACTGCAACAGACCTTTTAGGATGAGACTGGAGCAATTCCAGCAGGTCACCTCCGATCCGCCTTCAGCAACGCGGACAAGGGCCCCAAAGTGGCAAGAGATGAATGGTGGTCATTCTCAACACCTACTATGGTTAGGTCAGTATTGTGTTTCATTCCTCTACTGTGTTTCTTTGACCCTAGAGCTCTGTTCGCCGTAGCACTTATTTGCTCCACCCTGTGGTAAGACTCTCTAGCTACTTCTGGTGTCTCATTTCCTAATTCCCTCAGTATCACCTAACTGAATTAGACGTTTAACTATAGGGCATAATTTATGTAAAAAAAAACATGTTAGCTTATATCTTCACGTCGAGTACTTTCTTATAGTTTTTGCCAAACTACTGACACTATCTCCCTAACATTTGGAAAATTTGCTCTTGTAATTCAACAACAGTTTCTTATGTGGTGCGAATCTGTTCTTTCATCCACTTGTGGAAGAAGACGTTCGAATGGCCCACCTTAACTGTCAGGGCTGGTCGTCCGTGAGGGCCACGAAAACACAACCGCAGTTCTGAGAAATAAGTGTCTAGGCACGCCAGGACGTGAACGACTATGTCGTTGAGTACGCATGTGGATACAATGTCACAACATATTTAGGGGTACTAATTCTCACCCTCTGTGAGTTCGTCCTCTGTAGTGCAGTATGTTACCTTCATATCAATTAAGACATGAGCATTGTTATTAGACTAGTGTATCCCATAATTTTGCTTCATACTTAAAAGATTTTATTTCCTAACAGGACTATTGCAAATGAAAAATTCGATGTTGATTGGTAGTCTGATTCCGAGTTTAGCTGTTGCTCACGTAATTAACTGTCCAAATGGGCATATCGTCTGGCGGGAGGTAATGGTGTAAAATTCCCGAAATCAGTTATACGAGTACGTGTTGTCTGTTCTTTCTGCCCAAAGGAAGCCATTTGTTGTGATAAAAAGCAATGACTACTTCCACAACTAGTGATAGTTAAGCCCTGAAACATCCAAGCTGTGTAGAAAGTATAATTCTTAAGGCTCAGAAAATAGCTGGCAAACCCTGACTCCTATAGACCAACAGCAATAGTTAACACATAAAGTTCCATCATCCTGCGCAACTGATAAAATGGGCTTGGACAGCTGATATCTGAAAATTACACAGTGAGTATACTGATTTGTAAACTCAGTAAACCAAATTGAACGAGTGTTAGTTTCCTGCTTATAGCAACGACCTGTGCAATGAGCATATTTCCTCAGTTTTGTAATCATTGATTTTGATTTAAAGAATCAGTAACCAATCTGACTGAGCACAGAAAGCCAGAATGGCGTCTTTATGTAAGATCTTATTAATGTACGATTTCAGACCGCACAACATGTAACAAGTAGTAATCATCGAATCAGCATCCGTTGATCTAACTTCTCTGGACCCACGGGTAATTGGGACCAAGCAGTACCAAGAAATCTAACCACTTTTACTAAACCCAAGTAACTGAAATGGTCTCCCCTAACTCGCTATTCATTTTAGAAATTCCACAACAACACTCATAGCCCCCAGATAAATAAATAAATGTAAATGTCGTGTGACTAGGACCTCCCGACGGGTAGACCGCTCGCCCTGTGCAAGTCTTTGACGCCACTTCGGAGACTTGCGCGTCGATTGGCATGAAATGATGATGGTTGGGACAAGACAACACCCAGTTCCTGAGCGGAGAAAATCTACGACCCATCCGGGAATCGAATCCGGGCCCTTAGGATTAACATTCTGTAGCGCTGACCACTAGCTACCGGGTGCGGACAGCCCCCACATGAAGTAGTAGTAGTAGTAGTAGCATATCTGAGAATTGTATCGTCTGCGAATCTTGCTATGCAGGACTGAAGCGGGTCAGGTAGATAAATGGGATCCGACAGTTCTCTTCCTACCTCAATTTTCTTCAACATCAGCGGAGCGTAGACGAATCTGCCCCTTATTAAGTAATTTCGAGAAACGCCGGGGCTTCCTTCCGGCTTTACGCATTGCTAGCGATGGAGTGACAGCTGTCGACGGGCGAGCACGTGGCGTGCGCACGAGGTGCGTGTGCAAATTCGTGTGGCGGGTGCTGACACGCCACGTCGTGGGAAAGAAAAAACGCTGTGAACCAAACCAGTGCTTGCGAGTGCAGAACTAATTGCTGAACCTGATAGTTACAGCGTGTACCTGCAGTTGGGAGCGATGTTCTTAGGCGGAAGGCTTAGTAATATCAATAGCCATTAGAAAAACCTAGCATTATCTTTAGCGTTTCATAAATTACGACGATAGTATGGGTAACATATACAGACGGAAAGGGAAAGTGTAACACGTGACCTACAACGATATTTATCAAATTTTCCCGAGATATTCTCCACATAACGTGTGTTAGATGACTAAACTTCCATTCCTTGACCAGCATTAACGTCAGTATTAGATGCGACCCCCACAGGAACGAATGTACTCTTGTTGCTGAATTTCTTGCCGTGCCTGAAACACATTCTGTGTCAGCTCATGAGGATTACTGACTGGAGGTTGGTGTGAAAGCATACGACTTCCCACCACATCCCAGATATGCTCTCTGGGGGTGAGGTTAGGGGGCTCAACAGGGCGGTCGAGGATCTGACATTTCTCCTTTTTGTAGTGAAGTATGGTGCTGGCTCTTACATGCTGTTAGGTACTCAAGTCGAGAAGGGTATGAAAACGGAGTTAACCATTCTTACCAAAGAGCGGCGACAAGTCAGCCTCACTGCAACAGTTACCGAATCAGTTTTGTTGTTATATCCCATTGCTCCTCAGGCATTCCAGGTATTGGAGAGGTATCAGTATGAGAGTAGCTGCTTCCTATTCGGTATGGTGTCAGTGATAAAGGATGCATGCTAGTGCGAGATCTCAACCCAGCTTCCATTGACATGTACCCGACAGTTCGTGATGACACTTTGCCTGTAGCATCTCCCCTGTCATCAGCTCTTATCATCCACTTATTCGTCAGATACAGTCGATCAATCCTAGCATCCTTTCCTGATGTAGTCCTTCTCGAAGGATTAGAGCTTACTGCCACACTGCTGTCCTTAGCCTATCTCTCCAGCATTCGTTCTAAAGCCATCGCATTAAAACCAAGTATCTTTGTGATCTATGTGTATGATGCTCGCATGTCATTGTGCCAATGATTCGATCTTTTCCAAAGTCAGATAGATTGGATAAATTGCACGTGCGCATCTTCTGGGCATTTTGTGTATAGAGAGCCACCTGAAAAATACCACTAACGTCAGTCACACACAGCAGCCATCATGGCTTTCTTCTGGACTGAAGTTAAGCTCGCATAAGAATGAAATTTCAATCAACATAGCCCACAGGCTTGAAAATACTGGAGTATTAGTTTCGTAGTATTCGGGTAAAGTGTCAACGGTGTAGCAGTTTCCATTTCCGCCACTGCATTTATGCATTTATATATTTTTATATACTTATCTAGCTGCGGCAAATGCCTTTGTTTCATTTTGCACGATTAACACCAGCTCGCAAGTTGTCTCAATGTACCGTTATAGTGCGCGAAAACCCCATGTGTTTAAACAGGTCGGAATGTGTCTTTGTACATCGGTCCTAATTTGTTGAATACCGTTCAGGACATGAAACACTTTAGATCTAGGCTATAGATCTCTAACCTTCCACATCGTGCTGTAGTACATCCTGAGAAAAAGAAGCGCATAATGTGGTGAAAACAGTCTTCGTGGCAGAATTGGTTTTATTTCTGTATTATTCAAGACACGCGTTTCGCCCAATACAATATATCTTCAGATTGACCAGTACAGTGTTCGTAAGTGCGTTTTGGTTGCTACGATTAGGGCATCTGCAAAAATAGACTGTCCTAGTCACACATAGTAAAATAAATATATGTAGTAAATATGACGAATGCAGTCTATTTCTACCGATGCCCTAAACGTAGGACTCAAAACCCACTTGTTGTTGTTGTTGTGGTCTTCAGTCCTGAGACGGGTTTGATGCAGCTCTCCATGCTACTCTATCCTGTGCAAGCTTCTTCATCTCCCAGTACTTACTGCAACCTACATCCTTCTGAATCTGCTTAGTGTATTCATCTCTTGGTCTCCCTCTACGATTTTTACCCTCCACGCTGCCCTCCAATGCTAAATTTGTGATCCCTTGATGCCTCAAAACATCTCCTATCAACCGATCCCTTCTTCTTGTCAAGTTGTGCCACAAACTCCTCTTCTCCCCAATCCTATTCAATACCTCCTCATTAGTTACGTGATCTACCCACCTTATCTTCAGCATTCTTCTGTAGCACAACATTTCGAAAGCTTCTATTTTCTTCTTCTCCAAACTGGTTATCGTCCATGTTTCACTTCCATACATGGCTACACTCCATACAAATACTTTCAGAAACGACTTCCTGACACTTAAATCTATACTCGATGTTAACAAATTTCTCTTCTTCAGAAACGATTTCCTTGCCATTGCCAGTCTACATTTTATATCCTCTCTACTTCGACCATCATCAGTTATTTTACTCCCTAAATAGCAAAACTCCTTTACTACTTTAAGTGTCTCATTTCCTAATCTAATTCCCTCAGCATCACCCGATTTAATTTGACTACATTCCATTATCCTCGTTTTGCTTTTGTTGATATTCATCTTATATCCTCCTTTCAAGACACTGTCCATTCCGTTCAACTGCTCTTCCAAGTCCTTTGCTGTCTCTGACAGAATTACGATGTCATCGGCGAACCTCAAAGTTTTTACTTCTTCTCCATGAATTTTAATACCTACTCCGAATTTTTCTTTTGTTTCCTTTACTGATTGCTCAATATACAGACTGAATAACATCGGGGAGAGGCTACAACCCTGTCTCACTCCTTTCCCAACCACTGCTTCCCTTTCATGCCCCTCGACTCTTATAACTGCCATCTGGTTTCTGTACAAATTGTAAATAGACTTTCGCTCCCTGTATTTTACCCCTGCCACCTTCAGAATTTGAAAGAGAGTATTCCAGTTAACATTGTCAAAAGCTTTCTCTACGTCTACAAATGCTAGAAACGTAGGTTTGCCTTTTCTTAATCTTTCTTCTAAGATAAGTCGTAAGGTTAGTATTGCCTCACGTGTTCCAACATTTCTACGGAATCCAAACTGATCTTCCCCGAGGTCCGCTTCTACCAGTTTTTCCATTCGTCTGTAAAGAATTCGCGTTAGTATTTTGCAGCTGTGACTTATTAAACTGATAGTTGGGTAATTTTCACATCTGTCAACACCTGCTTTCTTTGGGATTGGAATTATTATATTCTTCTTGAAGTCTGTGGGTATTTCGCCTGTCTCATACATCTTGCTCACCAGATGGTAGAGTTTTGTCATGACTGTCTCTCCCAAGGCCATCAGTAGTTCTAATGGAATGTTGTCTACTCCCGGGGCCTTGTTTCGACTCAGATCTTTCAGTGCTCTGTCAAACTCTTCACGCAGTATCTTATCTCCCATTTCGTCTTCATCTACATCCTCTTCCATTTCCATAATATTGTCCTCAAGTGCATCGCCCTTGTATAAACCCTCTATATACTCCTTCCACCTTTCTGTCTTCCCTTCTTTGCTTAGAACTGGGTTGCCATCTGAGCTCTTGATATTCATACAAGTGGTTCTCTTCTCTCCAAAGGTCTCTCTAATTTTCCTATAGGCAGTATCTATCTTACCCCTAGTGAGACAAGCCTCTACATCCTTACATTTGTCCTCTAGCCATCGCTGCTTAGCCATTTTGCACTTCCTGTCGATCTCATTATTGAGACGTTTGTATTCCTCTTTGCCTGCTTCATTTACTGCATTTTTATATTTTCTCCTTTCATCAATTAAATTCAATATTTCTTCTGTTACCCAAGGATTTCTATTAGCCCTCGTCTTTTTACCTATTTGATCGTCTGCTGCGTTCACAACTTCATCCCTCAGAGCTACCCATTCTTCTTCTACTGTATTTCCTTCCCCCATTCCTGTCAATTGTTCCCTTATGCTCTCCCTGAAATTCTCTAAAACCTCTGGTTCTTTCAGTTTATCCAGGTCCCATCTCCTTAAATTCCCACCTTTTTGCAGTTTCTTCAGTTTCAATCTGCAGTCCATAACCAATAGATTGTGGTCAGAATCCACATCTGCCCCTGGAAATGTCTTACAATTTAAAACCTGGTTCCTAAATCTCTGTCTTACCATTATATAATCTATCTGATACCTTTTAGTATCTCCAGGATTCTTCCAGGTATACAACCTTCTTTTATGATTCTTGAACCAGGTGTTAGCTATGATTAAGTTATGCTCTGTGCAAAATTCTACAAGGCGGCTTCCTCTTTCATTTCTTCCCCCCAATCCATATTCATCTACTATGTTTCCTTCTCTCCCTTTTCCTACTGACGAATTCCTGTCACCCATGACTATTAAATTTTCGTCTCCCTTCACTACCTGAATAATTTCTTTTATCTCGTCATACATTTCATCTATTTCTTCATCATCTGCAGAGCTAGTTGGCATATAAACTTGTACTACTGTAGTAGGCATGGGCTTTGTGTCTATCTTGGCCACAATAATGCGTTCACTATGCTGTTTGTAGTAGCTAACCCGCACTCCTATTTTTTTATTCATTATTAAACCTACTCCTGCATTACCCCTATTTGATTTTGTATTTATAACCCTGTATTCACCTGACCAAAAGTCTTGTTCCTCCTGCCACCGAACTTCACTAATTCCCACTATATCTAACTTTAACCCATCCATTTCCCTTTTTAAATTTTCTAACCTACCTGCCCGATTAAGGGATCTGACATTCCACGCTCCGATCCGTAGAACGCCAGTTTTCTTTCTCCTGATAACGACGTCCTCTTGAGTAGTCCCCGCCCGGAGATCCGAATGGGGGACTATTTTACCTCCGGAATATTTTACCCAAGAGGACGCCATCATCATTTAATCATACAGTAAAGCTGCATGTCCTCGGGAAAAATTACGGCTGTAGTTTCCCCTTGCTTTCAGCCGTTCGCAGTACCAGCACAGCAAGGCCGTTTTGGTTAATGTTACAAGGCCAGATCAGTCAGTCATCCAGACTGTTGCCCCTGCAACTACTGAAAAGGCTGCTGCCCCTCTTCAGGAACCACACGTTTGTCTGGCCTCTCAACAGATACCCCTCCGTTGTGGTTGCACCTACGGTACGGCCATCTGTATCGCTGAAGCACGCAAGCCTCCCCACCAACGGCAAGGTCCATGGTTCATGGACCCACTTACCAACATTATACTGGTCACTCTGAAGATGCCTTGTAATGGGCGAAACGCGCATCATGAATAAGTGAACCTTAAAACCAGTTGTGCAACCAAGACTGTTCTTTTCAACACAGTCTGTGCACTGGTCGTTGTACCAACAAGGCATAAATTGGAAATCCTTTTAGCGCTGAATGGACCAAGCAAGGAGGACGTAACAAGCAAACTAGCATAGCCTTGAGAGCATTCTTCTCTCAGAAGAAGTCTAATAGTAACAATCCTAAATCTTAACTTGAGAAAAGGTCTTCTCAGAATGTAGATCTGGAGCATAACACGCGTGAAAGTGAATTATCAACTATAGAAAAACGAGGAGCGTAGCATGTTAAATCTGATGTAACTAAAGTTTGTTACCTCCCCCCCCCCCCCTCTCTGCAAATACAATTTGCCGTTACCCTCCCTTTTCACAACCTGCGACATGATCTTGAATAGAACTGTGATCCAGAAAGTGTAGACTAAATTTCTTTTATTTCCGTCTATAAACACAAAATCACTCCTTAGACTACGGATTTCCGTCAGCGCTGAGCATTTTTAGATCTGTTTTAAAACGCATCCCAGTGTAATGACGCCATAGCGGCATCGTCCAAAGATAAACACAAAATCAGCTTATCATCGTCGCAAGTATCTGAAATACGATAATCAGAATATGTTCAAAACAGATCTGAAGGTAGTTATCGCTGACCGAAACCGGTACTTTAAGGACCTAACAATTTTGTGAGCATAGACGGAAGTAAAACAAATTTATTCTAATCTCACTTTTAATGAGCCATAGGTGCTAAAGATTTTCGAAATAATGCCATTACATCATTAATATTATACTAAAACATTTTATACTGTTCATTTGAATCAGTGGTTAGTACATCGTTTTAGCATAACTTCCAAGGAACTGCAGTTGAGATATATACGTAATCTGAATCTGAGTAACGCAGTTTTTTTAAGAGCAGTAACAGCAAACAACTTTAAAAACTTTGGAACTTTACAATTTATGCGTTATAAAACAGGGATATGCATCATCATAATTAATATTTCAGTTAGCTCTGAGAATGTGAACACAGATCTGCAGACTACAATCTGTCTCCTTTTCTTTTCAGTGGAGCACCTATACCTCTGCTGTTTTGCCTTTCTGCAACTGCCTGGTGTATTGTCGATTTCTCCGTGGACTCGCGAACCGTGTAAAATTTATTGTTGGTAGCAGGCATGGTCAGTCTGTGGATAGGCACCATTTTTTAGCTAGAATCTTTTGTGCAGCCTGTCAGGCCGCAAATCCATCAATGTGGGTTATCCGTTAGGAACACAACCGAAAAGCATTTTGTATTAAGTGAACCTAGTATTTTTTTTTTGTTTTTTTGGAGTTGCTTGCTATTAGGAGACTTTTGGGTCTCATACCGTATTCTCCTACTTAGGTAAGAAATTTATAAATTAGTACAGAAAAAAAGATGGCCCTCGAGGGAATAATCCGAATAGGACGGAAATCGGTAGATTAATGCACATGTACAGTCAAACAGATTACTACAGTTTCAGAAAAATTGAATGATTTATTCAAGAGGAAGAGAATCGCAAATTGAGAAAGTCGGTATCGTGTTGTTCCACCTCTGGCCTTCATGCAAACGGTTATTCGCCTTGGCCTTGATGACAGAGTTCTTGCATGTCCTCCAGATGGACATCATGCCAGACTCTGTCCAGTTGGCGCTTTAGATCGTCGAAATCCCCAGCTGATTGGAGAGCCTTGCCTATAATGTTCTAAACTTTCTCAACTGTGGAGAGATCCGGCGATCTTCCTGGTCAAGGTAGGGTTTGAAAGCATGAAGATAAGCAATGCAAACTCTCTCGGTGTATAGGCCGGCATTATCTTGCTGAAATGTAAGCCCAGATGGCTTGCCATTAAAGTCAGCAAAAGGGGGCGTAGAGTATCGTCGACGTACCGGTGTGCTGTAAGGATACGCAGATGACAGCCAAAGAGATCCTGCTGTGAAATGAAATAGCACCCCGGACTATCAACCCCTGGTTGTCGAGCCGTTTGGTGGACGACAGCCACGTTGATATCCCACCTCTGTCCGGGAGGATTCCAGACCTGTATTCGTTGGTCATCGGTGCTCATTTCAAGCAGGACTCAACACTGAAGACAACTTTACTGCAGTCAATGGGATACCAGACCGAATGAGCCCGACATTACTGCGAAAGGGATTGTTGTTGTACAGAGGTCAGTGGTCGTCGGCGCAAGGTGCACCGTGAGCTCAGCCCTCTTTCCGTAAGCCACATATTAATGGTCCTTGTGGTCACTGAAGCACCAACTCGTGTCCAACCGAGCACACAGAATGAAATTCAGAAGAACTTTATACCGTGGAATCGACGCGTCCCCTGTTTACTAGTCTTGTCAGCTGCGCAGGGAAGTTGCGGTGCAGCGTCATGCATTCATCAGTCGACCGCCAAAATTTACAATTTTGTATTTTCCGTCGATACCTGCATGAATATGCTTGCATAACTGCTTCGTGGTGGGTCTTTTTTTTATGATTCCCTGCCTCAGTCTGTAAAAACGGAATCCTTAGGGCACCACTTTGATGTCCGTCAGTCTGCCTGTCTGTCAGTCCGACAGCCAAGAAACCTTTGTCCCGGGAACAGATAAAAGTATCAACTTGAAATTTATGTCAAATTCTGAGGTCTATGGTTCCTTGGCAGTGTAAAAATTTTTAGCTTCTAAATTTATTCAATCAATAGATTCGCTTATTTATGTCACACATTTTGGCACTCGCAAACTCACTAATCCTGTAGTGTACTTCCCATTGACGTAGAATCACGAAATTTGGCAAGAAGCAATGTGTCACAGTACGAGTAAAAAAGTCTGAAAAATCTTACATTGTAATTGCACGGCTGGCCATTAAAATTGCTACACAACGAGCATGACGTGCTACACGAGCGAAATTTAACCGACGGGAAGAAGATGCTGCGATATACAAATGATTAGCTTTTCAGAGCATTCACACAGGGTTGGCGCCGATGGCGACACCTACAACGTGCTGACACGAGGAAAGTTTCCAACCGATTTCTCATACACAAGCAGAAGTTGACCGGCGTTGCCTTTTGAAACGTTGTTGTGATACCTCGTGTAAGAAGGAGAAATGCGTACCATCATGTTTCCGACTTTGATAAAGGTCGGAATGTAGCCTATCGCGATTGCGGTTAATCGTATCGCGACATTGCTGCTCGCGTTGGTCGAGATCCAATGACTGTTAGCAGAATATGGAATTGGTGGGTTCAGGAGGGTAATACGGAACGCCGTGCTGGATCCCAACGGCTCCGTATAACTAGCTGTCGAGATGACAGCCATCTTATCCGCAAGGCTGTAACGGATCGTGCAGCAACGCCTGGATCCCTCAGTCAACAGATGGGAACGTTTGCAAGACAACAACCATCTGCACGAACAGTTCGACGACGTTTGCAGCATCATGGACTATCAGCTCGGAGACCATGGCTGCGGTTACCCTTGACGCTGCATCAGAGACAAGAGCGCCTGCGATGGTGTACTCAACGGCGAACCTGGGTGCACGAATGGCAAAACGTCATTTTTTCAGATGAATCCAGGTTCTGTTTACAACATTATGATGGTCGCATCCGCGTTTGGCGACATCGCGGTGAACACACTTTGGAAGCGTGTATTCGTCATCGCCATACTGGTTTATCACCCGGCGTGATGGTATGGAGTGCTATTGGTTACACGTCTCGGTCATGTCTTGTTCGCATTGACGGCACTTTGAACAGTGGACGTTACATTTCAGATGTCTTACGACCCGTGGCTCTACCCTTCATTCGATCCCTGCGAAACCCTACATTTCAGCAGGATAATGCACAACCGCATGTTGCAGGTCCTGTACGGGTCTTTCTGGATACAGAAAATGTTCGACTGCTGCCCTGGCGAGCACATTCTCCAGATCTCTCACCAATTGAAAACGTCTGGTCAATGGTGGCCGAGCAACTGGCTCGTCACAATACGCCAGTCACTACTCTTGATGAACTGTGGTATCGTGTTGAAGCTGCATGGGCAGCTGTACCTGTACACGCCATCCAAGCTCTGTTTGACTCAATGCCCAGGCGTATGAAGGCCGTTATTACGGCCAGAGGTGGTTGTTCTGGGTACTGATTTGTCAGGATCTATGCACCCAAACTGCGTGAAAATGTAATCACTTGTCATTTCTAGTATAATATATTTGTCCAATGAATACCCGTTTATCATCTGCATTTCTTCTTGCTGTAGCAATTTTAATGGCTAATAGTGTACATCACATAAAGAATGTTTTTTTTTCGTTAGAACATACATCGCATTCATCATCCGTCGGAAGCATAATAGGCGAACGTTAAGCCGTCGGCACACGGGTTGTGCTGTCGAATGTCAACGTTGAGCGTGCTAACTTCAACGTGCTGCTGAACGCTCAGAAATGATGCGACTTGTGCATACGGTAAGTGGGCCCCAACGTGGTATACGCGATCACAACGGACTCCAGTGGCAGTTACGGGATGTTTCTAGTTCGTAAATCGCACCGTTTACTAAACGGGCGCGCGTAAAATTCTCACATTAGCTCTATTAAAACGCACACTTCCTCCATCGTCCACGGAAAGGATTGTACCACGTCCAATCAATAAGGACACAGGTTTATAAATGTTCAATTACAAACAGTGCGATACAAATTTGGAAAACTTCCCCACATAAGATAAACATTATTTCATCATTCCCACATTTTAGTAAAACCCCAGGGTCGGCCTTACTTGATCACTGTTCCTACGCAGAAGCAGAGTCTTTGCAACATGTGAATTACGAAGCGTAAAAGAAAATGGAGCAAAATATCTTTATACAAATAGCGCAAGCTGTCCTATAGATTAAACCAATCGAACAAAGTCACCCCTCAAAAAAAGGTGAACTTACATTTACATAACATCAAATATTATAGTATATACTTATATTAAACTAATAATAAAGTATGAGAACCTAATAAAAACGCAAATGTTAGGAAAAAAGTTTGGAAGTGTCGATACACGAACCGCCGCCCAAATAGGCTACTTCATATGGATCAGTGACAGCACTCACTTCGCTAAACCAACAATGCACTATTGACACTCAACCATAGCATGTTAATACTTGCAGAAAACCTTAATCGTAGATATGTAACTTACTGAAATTTAATTATAACAAATTGTACCAAGAACAATGCGTTCTGGGTGGATCTTCAGCGTGTCGCTGCCTTGAAATAGCATACTCTCATATTACGCAAGTTACAGTAATACTTTCGCCGCGAATATGATGATTCTCATTATTTTATTGGAACGAATCACACAGTTAACAACGGGTTTTCCAGTCATTCTCAATTTGGTGGTGCCCAGAAACGGCATGTTTACGTATAGGCTTGAAATGAATACCAATATGGCGCCTCACAACTCTGTACTGAAGGGAGAAAGCGTTCGTGTGACGTAGGTGGCGTTGTGCCATCTCATTGGTCAACGCTCAGATGCACGCTCAGAATATCTGACAGTGCTAGATATTGCTCTGCACGTTCGGAAAGACTCCCGAAAGTGCTGTTCTACGCTACGACGTCAGAAACTCGGCACACTCAACGCTCAACTTTCGGTTGCACGGTCAGTGTGCCGAAGCTGTACTGAATGCAAACATAAAATATAAGTTGTAGTTACGTTTTTCTAAGTAAATAAAAATGTTTTATTAAATCCTATATATCGGTGTATAACTAAAGTCCCCTGTTCGCTTCTTTTTGTACGTGTAGGCAAGTCTGAGGAGCTTCTGTGGAGATTTTGATACGGTCTTGGAATTCCCGGGACCTTGGCAGTATCTATATCTATAACAGGCAAATATCGTTGAGATTCTCGAATTCCAGGCTGCATAAACGGTACATATATAGAATTTCGCACGGTACCGTCAGTGTGCCGGCCGCGGTGGCCGAGCGGTTTCTAGGCGCTTCAGTCCGGAACCGCGCGACTGCTACGGTCGCAGGTTCGAATCCTACCTCGAGCATGGATGTGTGTGATGTCCTTAGATTAGTTAGGTTTAAGTAGTTCTAAGTTCTAGGGGACTGATGACCTCAGAAGTTAAGTCCCATAGTGCTCAGAGCCATTTGAACCATTTTTGAACCGTCAGTGCGCAAGTCTTCCTCGGGCTTGGCCTTTTTTTCCCCTCTTTCAGTGTATGTGTAAAAATATTAATGCTGTTAAAGGGTAGGGGAAGCTCATGACTCAGTTGAACCCCTTCAAACCATCCTTGTACTAGTGCCTGTTCCTAGACACTTTATGTCCATCTGCAGGAGACTGAAAATTTGCTGGTCTTGCAGCCAAAGCAGTTAATTCGGAACTACAGGAAAACTAGTTTTAACGGACCAGCAACACACAGAAGCGTTTCGAAACATCCGGCGGGAATCTTCAGGCACGCGAAGGTCTCAGCTGGCGCCCGTACACGGGGGCAACGAAGGCCTACGGACCGCGGGCGCTGCGGTAACGAGCGGCTTTTCATAAACAAAAGTAGCGCGCGGATGAAAGCCGCGCGCCTCAAAGAGAGTGCCGGCTTTTTGTGCGCCGTCCTCTCATTACTATGCGCACCGGAGAAATACTGTCAGCAGAATGCGGCGGCCGCCGGCCTTTTAAGGGCGGCTCGTATTTTAATATTTCAATTTCTGGCCGAGTTGCCGGCGGCCGCGGCCGCAGCGCTCCCTCCTTTAATTGGCAGCTCTCTTCAGGCGGCCCGGCTCGCCGCTCATCGTTGATGATTGTTAGTCGTATGCGAACGCGGGGTTGCTCCGTAATATCAAATAACTTAAGAGGCGAATACTTCTGAAGAAAGGCGTAATGCCACAAACGAGCATATGAGCTTCGCGAACAACAAAGGACTACTTCACTGAATCATACACTGATTAGTCAGAACATTAAACCTCTGCCACAGCGGGACAGAATGCCATTTGTTGGCAGTGCGGGTACTTATCGCGGTAAGGAAAATTGTATAAGTGGAGCAGGGACCAATAATGAAACATTCTAGAGATGATAAGGATCACAAATGGGGAAATCTACTTTGTGAAAAAGGGCAAAATGTTATGCTCTGGTGTCTGGGAACGAACATAACAGAAATGGCGAAGCCATTTGCCTTTTCAAGTGCTATTGAGTTAAACAACCGCCTAAATCGCAATAATTTTTCTTCAGCAGTTTACGACGGTGTTGCTGAGTGAGCATCCGAGGAAGCGCCAGTAGCAGCCAGATGGTGCTCATTTTCTGAAGATGAGTTCGACATGAAGTGGAATTCGCTCATTAATAAAATATTATTGCTATCTAGACTGTTGTTTTAATCCAGCTGTATCAACTGATCGCTGTTACTCCTCCGGACAATGTCGTCCAACTTTTGTTCATATACCACTGTCGTGAAGTGCTCGAAACACGCACACACCGTGCGACTGACGCAGGCCGATGGACGCGGTTTATGCTATGGGGGACATTCATCTGGGCTTTCATGGGAACTGTGCTCGTTATCGAAGGCATCATGACACCTGTGCACTTCGTGAACATTATTGCAGACCACCTGCATCCCGCCACCCTTGATGTCTTTCTTGACGATAATGGCATCTTCCAGCAACTGTCCATGTAACATGGCCAGAATTGTGCTGCAGTGGTTTGAGTAGTCTGATAGTGAATTCCCGGCGATGTTTGCGCCACCAAATTCGTCTACTATGAACCCGATGAAACACCTCTGGGACACTATAGGGAGTATATCCGCCCTCACAAATCACCAGAGAAACTTCTTCGGGAAATCCGCCAGAGACTTGTCGAATCTACATGACGCTGAATCGCTTCTGTAGTGCCTTGCAATGGTGGCTATTAAGCAGATGGTCATAAAGTATGGGCTTATCAGTGTAAAATCTGGTAGTTCTCTGCCGCACTCACGTGCCCACTGATAAGTAAGAATATCTTTCAGCAACTGATACTGAAACCTGAAAGATTGTTTATTGTCCTTGTTTCAGCTGCTCCCAAGCCCAGGTGAGAAAGAAGGAGGAGTAACGTCTCATTAAAAATCCTTGGTGCATCTCGCCTGGGTGATAGTACCTCGAGAGGGCCCCTTGCCAGGGTATGGCAAAGACTTCAACGGGAATGAAGGTGGAGACAGAGAACATCAGAATGGCGGAACCGACGGATGAAGAAACCGTGGTTTCAAGGGATACTGCAGAAGCGATGGGAAAAGGGATCTCACAGCCGCAGTAAAGACAGTCCCTCTAGGGCGGCGGTATGCCGGAAGGAAGCGTCCCTTGTTCGTCCAGGATGGGCGTTCTGCTACAGGCCGGCTCCCTGTGCAGGTAAAATAGTTCTTGTTACATATCTCAGGGAGAAAGAAGTAACTGGTGGATATCCTGGAAAACGCTAATGCTTTCATAAAAGAACTATTCGAACTAGAATTGGATTTGGAACGAAGCTTGAGCAATAAACTCCAAGAGATCGTATCAGACGTTGAGAAACAGCAGGTAGATTTTTCGTTTTGATAGAGACGAAGAAGAAATGTAGAGCTAGTGTAAACTTAAGAAATACCAGCGTTATATAGTGGTATTGTCAATGATTCATTAGCTAAAGTTGGGGTGTCTATTTTAGTAAATGATAAAGGACGAATGAAGAACTGCGAGGAGGTTAATGAGAGATTCTTGAAGTTGGTGACTGAAATGTTTGGCAGTGAAGTTATTATAATAATAACTGCGCTGAGCACAAGTGACTTCCTTGGAGCTTGTGTGTTGGTAGTATCTCCTCTGTGTTTGTCTCTGGCCCGGTGCTGGGAGATCAGACGTAGCTGGAAGATCAAAGAACGCCTGGCTGCTAGAGTGTTCATAAGCAGCGACGGACGTGGATGCAGAGGCATGGTCGGCAAGCTATAGGGAAGTGACTTGCTGGCAGCAGTGGCCGGAGGTCCGAATTTTCTGAGGGCGCGGGAGCGCACCGTTGGGCCAAACATAGCTGGAAGGCTGATACCTGGCTTGTAGAGTGTTATTGGCGTCAGTTGGAGTTTGTGAGCTACTCGACCATTGAAGGAAGGAAGCCTCCTCAGGGAACTGTTGCAGCCCAGATTGTGGATTAATGGTGAGACCTTTTTTGGAATTGGCAATAATTTGAAACGTCCCCTTTTGAAAAATTATATACGACTGTGCTTAAACTGACACACAATATTTTTAGCGCAACGCAAACTGACTTTCAATAATCCCTACAAAAGAATGGCCCTGACTAACATTAACCTATACCTTTCACAAATCACTTACCTCACAAAAATCTTCGTTACTCGAACTACTGCAATACAGCGAGCGCCACTACTGCCAGCTAAATAAAAGATTCAACTACGGAAGGCACTAACTACAAATAGGCATAGTTTGCAAATGAAAGATTTTAATAGAGAACAAACAATGTATTTACCTTAATAGTGTTGAAAAATCATAATATACATAGCAGTTCATGACATCTAGTCTTACAAATTTCAAAACTCCGACATTTCTCTCCCCACATCCACCACTGCTGGCGGCTCACCTCCAACTGCGCAACGCTACGCGCTGTTCACATCCAGCTGCCGCTGCCCAACACTACAATGGCAGACAACAATGCAAACTAGCCACAGACTGCACACAGCACAGCCAGTGATTTTCATACAGAGCGCTACGTAACGTTGCCAATAAGAAAACATAAACAGCCTACTTACAAATTTTATGTGTATGCCACTGCAGCCTGGTTCGTTTCAGGTCTGCTCGGTAAGTGTGCCGTTCCTCCTATTCGCTGTTGTGACCAAAAGCTGCTCTTTTCTGTTTTGCTGTTTGGCCGTGGTTGGCCGATTTCTGTACATCTGTACTATATTTCAAATTTTGTTGTGTACTCACCAAGCTACTGAGCAGTGTGGCTGGATATTTTGTTTGTGCAAGATGTGGTTTCTGTCATATCATTCTGTAGGTTAACTGCCTGACTTTTTTTTTTTTTTTTTTTACATATGCCGTGCTTGCCTAGCCTTCTTCAATGTGTCGTGAATTTCATTACTGCAGTTTTTAAGGTACTTACTGTTGAGATTAATTGTAAACTACCTGCCTGACATATTATCTAGTGTCTAGTATTTTCTGTGCGTGTGTTCCAGGACAGACTAGCATTATTTAATGCATTATTTATAAAGGTATGATTTGGTCGATCTGGTGACAATCACCAAACGGTTTTATTGTTAATATTGTTAATATTTGCAGTCGTTTTCCTCAGTTGCTAATAAGAGCTTCAATTACGTCTTATCATAAAGATAATAAAACTTCCGAATTTTGCAATTGAAATTAATGCTTAAGTATAACACATGTTTCGTAATAATACATACAAAATCATTTAATTATTCGTATTTTGATGTGATTTTGTAATACATATGTCGAAGCGTCTATTTTTGTAAGACAGCTGGTCAGCTGACTTCATCTACTTCATATTACTTGTCATTTGCTTTTTTTCCGAACTAACGCCTCTGTGATAATTATCTTATCATTTGTTTACTTACCGTTGCTGCTCACCGGGCTCAGGTGCTGATACCGTCTGTATATGTGTCTGTTTCCGCTGTTCGTTTTCCTGTAACCTCTGGAATTAAGCGATTAGCTTGCTTTGGTGTTTGATATACCAATTGTAGGTGATCTAATGCGGCTGATTTCTTCTAAATCCCGTTAGACGAAGTCTAAGCGACACCATCTACAGGCGGCTTGTAGTAGAAGTTTAACATGGTGTCTTGCTCGGCCACTGTGCTGCAAAGCTTTTTGTTTAACCTTAAGATCCTCCAAAATAGTTACTAATTTACATAAGTCCTAAAACACATTCACCCATTGTATAGTTATTACTTGCCCGCGGGCCTTTAATTCTGTCACCTTATATGCGTCGTAAATGCTGCAAAGGCTCCTTCTAGTGCAATTCTATCCACTTGAAAGGCGTTACCAGCAAAGTGATTTTTATGGCTGGCTTTTAATGAAAAGAGTAGTAAAATCATATTACTTGAAATAGCTTCGCCGTGGTAGATATTTATCATTGGGTCTTAAGCCGTTTGTGCAGCCGTTAATAATACGAGAGTAGTAACTTTAATAGTGGAAACTATTTATTTACAGCTCGTACAAAATAGATACGTGCTCCAAAGTTTTACTAACCTTCAAAGTAGTCACCATCATTGTGTAAAGCCCATTGCCAGCGATGTGGAAGTCGTAGGATACTCTTCGCAATGACAGTTGTGTTGACAGTTCGAGCTGCACAGTCTATTGCCCGACGAATTTGTAGAACTTCTGATGCGGATACCGTGAAGTGTTTATTTCAGTTTAGAAATGGAGTTGAACTTAAGTCAGGGGAGTGCATTAGGTAGTATAGCACGTGGCAGCCCCATTAGCCAAACAAATCAGTAACAGCTTGCACTGTACGTGCTTTAGCATAGTCCTGCAAAATGATGGTCAGGTCCTGCAGAAAGTGTCATCACTTCTGTGTCTAAGCTGGTCGTAGGTTGTGTTCCAAAAATGAACAGCATAGAGACAGAAGTGATGAGACTTTCTGCAAGACCTGACCATCATTTTGCAGGCTTATGCTAAAGCACATACAGTGCAAGCTGTTACTGATTTGTTTAACTGATGGGCTGCCAAGTGCTATACCACCTACTGCACTCCCCTGACTTAAGCCCTCGTAAGTTCAACTCGATTCTTCAACTATACTCTGAAAGTTAACTTATGGTGTGTGCCGGAGGGTACTTTGTGCACCAGTATTATTTCCCCTTTTGCAATTCCAGTTGTGTATGGTTCGCGGGATGAACGATTGTTGGTAAGCCTCTGCGTGGGATCAACTCTCAGATTATACCTTCATTGTCTTTTCGCGATATATACGCAGGAAGGAGCAATATATTGATTGACTTTTCTAGCGCAACCCCTCGGGATTTTAACAGTAGAGCAGACTATGATGCAATACGCCTCTCTTGCGGCGTCTGTTACTGGGATCTGATTGAGCATCTCAGTTACTCTTTGACTCTTACTAAATGAACCTCTGAGGAAACGTGTTCCTCTTCTCAGAATTTTCTCTATTTCCTCTATCAGTCCTATTTGGTTCGGATCGCAGAGTGACGATCAATATTCAAGTATTGATCAAACGAGTGTTTCGTAAGCTATTTCCTTTGTTGATGGACTACATTTCCTAAGGAGTTTTCTAGTGAACATAGTCTTGCATATGAGTTACCGCCAATTAATTTTATGTGGTCGTTCCACTTCAGACCGCTCCGTGCGCATACAAGCATTATAACTATATTTTTTTAAATGGAAATAACTGCTTCCAGTGCTCGTTCTGTAATCATGTAACCATACAGTGATGGGTCATTCTGTCTTTGCATTCGTAACACCGTACATTTGTTTATGTTGAGGGTCAGTTGCCACACCATGTACTAAGCGTCCATCCTCTGCAGGTCTTTCTGCATTTCGCTACAATTTTCTGGCGTTGTAACTTCTCTGTACGCAACAGCACCATCCGCGAAATGCTTCACGGAACTTCCGACGTTATCTACTAGGTCCTTTATGTACATTGACAAAGTAATGGTCCTGAAACACTCCCACGGGGGCACGCCCGCAGTTACTTTTATGTCTGAAGGCTTCTCTCCGCTGAAGATACGCTGTGTTCTGTTTGCTAGAAACTGTTCAGACCAATCTCACAGTTGGTCTGATATTCCACACGCTCATGTTTTATCCATTAGGCGGCCGTGCGGAACTGTATCTAACACGGGCTCCCGTATCTACTGCTTTCTGGGCCTCGTAAACGAACAAAGCGACCTAGGTTTCACACCATTGTTGTTTACGGAGCATATGTTGATTCTTACAGTGGCGATTTTCGTTCACCAAAAGTGTCATAATAAGCGAGCATAAATTATGTTCCAAAATTCTACAACTGACCGACGTCAGAGATACAACTTGCGTCTGTTCGACGCCCTGTCTTGAATACGGGAATATGACCTGCGCTTTTTTGCAATCGTCGGGAACACTTCGCTCCTCCAAAGACCTACGACACACTGCTGCGAAAAGGGGGCGGGGCAAGTTCTTTCTCATTGTATAGAATCGAACCGGTATCCCGTCAGGTCCAGTGGCCTTCCCTCTGTCGCGTGATTTTAGTTGCTTTTCTATCCCTTGCTCACTTATTTCGATATCTGTCATTCTGTTTTATGTGTGACGATTTGAAGGAGAATCTACTGTGCGATCTCTCTTTGTGAAACGGTTTTGGAAAAAGATGTTTAGTATTTTGGTCTTCTCTCTTTCATCCTCTGTTTCAATGACTTCACGGGCGCACGATACTGATTAACATAAGACCAAAACTTGTTAGGATTTTCTGTCAATTCGGCAGATAGAATTTTACTTTCGAATTCGTTCTACGCTCACGCGTGGCCCTCTTTTGGCTAATTTTGGATTCGTTTAAATTTTCAATGAAGCCCTCTGTGCTTTCTAACTTAGTTGTCGAACCACGGCAGATCTTTCCCATTCCTCACGATTTTTCTCGGTACATGTCCATCTAAAGCGTGCTGTACAATGCACCTGAATTTGGCCATTGAAGCTTAGAATTGTCAGTGTTGAAGATGAAATTTTCATGTTGACATGTCAGGTAAACTGAAATCAATTATTATCTCGTAGTATTATATCTTTAAAAAATTGAAATCAGTTTCTTATGGCTCTTTTGAAATAGAGAGATCTTACTATCTTTCTTTGTATTTCCGTTTACAGCAGTATTCAGTGATGCTTTAACGGCTTTACGTTCAGTGATTCCCTGTTCGCTAACTGAATAAATAGTTTTCATTTGGTCCAAAACTATGAGATGAAAATACGATGTGCCAGTTGTTTGTCGCGAATCTGAATCTTGTACAATACCTTTGAGAACCCGTGTGCGCTTCTCAGATCATTCCTTTGTGTTCAGTTACAATATAAATGACTATCAATCTACTTCTTTCGAATTTATTTGGCTATTATCATTTGCATTAGGGCGCTACATCGATCCCCATTGTACGGCCTTCATCACGTTGATAACTGTGGCCTCCCTTCACGATCAACAAATACTCAGGTCGTTTCGGAAGTCGATTATCGAATTCTGATCTCACAAGACATTAGTTATAAGCAACTTTTCTTTGTGTACTATTATGTTGCAGGTTCAGCCGAAGTAACTCGATGGGTGAACTAAGGTAAGAGGTACTCCTTCAAGTTGAACCGGGTAGCCGGATGGTGACAACTAACAGCCTTTACATACAAGTCAGTATGTGTAGGCTTTCTATAAACGGCGTGTCCCAACCTACCATAAACCTTCCTCCTGACCAACATATCAATGAATGAAAGGTAGACATCCTTTTCCACCTCCGTCGTGAAACAAATATTCGAGTGGATTAGCTATGTAAGTACATTTATTGTCAGTTGCGCTGAGTTATGAAACTACATATTTGTGTGACCATTTGTAGTAAACTTTATGAGTCAGTCTGTCACATTGTTCTCGTGGGACATGAGGGTTATACATCTTGCGTTACTTGAAGATTTCAGGGCTGATTATCACAAGTTATTGGGGTAGTCTTTGCTTTTTGTCACAACACAAACTTTCAGTCTTAGTTAATCGTCTGACTACTGGCAAGAACGTGTTGTGCAACAACTGATTCGTTCTGCAGTCTCTCGCAAATACTGGTTCTCTAAACGTCCTCAATAAATATTCACGAAATGTTCACTTTCCACTCTCCAAAATTCCCGTCTAAGCTTACGAACGTTCTAGGCCCGATCGAACCGACTCGAACAAATCAAAGAGCACGTAGTAGTTCGATGTGTTCACTTAATCCAATCTGATGGAGGATCTCAGATACTGGAGTGGTACTCAAGGATTGGTCGCAGAAGCGTTTTTAGCGTGGTCTCGTTTACAGATGCGCCTAACTTCCCAGAACTCTCCCAATAAAGTGCAGATCGTCGGTTGTCTTCCCACAGCTGACTGTATGTGTTCGTTCTATTTTGTGTCATTTCGTAACCTTTAAGCATAGATGACACCATTGGCAAAATATTAATACCTCACTGAAATACCGTACTGCTAACGTTGGAGTGCTGTTGATAATGAAACCTTTTACCAGAAGGTCGTGTGTCCCTCCGGCGCTGACTTAGGCCACGGCTGTGAAGTGGCAGGAAAGTAAAATACCTTCCAATCGGTTATTTTGAATCATAATCTTGACTACACTGTGCTTCCATAGCGGAATTAAATAAACGTCACTACCACTATATTTCACGTGCGATTACTAAGTCACGGCGGTATCGTTCTAAACGAACATCTTCAGATGACAGGAAGTTAACGAACGATCTTCGTAACTGATACTCACAAAGTGGCAGAAATCTGCCGGTGACAGATATTTTAGGTTCTGCTGCCGGCATTTATTGTAACAGTGCCTCACAAAAGGTCATTGCTCAGTGCAGCATATAAACAAGACGTCTTCAGTGGTCCAAACAACACAGAAACTGGCCAGTAGGGACTGGAGTTGTGTAAAGTATTGTTGTTCTGAATGGTCGCGATTTAGCCTCTTTTTAAACGATACAACATGTCATACTAATAAGGCGTTCAACCCACACCGTTTGGAGGCCAGAGTTGGTTCTGTGAAGTTTTGGGAGTATTTTTTGTACCATGATTTGGTCCCAGTCATCCAGGTTACCATAAACAATAACTGGGATGTTTAACATTGTTGTTGACTAAGTTGTCACCTTTCTTTTAAACCTTTATGATGAGTATTTTGTGGAGACACCCGTTGTCCAACATGACAGCACCCATGTTCATAGGACAGTACACATATGTTAAGGAACACTCAGACACCATATAGCACATCAGTTGAGTTGCTAAATCACCCGATCATATCCATTAAAAAGGCTGGATTTCTTTGGAGCAGCGTTTAAACTGTAGCAAACAACATTCCCTTAATTTGGTATAAATTGGGGATCTAATCACCATTGAATGGCTTCAGTCGAACAAACGTCCAGCACGACCCACGAGTCTGCCGATCAGTCCACACGAGGTAGACCCTTCACTCATCGTCGAGTGGGAGGTCGCCTTGGGGCGTGGCAGGCTGGAAAAAGACTTCCCAGGGGGGGCCGAATACAAGGTTTCACCTTTTGGTCTGACAAACAGGTTCCAGGTGCTGTCTGTGGCTGACACTACCCCTCAGACAGATGCAGGGCTTGTCCTGCTCCAGAGGAAACCTCCCAGCCTGCAAGATACGGGCAGTCACAGGGGATAGTGTTATTGGTAGTTGGGAGGTCCAGTGTTAGGCGATTACGAGGACCCTTAGGGATATGGCTGCTAAGGAGAGGAAGCAAACCCGTGCCGGGTGGAATCATTGCAAGCTTGGAATGGGCCCTTCTGGAACCCATGAAGCGAACTGCAGGTGGTGATTCACGTCAGTACCAACGATGTACGTCACTTTAGAAGTTTCGAGAGGCTGTCAGGAGTGATTAAGGCTGGCAGTCTTCCTTGCGAAATAAAAGGACTGACTGTGGGCCTCTCCTACAGGGCCGAGTGGAGCGACTGAATCAGAGGCTCAGATGGGTCTTCGACCCTTTAGGATTCACATTCCTCGACTTGTGCCATAGGGTGGTGGGGTTTCGGGCTCCTCTACATAGTTGGTGGGGGCTGTGTGGAATGGACTGGACGGCTTTTTAGGTTAGAAAGTCTCGAAGAAACCCGAAAAGGACTTCAGTCTCAAAGGGCGCATGTCGAACACAGGAAGAACGTAGATCTAGGAACCATCAGTATAACAGTTTTAAATTGTCGTAGCTGTGTTGTGAAAGTACCAGAGCTCCAAGCGCTAATAGAAAGCACTGATGCTCAAACCGTTATAGGCACTGAGAGCTGGGTAAAGCCGGAGTTGAGTTCAATTGAAATTTTTGGGACAGACCTAACAGTGTTGAGAAAGCATAGGCTAAATACAGTTGATGCCGGAGTGTTTGTCGTTGTTAGAAATAATTTACCTTGTAGATAAATTGAAGTAGATAGTGACTTAGTATGGGCAGAGGTCATTCCTGGCAACCTGGATTAAAATAATAATTGGATCCCTTTATCGACCTCCCAACTCAGATGATACAGTTGCTGAAAGGTTCAAAGAAAACATGAGTCTAATTTCGAACATGTACCCGATTCATAGTTAGAGGTGACTTCAATTTACCCTCGAAACTTTGGCAAAAATACATGTTTAAATGCAGTGGTACGTACAAAACATCATCCGAATTCTCTGAAAATTAATTCAAGCAATTAATTTTTGAGCCCACTCGAATAATAAACTGCTGTAAAAACAAACTTGATTTCTTACTGCCCGCATCTCGTGGTCGTGCGGTAGCGTTCTCGCTTCCCACGCCCGGGTTCCCGGGTTCGATTCCCTGCGGGGTCAGGGATTTTCTCTGCCTCGTGATGGCTGGGTGTTGTGTGCTGTCCTTAGGTTAGTTAGGTTTAAGTAGTTCTAAGTTATAGGGGACTGATGACCATAGATGTTAAGTCCCATAGTGCTCAGAGCCAGTTGAACCATTTTTTTTTTTTTTTTTTTTTTTTGATCTCTTACCAACAAACAATCCTGAACGAATAACGAGCGTCAAAACGGATACAGGTATAAGAGAACTCAGAGTTGTCGCAGCGAGGACGAATACCGTGACTCCCAAATCGTCCAAAAATAAACGACAAATATATCTATTCAAAAAAGCAGATAAAAGTTCGCTTGACGTCTTCTTGAGAGACAATCTCCACTCCTTCCAAACTAACAATGTATATGTAGACCATATGTGACTCGAATTCAGAGAAATAGTGTCAACAGCAACTGACAATTTATACCATAGAAATTAACAAACGACCGTCCGCCCCAGTAGCTGAGTGGTCAGCGTGACGGATTGCCGTCCTCTGGGCCCGGGTTCGATTCCCGGCTGGGTCGGAGATTTTCTCCGCTCAGGGACTGGGTGTTGTGTTGTGTTCATCATCATTTCATCCCCATCCGGCGTGCAGGTCGCCCAATGTGGCGCCGAATGTAATAAGACCTGCGATATGGCGGCCGGACCTGCCCCGCGAGGGGCCTCCCGGCCAATGACGCCAAACGCTCATTTCCAACAAACGACCGAGTTGATACTCCACGCCGGCCGTAGTGGCCGAGCGGTTCTAGGCGCTACAAACTGGAACCGCGCGACCGCTCCGCTCGCAGGTTCGAATCCTGCCTCGGGCATGGTGTTGTGTCTAGACAAGACAGCCTAGACACAATGAGAGGAAGCCGAAAGGCACGCGCTAAGCTACAGCAGGATGGCGTGAGGTCTGAAACAGGATACGTAATGAATGCTATAAAGAAAAGTACGTAGCTTCTGGAATACTTAACGTTAATCCATCCTTTTTGGTACATCTGGAGATTGTGGCGATACAAGTGAGACTCTTAAGATACATGCAATGTTACTAATGGCGCCCTGCTAGGTCGTAGCCATTGACTTAGCTGAAGGCTATTCTAACTATTGGCTCGGCTAATGAGCAATGCTTCGTCCATGTAGTCGCTAGCAAAGTCGTCCGTACAACTGGGGCGAGTGCTAGTCCGTATCTCGAGACCTGCCTTGTAGTGGCGCTCAGTCTGCGATCACACAGTGGCGACACGCGGGTCCGATATGTACTAATGGACCGCGGCCGATTTAAAACTACCACCTAGCAAGTGTGGTGTCTGGCGGTGACACCACACATGGATGTGTGTGATGTTCTTAGGTTGTTTAAGTTCTAAGTTCTAGTGCACTGATGACTTCAACAGTTAAGTCCCATAGTGCTCAGAGCCATTTGAACCATTTGATACTCCACGGTACACAAAATAGGTCAGAATACTGTTGTGGAACAAAGAAAAATGCATGCCATATTTAACTGAACGCAAAATCCACAAGATTGTTGACCTTTTACAGAAGCGGCTGCCTTCTTTGCTGAGCGGTAACGTGGTTGCCCATCACGCAGCAAGTCCAGGCTCGATTCCCGGCCGGGTTAGAGATTTTCTCCGTTCATGGACTGTGTTTCGTGTTGTAGTCATCATCCTTCATTATCAACACCGACGAGCAAGTCGCCCAGCGTGGCGTCACCTGACTTAAATCTTGCAACCCGGCGGCCGAACTTCCTCAGATGGGGTCTCCCGGCTGACAATGCCACAACGTTATATCATTCTTTTATTTTTTTCACAGAATCTCGGAATTCATCACGGTCTTTAACACGATATGCTTATAAGGTAATAGTTTCCACAACGGAACTTAGTCTCGAAACCTGGCAGAAAATCCAAAGAGATTCTGGACGTATGTAAAGTATGCTAGCTGCAAGACACAATTGATGCCTTCTCTGCGCGATAGCAATGGAAATGCTATCGATGACAGTGCTGCTAAACAAAGTTACTAAAAAGAGTCTTCCGAAATGCCTTCACCAAAGAAGACGAAGTAAATGTTCCAGAACTCGAATCAAGAACAACTGCCAACATGAGTAATTTAGAAATAGATTCTCTCGAAACACTGAAGCATCGTAAATCACTCAATAAAAGCAAGTCTTCCGGTTCAGACTGTATACCGAAAAGGTTCATTTCAGAGTATACCGATGCAACAGGTCCGTACTTAGCAACCATATACAACCGCTAGCTCGACGAAAGATCCGTACCCAAAGACTGGAAAGTTGCACACGTCACACCAATCTTTAAGGCAGGCAACGAGACTTATCCATCAAATTACAGATCCATATCATTAAGGATTTAGGAATACATATTCTGTTCAGGGGTTATGAATTACCTCTAAGACAACGGTCTATTGAGACACTGTCAAAATGGATTTAGAAAACATCGTTCTTGTGAAACACTACCAGTTTTTTATTCTCAAGAAGTAATGACCGCTATCGACAAGGAATTTCAAATTGATTCCCTATTTCTAGACGGCTCTTGACACCATACCACACAAGCGGCTTGTTATCAAATTGCGTGCTTATGGAATATCGTCTCTGTCATGCTACTGGATTCCTGATTTCCTGTCAGAAAGGTCACGGTTCGTAGCAAATGATGGAAAGTCACTGAGTGAAACAGAAACGTTTTTTGGTGTTCCGCAAGGTAGTATTATAGGCGCTCTGCTGTTCCTTATCTGTGTAAACGGCTTAGGAGAAGCTCTCAGCAGCCGTCTTAGGTTGTTTGCAGATGACGCTGTCGTTTAGCGTCTAGTAAAGTCATCATGAGATCAAAATAAGTTGCAAAACGATTTAGAAAAGATATCTGTATGGCGTAAAAATTGGCAGTTACCCTAAATAATGAAAAGTGCAAGGTCATCCACATGAGTGCTAAAAGGAATCCGCTAATACTTCGGTTACTCGATAAATCAGTCAAATCTAAAGGCCTTAGGTTAAACTAAACACCTAGGAATTACCTCTACGAACGACTTAAATTCGAAAGAACACATAGAAAATTTTGTGGGAAAAAGAACCAAAGACTATGTATTATTGGCAGAATGCTTAGAAGAAGCAACATACACCTGTCTTTTCTCTTTTGAGGTACTGCTGTGAGGCGTGGGATCCTAATCAGATAAAATTAACGGACTACGACGGGAAAGTTCAAAGAAGAGTACCACTTTTTGTGTTATCGAGAAGCAGGGGAGAGTGTGTCATGGACATGATACAGGATTTGTCGTGGACATAATCAAAACAGAGGCGTTTGTCGTTGCGGCAGGCTTTTCTCAAGAAATTTCAATCACCAACTTTCTCCTCCGAATGCGAAGATATTTTGGTGACTCCGACCCACCTAGGTGGAAACTCTTAGCAACAAATAATCCTGAGTTAATAAAGAGCATCAAAACCGATTCAGGGATTAGCGAACACAGAGTTGTCGTAGCGAGATCCTGAGAGACAATATCCACTCATTCCAGATGTGGCTTATATTCAGAGAAATAGTATCGGCAGCAACTGAGAGATTTATACCAAATAAATTAACAAACGGCGGAGCTGATCCTTCTCGGTACACAAAACGGGTTAGAACACTATTACAGAAACAACGAAACAAACATGCCAAATTTAAACAGACGCAAATCACCAAGATTGGCGATCTTTTACAGAAGCTCGAAATTTAGCCTAGACCTCAATGCCAGATGCCTATAACAGTTTCCACAACGAAGCTTTGTCTCGAAACCTGGTAGAAAATCCAAAGAGATTCTGGTCGTATGTGAAGTATGTTAGCAGCAAGAAACAATCACTGCCTTCTCTGCATGATAGCAATGTGGAGATACTATCGAAGACAGCGCTGTCAAAGCGCAGTTACTAAACACAGCCTTACGAAATGCCTTCACAAAAGAAGACGAAGTAAATATTCCAGAATTCGAATCGAGAACAGCTGCCAACATGAGTAACGTAGAAGTAAATATTCTGGGAGTAGTGAAGCAACTTAAATCACTTAATAAAAACAAGTCTTCTGGTCCAGACTGTATACCAATTAGGTTCCTTTCGAAGTATGCTGATGTATTAGCTCCATACTTAACAATCATATACAACCGTTCGCTCGACGAAAGATCCGTACCCAAAGACTGGAAAGTTGCACAGGTCACACCAATATTCAAGAAAGGTAGTATGTTCGAACATAATGGATTACCTCGAAGAAAACGGTCTATTGACACACAGTGAACATGGGTTTATAAAACAGCGTTCCTGTGAAACACAACTAGCTCTTTATTTACATGAAGTGTTGAGTGCTATTGACAAGGGATTTCAGATCGATTCCGTATTTCTGGATTTCCCGAAGGCTTTTGACACTGTACCACACACGCGGCTCGTAGTGAAATTGCTTGCTTATTAAATATCTTCTGAGTTATGTGACGGGATCTGTGATTCCTGTCAGAGAGGTCACAGTTCGTAGTAATTGACGGAAAGTCATCGAGTAAAACAGAAGTGATTTCTGGCGTTCCCCAAAGTAGTGTTATAGGCCCTTTGTTGTTCCATATCTATATAAACGATTTGGGGGACAATCTGAGCACCCGTCTGCGGTTGTTTGCAGATGACGCTGCCGTTTATCGACTAATAAAGTCATCAGAAGATCAAAACAAACTGCAAAACGATTTAGAATAAATATCTGAATGGTGCGAAAAGTGGCAGTTGACCCTAAATAACGAAAAGTGTGAGGTCATCCACTTGAGATCTAAAAGGAACTCGTTAAACTTCGGTTACACGATAAATCAGTCTAATCTAAAAGCCGTAAATTCAACTAAATACCTAGGTATTACAATAACGAACAACTGAAATTGGAAGGAACACATAGAAAATGTTGTGGGGAAGGCTAACCAAGTAATGCGTTTTATTGGCAGGACACTTAGAAAAGGTAACAGACCTACTAAGGAGACTGCCTACACTACCCTTGTCCGTCCCCTTTTAGAATGCTGCTGCGCGGTGTGGGATCCTCACCAGATAGGACTGACGGAGTACATCGAAAAAGTTCAAAGAAAGGAAGCACGTTCTGTATTATCGAGAAATATGGGAGAGAGTGTCACAGAAATGATACAGGATTGGGGCTGGACATCATTAAAACAAAGGCGTTTTTCGTTTCGACGGAATCTTCTCACGAAATTCCAATCACCAACTTTCTACTCCGAATGCGAACATATTTTGTTGACACCGACTTACATAGGGAGGAACGATCACCACGATAAAATAAGGGAAATCAGAGCTCGTACGCAAAGACGTAGGTGTTCATTCTTTCGTAGCGCCATACGAGATTGCAATAATAGAGAATTGTGAAGGTGGTGCGATGACCCCTCTGTCAAGCACTTAAATGTGATCTGCAGAGTATCCATGTAGATGTAGATGAAGAGATAAATGACGTCCCATTCTTCTTGACAGAGCGTAGGGGAACGATGCGGGAGACCCTCACCGCCATACTAGGCAAGGTCCTAATGGTGGTGGTTTGCCGTTGCATTCCTCCGACCGTGATGGGAATGGATGATTATGATGAAAACGACACAACACCCAATCATATTGGGGCAGGAAAAAACCCTAACCCCTCCAGGAATCGAACCCGGTACCCCGTGCTCAGGAAGCGACAACGCTATCGCGATATCACGAGCGGTGGTCAAGCATTATAATAAAATAAGGGAAATCAGAGCTCGCACGGACAGCTATAGGTTTTTCGCTTTTTTCCGCGCTCTGTTCGGGAGTGGGGAAAGACAGAATAATTGTGAAGATGGTTCTATGAACCTTCTGCCAGGGACTTAAGTGTGATTTGCAGGGTATCCGTGCGGTTCTAAGCGCGTCAGTTTGGAACCGCGTGACCGCTACGGTCGCAGGTTCGAATCCTGCCTCGGGCATGGATGTGTGTGATGTCCTTAGGTTAGTTAGGTTTAAGTAGTTCTACGATCTAGGGGACTGATGACCACAAATGTTAAGTCCCATAGTGCTCAGAGCCATTTGAACCATTTTGTAGAGGTCGACATGGCCCCCAAGAGTAGATGCATCCTTTTGTGCCTTCCAGAATGATGACCTAGGAAACGCCGTCGAGCCTAGACCCTTTTGATGAGTGTTGCAGGAAATTTGTTTTCGGATATTTCATGTCATACACGCCAATGGCCTTCTGTCCGATGGAGCATAAAACCTGATTCATCTGAAAACGCCACCTGTCACCACTCAGCGTACATCCAGTTGGGATATTGGCGTGCAAATTTCATCTCTCGTCACCGATGGACGACAGTCGTCATGGATACGTGAGACAAGCTCCTGCTACAGAGGCCTATAGGCACATTCGCTCAGCGGTCGTTGAGGAGATACTGTTGGTTTTTCCTTGGTTCATCTGGTTGGCCAGTTGCTCAACAGTTGTACGTCTGTTCGTCTGTACACATCTTGGCAGCCGTCATTCACTCCTGTCATCTATGACCTATGGTGAACCACAGCTGCGTTGGCTCCGGTTTTGGATTGCGCCATCATGTCACGCACGGTATATTTTAACCATGGCGGCATGTAAACAGTTTACAAACTTAGCCATTTCAGAAACTGTTCGGCTCCATCCGTGGTGTGAAAGCCAAAGATCATGCCCTTTTGGCTGCCAGACAATTTGCCTGTTTCCGCGTTTCGACA
The DNA here is from genome assembly GCF_021461395.2 of Schistocerca americana. Classification (NCBI taxonomy): domain Eukaryota; kingdom Metazoa; phylum Arthropoda; class Insecta; order Orthoptera; family Acrididae; genus Schistocerca; species Schistocerca americana. The sequence continues at coordinate 701,498,936 of NC_060122.1, forward strand.
ACGACTGCAGTGTTCTCCCATGCTGACGCTGACACACGGACCTTATCCTTAGACCTCGGTCGTGGATGATATCGCAGTTAACTTCTGTTCGTTTGTCATGGAGTAGTGATAATGACGTGTGTTTGATGAAGTGGCCTGAGAATGATCTGGAAGGGACAAAAGTAACATGGTTTCCAGTCAGGCTGGACGTTAGTGGTGAGTGGTTCAAGGGCCTTAATTGACTCTCTCTTCTTCTTCTTCTTCTTTGTCGGCTTTGATGTTAAAAGACCACCGAGGGCAGGATCCTGTGTGGTGTTGTTCTGGTTGTACCTGTTCGCTTCCTTGGTCAAGTTTTCTCAGTCTCTGGGGGAGAAGATAGGATAGGAATTAATGAGCTAGAGAGCTTGTCTCGGGATGAACTCGTGCTTCTTGAATTTCCAATTCAAGTGTTAACTCCCTCAGCGGAAATGATAGGGGTGGTATGGGAGAAGGGATAGGGATAGTCTTGGTAGGGATGGGAGCTCTCGTGGAGAGACACAGTGATTTTGTGGAGCGCCGCCCTCAAACAACAGGAAGACAAAAGACGGCTCGTCTTCTTCTTGCCGCCCACGGTTCGCGAAAGGGAGCAGATGCCAGTGCCAACTCTGGGGCTATAATCTCTAGATTCATGGCCATCAGCCTAGCTGCATGCGTTTCCACATTGGCCAAGGTGAGTCTATCCCCGTCCTGGTGGTGGTTGGCGTCGTCGGTGGCTTTCCGCAACGTTGGGCGGAAGTCACTGTTGCCTTCTTCGTGGCGGCGCGGCCCGCTTCCTCCTCCTGTATAGGGCAGTGGGGGGGGGGGGGGGGGGGGAGGGTGGGCGGGTGGCGCTGTGTCGCATGTGTGGCAGCCTTGCCTCCCTTCTTCTGTTTCTTCCCGCGGCTCCAGCTCTTTATGTAGCTGCATCTGCTAGCATTGGCAGCGTGAACGCCGCAGCAGTGCACGTATGTGGCAGCAACATCTCTGTTTGACACAGTAGCATGTATCATGCGCTTTAGCGCATTTCACACAAGCCACTGCGCCCGTGCAGGTCTTTGCTACATGCTCTATCTTCTGGCAGCGGCAGTGCTGCTCCTTCTTCGCCTTGCATCTCTTGGTCTTCTCGTTGCCGGGGCCGTTCCCGGCCAACTTTAGCAGGAATTCTGCTACAGCAGCAACTTTGGCTCCTTTTCTGTGGCCAGACATGTCGATGGTGAGTAGTCGGCGAGACGAACGACAGCAGCAACGATGCGACACGCAGCGAGTCGAACAGTAGAAATGCCGTGCTGTTCCCGCGTCCCCTCCGACACACTTTATACAGCCTCCACTCCTAGTGCTGCCACCTGTCGCCTGTGTGTGGTTATTGCACGTTGACGTCGAGCATAGGAGGTGGTCACATTAAGTGTTACCGGACTGTGTATATCACTGACATATGCTGCAAACAATAGCGATATAGCATTACACTTCTTTGTGGTACTCCTCACAATACCTGCACATCTGTAGATTATGTTCGTTAAGAACGAAGTCGTGAATCCACTCACAAATCTCGTCTGATACTCGGTGAGTTCGTACGTTGTTCGCTAAAGGACCGCATGACAGTCTGGAACAGTATCGAAAGCCTTCCGAAAGACAAGGTACACAGCATTAACTTGGATGCCGTTCTCTATGGCGATCTGGGCCTCACGGTCGAGCAGACCAGGCTAAGTTTCATAAGGACTCCGTTTGTGGAATCCATATTGATTGTTAAGCAGGAGATTTGCGTTATTGAGAGAAGAGATGATAGGTGAGTATGAAACATGTTCGACAATTGTACAACAGAGTAACGTTAGTAATGTACGGCTATTGTCGCGTGCATCCCCTACAATCACTCTAGGACGAGGTATGGTTCGCCATAGTCGCGGTACAATTCACATAGACTCTCCACAAGCCACAATACGGTGTATGGCGGAGGGTGCCTGGTCCACCTGGCAATGGGGGCTGTGAGAAAGACTTCCTGTATGTTTCGGTACGAGCCCCAATTTCTCTTTTCTTTGCGATCCTTACGCGAGATGTGTAAAGGTCAATCAAATGAAAATACATTTATCTCACTGTGAGGCAAGATGGACAAGATGATCGGTGCCTTCATGGAAAAAGACTGCGGCTGTCTATGGAACCATGATTGCACCCGGGCGTGCACCTCTTCGTCCGAAGCAAATCGACGGCCACGAATGTCTTCGCGATGCCTCCAAAAACATGGAAATCGCATGGGGAGAGATCGGCACTGTAAGAAGGATGTGCAAGGGCTTTCCAGCGTAGTAGAAACAATCTTGACAACATGGAGGCGGGCATTTTGTTGGCATGTTGTTTCAACTACACTGCATATTCTCTGGAAGCCCTTACACATTCTGCACACAGCCCCGATCTCTCCTTACGAAATTTCCGTATGTTTGGAGCCTTGAAGAAACGCATTCATGAGCGAATATTTGCTTCGAACGAAGAGTGCACATCTAGAAATACACTGGCCGTCTCTCCTCACATTGTGATATACGTTTTAACAATTATAGCGAATACTTTTGAAATAATAAATAGTTTACTGACTGTTTTCCCATCTTTTTCATTTGCATTTGATTGCCCTCTTACACGTTGATGGAAGCAGGACCATTTTGAAATCTGCATCAAAAGCCCGTTCTGTAAACTTTCTCAGTAGTGTTCTTTCCCTCCAGCGATTCCCATTTGCGTTCACGTTATATTCCCATAATACTCGCGTGTTGATCGAAACAAGTGGTAGGCAGTCTAGCAGTTCGCCTCCGAAATCCTTCGATGTCTTCGTTTAATCCGGCCTGGTACACTTCCCAAACACTCAAACAGAACTCAAGAATGCTTTGCACAAGTGTTACGAAAGTGGTCTGCTCTATAGATAAGCTACACTTTCCTAGAAGTATCCGCTTTATAGATAAGCTACACTTTCCTAGTAGTCTCCCAACAACCAAAGTCGACCATTCGCCATGTCTACAACTAACCCTCCATTTCACGTAGTCTTGAAACGTTACAACTACACATCCAGAAAGAAAATTAGTACGACCCTTTAGAGGTTTCCAATTCACTCATGATTTATTTTCGGATCAGTGCATATGGTATACAGGAAATGATTACATTTGAAGAACAATAGCACAAGCGGTAAAGCGGCACCAGGTACCGACCCATGCTGAAACACCCATAAAAGTATTTGGCCTCCATCGCTGGCAAAGCAAGCGCTGACTCTGCATGAAGTCGATCGTACAGATGGCAAATACTGCCCAGGGATACAATATGCCATGCCTGCCCGAATTTTTCACGTAGTTATGTAAGAATTGTTGGCTGACGAGACGCACGAGTCACATCTCGTCCTATCAGTCCCACGTGTGCTCGACTGGACACAAGTTCGGAGACTGTGCTGGCCAGGGAAGTTGCTGCACTTCATGGAGCACATTGAGTTTCACGGGCCTTATGTGGGCGAGCATTATCGTTTTGGAACAACACATCACCTCCTGTTGCAAGAATGGCAAAAGAACTGATCTAACAAAGTTCTACACGTACAGAGCTCTGGTTAGCATCCCAACCAGAAACACCAAAGTTGAACGGGAGTTGTAGCTCATTTGTATCCTAGATCATAAGGCGTGGGATGGGGCCAATGTGTCCTGGATGAATGGACTCTATGAGACAGCTGTTACGCTCCAGGATAATATCCCAAGCGGACACTACAAAATTCGTTCAAATTCTATCCAGGCAACACCTGGAAGCAGAACCACCTGTGTCAGTGACCAGTAGACTGCCAGCTAGGGGGAAATGCTGAGCGAGTTGCGGCAAACAAGGAAGCTATCGCCGCACAGGGGAACACCGAGTGCCCAGGTCTGCAAGAGAAGCACAGTGACATTACGGAAGCCTGGGAATACCGTCATACAAGCGACAAAGCAGACCAGGTACAATGCAACAATAAGTATTCATTAACTTTGTATGGTCGGGGTTCAGTCATGTACAAGTTTTTAAAAGGACAACAGTCAGTCAACAGCGAATATGATGTCCTAAAAAAAAAAAGTATTCATGTTTCGAGGCAGCAGAAAAAAGCCTCTGAAAGGTGAAGCCGCGAAAGTGTGAAGTCACTCAGAGCTGACAGACCACATGATGTCATAGCTATCGCCACTACCGCAGAGTGCACAGGAAGTGCCAACATAAATACCTCACCTTTCTTAACAAATGTCTAATTGCTGAGTGATGATTGCCGACTGACTACTATGTAGTATCAGCCCTTGTGTCAGTTGCAGAGCATAAGCCATGAAAGCTGACAATCGGCACATATAGCTGTCTTTCATAAGTCTATGAAAGCACGATTCCCGCTGGGGGGACGTTGCCGCTGCCAGCTGCAATCCCAACTGATGAGGTGCGGCCGCCATCACCCTGCAGGCCTACTGGAGGCTGGACCAGCGTGACCTGGATACTGTCCTCCTCTGCCTTCCTGAGGCCAACACTGATGCTGATGGCTACCGTTTCCCAAACAGGATCTGAGGGCCCACCCTTGTTGGGCGTCAACAAGTACCTCAGGTGGACCTGGGGCGAGACCCCTGAGTGCAAGTCTTCGATGTCAGTGAGAGCGTTTTGGAGCCACCGGCTGTCCTGTGGCATGACAGCCGCCACTGTGCTGGCCATTCTGTACGTCGGGTTTCCTCTGCTGACGATGTGCTGTTCTGCCAGCCTAGCTGAGATATGTCTCTTTGGAAGGCAAACCAGCATTACAGCCTAATAAATGTGTTATTGTCTATGATATTATCTTGGTGCTCTAGAGCGTAACTAGGTCCTCACCACCGCATCCCATCTGGCTCTCTCCTGAAGACTGCAGGAGTCTGGAAACAGTACAGTGCTCACGAGATCTACACTGTACGCACAAACGGCCATCTCTTGCGTGCAGGCCGAATCTGCTTTCATCGCTGAAGACCTCAGCGCGCCAGTCCAACTACGCTCTGACAGTAGCAGTCGAGTCATGCATGAGAGGAAGGTAGTAGTTCCACTGCTAGTAAAGGATTCCCAAGAGTTTGTATTGACATATCTGGCCCCAAAAGCCCTCTTATCTGTGCCACTGCTGCCCTTACAATACGACGCTCTCGACTGGTATCTGTGCTATGTGGATGTCTAGAACCTCATTTACAGGTGTGAGAACGTTCACGTGCCCACTGACACAAGCACAGCTGCACAACTGAAGTAGCACGACTATATTGTGTTGCTCTTCTCCGAATGGACCATCCCGCCACTGGGAAGACCACAATTTCAGCTCTTTCCAACTCGCTCAGTTGGCTGTAAAAAGCAGGAGCGTGTCTTCGTTGCGCGGTTGCCGGCTTGCTTCACATGTTTACACCACACTGAGACTTCTGGCTGTGAGCATTCTCTGTTAAAAGGCAGACACAGATGGCGCTGTGGAAGCTACGCCACTACGATATCTGTTGGTGGACGACGTTGAAACCATTACAGTACACCTCCTATCCCCCAGGCGGCATGTGACGTCACGGATCAAAACCGACGTCGTCTTTCCATGTGTACTATCTTTTTTTCCGGTAGTGTAGATATTAAATTGATGTGACTGTCCAATAAGTGCCCAACCATTGGGGCCGTACAGTGTATGTGTACCTTGTGTCTTATTCTCGAATGTGAATACCAATAAAGGGCTGGTCAAGCGGGCAATAAACGCTGGCGGAACGCGCAGACACTGTGCGCGCCGTGGGACCGCAGGCCCTCCAGAGCGAAGCCGTGCGTAATATACAGCGGCGGCCGCGCAGACTTCTTTACGAGCCGTGGCCGGGACGTTTATAACGAGCGGATTTGCGAGCCGCCGTTCTTTATCGCGGCCCGACGGACTCTGCCGCGGCGGCGGCAGCGGCGGCGGCGCGGGCGTCCTTCCGCTGATATAGGGCGAAATATTTTAATTGCTCGCGGGAGGATCATTGGGCTCACTGGCGCGTATGTGGCGTGCGCGTGCGGGAGAGACAGAGGGGGAGGGAGAGGAGCACGCGACGGATAAAAAACGAGGGGCAGTTAAAAAAAAGGGTGGGCAGCAGAGACAAGAGGCAGCCGCCAGATTTAGAGGTGGCACTGGCCGGCAGGGTAAAAACCCAGCCAGCGGGGGAAGATGGCGGCGGCGGCGGCGGGTGCGGGTATTTGGGAAGTGAGCGGAGCGTGTGTGCGGTGCGTGACGGAGGGTGGGAGGCACACAGAAAGGGTGGCCGGCTGGAGAACGCTGGCTAATAACTCACAAATTGAGGCCGTAACTCTTCGCGCGCTTCGCGACGCGGAAGAAAACGCGCGGCCCGCCGAGACTAGTTTGCCGGCAATATTGGCAACCCTGACGCGGAGTACCACATCCATCTTCGACACTTTTTTTATCCTCGCTCCGGCGCATCTACCTGCCGTGTGTGTTTTATGTCGGACGTTGGAGTAAAAATATTCTCGGAATTTGCTTCGCTAAATGCGCACCGGGAGATCAGTATTATTGTACGCCTGTGGAGCCGTTACTTTTTGTTCAGTTGGTGAAGCGGTGGGGCGTCGAAGGAGATCACTGGGAATATATGGGTCCTATTTTGGAAATGTGTATCCGGGCGTTAAGTTTTGCACACCTCTCTCAAGTCATAATCTGGAATGTGGTGTTCCACAGCTTTAGACGTGTTTATTTACGCCATCAGCTGCTGTATAATTTTATTGAAATGTTCTTCCAGTTTCAATTTATGTGGACCATCTTCTGGTAATGGACAAAACGTCTTTTTAGCATCTTTCTTTCTGATGTATAACTCATAGTTGCCTCAAAATTGAGTTCAATAGAAGAATATCAATATAATCTCTCTCTCTCTCTCTCTCTCTCTCTCTCTCTCTCTCTCCGTCCGAACAGGCCACAGGCCTCGGAAGTACCGACCGACCTCCGTGTCATCCTCAGCCAATAGGCGCCAGTGGTTACAGACACGGAAGAGCATGTTGTCGGCACAGTGCTCTCCCGGCCGTTGTCAGTTTTCATGACGGAGCCGCTACTTCTCAGTCAAGTAGATCCTCAATTACCTTTACGAGGGCTGAGCGCACCCAGCTTCCCAATAGTGTTCGGCAGACCCAGACGGAGACCCATCTAAGTGCTAGCCACCAAGCCCAGCGCATGACTTCGGAGATCTGAGGGGGACCGATGTTACCACTGTGACTGTTGTCATCAATATCCATTCATATTATACAAACGGATGTATATATGTGTGTGTATGTTCCACACCTCCTCCTACACCACTGGACCAATTTCAACTAAACTTGGTACACATACCCCTTACTGTCAGGCTGTAGCCTCTGTGTGGCTAAGAAGTACTCATCTATCATATTCAGGAAATATGACGTCATAAACAATGGGACGAGTGAAAAATTGCCACATCGTGCATGACGTTTAAGTTTATTACTTCTGTGCTACCAACTATATTCCAATAAATTTCACAGAAAGGATCCACACTTGCACTAAATGCATCTACAAAAGTAGATCATGGTAGCACATATAGTTCAGAATGTATGATGTCATAAACATTGACATGCGTCAAAAACTGCCGCTTCATAAATGATGTTTAAATTTATTACCTCTTTGCTACTAACTCGAGTTGCAACACATTTCACAGACAGTATCCACGTATACCTACACGAATTTATAGTTTTACTACACATAGTTCAAAAGAAATAACGTCAGACACTGAGTTAAGTAAACATTACAGAGAATCTCTATCTTGCATACCATGTTACTTAATTTGGACACTGTATTTATACGAGCATTTGTACATTGTGCATATTTCTTTGTACAACGGTTTCATAATTTCAGATGTGTTTTCACGGATACATGGGAATGTATTTCTTTAAATTTTACTCTTCACAGTTCATTCTTCTCTGTAAATCCTTCTTAATACAAAATGGCTGCGGAACTTCTGTTAATCACTATAAAACGTCAATCAGAAACAGCTTCAGACGTCTATATTTTCAATTTTATTTTATTTTTGCAAAAATAAAATGAAATTGGGAATATAGACGGCTGAAGGTGTCTCTGATTTCATATTTTACTGATCATTTTTTGTTTCCGGCATTTTTTGTTCCCGTTTCTAAAAGAAATTTGACAATATGAGTACCTGGGCAAATACTGGGTTTGTCAGCTTTTTATATGTCACTGACACTCATTTGATAACTTGATACATCCACATTCCTGCTGAAATGGTGGCATGTACACCAAGTGCAAGACCTGTTAAATGCTATTAAGATCTTATGTTATATATTGCTGTCGAAAAAAATGACATTTTGTTCTAGAGACAGTGACAGACTCTTTAATTGTACACTTAATATTTCGTTTGCGGTAATGACAGAAAACATTTTATGTCGTTATCCGGTGTCGGCCACAATCGGCCATCATCAGGACCAGGCAAGAAAAAGAAGAGAAACTTCATTTTACTTTCTCAACTCTTGACATATGTGACAACATAAGAGAGTAAAATAAAAATGGTATGACAAGTAGATAATTCCATTCTACTTTGTTCTCTTGCATCCTTTGCGAGGAGTTGATAAAGTAAAACAGATTTTCTCTGCTATTTCTTTTCTTGTTAAGGTGATGACTAGCGGTGATCGATACCAGGTTACGGTATCATGCTTTGGACGATATTGCGAGGGAAAGTAAGGTCCGATCAGGCGTGAAAAGGAAACCACAGTGAAAACCTGACGAAGCTTTACACACAGGGTTTGGGCAGTGTCTCTAGTACGCCTGTATATTGCGTCACGTCCCTCTTTATAGTTCTGAGCGCGCATTGAGCACGTAAAGGTTCAAATGGCTCTGTGCACTATGGGACTTAACATCTGAGGTCATCAGTCCCCTAGAACTTAGAACTACTTAAACCTAACTAACCTAAGGACATCACACACATCCATGCCCGAGGCAGGATTCGAACCTGCAACCGTAGCTGTCGCGCGGTCCCAGACTGAAGCCCCTAGAACCGCTCGGCCACTCCGGCCGGCTGAGCACGTAAAGATGCCTAGATAAGTTGTGTCTCCTGCCAAGTATGAGTGCTTGCGAGAGATTTCGCCTGATGTCATGCAGCTCACATAACATAACTGTCATGCGTATTCTTCTTCATGAAAATTCTCGGTGGCACACTGCAGGGGCAATGAGGATACTCCCGCAGCGTTTTCGATGGAAAGTGTTTGGTCAATCACCATATAGCGCAGTCATGGCTCTCTTTCATTTTGATTTCTGCTCACGTGAACCGCTGGCTGTCGTCAAAATTTAAAGGCAACTTTTTGGCAAAGACAATGAACTGTGAACCAGCTTAGAAAATTGGTGAAAAGCACAGCCGGCTGCCTTCTATGACGATGGTATTGGAAAGTTGGTACAACGCTACGACAAACGTCTAAGTCGGAGCGGCGACTATGTACAGCATAGCTGGAAGGTGTAGCTAGCTGTTGCTGCTAAAACATTTTTGATTTTCACAGTGGTTTCGATTTCACGACTGACTGGACCTTACTTTCCAAATAGCCCTTTTAAATGTACAAATATACTGCTGTCGCTGAGTGGCGGTTTGCGACAGTGGTTGATTATGACTGCCATACATCAGAAGTTATACCTAAAATTGCTAACTGCAGAATTTAAATGTCATAGGCATTCCTGCAATCAAATGAGAAATTCTTGCCGAAAACGATACTAAAATTGTTCAGTGGTTGGTGTGCTGTCCACTAAAAAGAACATGAGAATTCTAAGGTCAGGATTATCAGAAGATAACGGTACTGGGAAAAGTTATCCATCTAGTTGACAAATGTGTGCCGGCTGTGGTGGCCGTGCGGTTCGAGGCGCTCCAGTCCGGAGCCGCGCTGCTGCTACGGTCGCAGGTTCAAATCCTGCCTCGGATATGGATGTGTGTGATGTCCTTAGGTTAGTTAGGTTTAAGTAGTTCTAAGTTCTAGGGGACTGATGACCACAGCAGTTAAGTCCCATAGTGCTCAGAGCCATTTGAACCATTTTTTTGACAAATGTGTCAGACGCATTCAGTCAAAATGAGCTCGAAGATCAAGATAGATTCTAGATGCACAATTTAGGAGAAGGCAATGAGGCTGACAAAAGTAAGTGTTTCAGCCTTTTCTTAAAGGGAACAGGACATTGAATTATGGTTACAGCGCAGGTTAGTGTGTTCCAGAGACGAATAGTAACAACAAGAACGAGATGGCGAATGTTACTGTTTTATGAATGGACACAGCGAGGATACTAGAATAGTGAGACTTGAGTTGCGATTTCACAAGGTACTGGGAAGCATGCGCACTGAGAAGCGGATGAACAAGATGTAGCTTATGGTAGTCGCGGAAATGTTCCGGCCTTAACCATCCTAACCGGGTGTTTGAAGCAATGACACAGTCAAATAGACTGACAGAGTCAACAGATTTAATACAATCTTCTCGGACTTCCAGCCATATCAGGTGGTTAAAATCTCACGAGCGTTTGATCGATCTCTCCACGGCCATTGTCAAGTGGTAAATGGCTGCCGCGTCGCCGTGGCCCCGCCGTAATGTAGCCGTGCTGCTGATTCTGACGTCACTGGTGCTCTCTTCCTCTCCAAATGTAGTAATTTTTTCGTCCCGCTTCCATCGCATACGCTTGCACACCGCGATGACCTGGTTCCAGGCTTTGCTGAGTCGGAAATCGCCGTCTTTATTGATGGTGTTTCCAGATATTTTTATTTCCATAACTTCTTTTATAACGCTATCCCAAAATCCCTTCCTCCTCATAATCAAAGATGTTTCGTCGAATAAAATTCGGTGTCGCTTTTTAAAGCGCGTTCTGCCACGGCAGATTTTTCAGTATGGCACAGGCTTAGGCACCTCTTGTGTGTCGTTTGGCGTTGCTCCACACTGCTCATTGTTTGGCCGAAATAGTAGCAGCCACACTAACGTGGTACGTTCTACACTCAAAGCGTTTTAAGCCCAAAATCCTCCTTCACAGACCTCATGAGCTGTGGTATTTTTGGTGGTGGTGGTAAGTTACTATGGGACCAAACTGCTGAGGTCAACGGTCCCTAGTCTTACACGCTACTTTAACTTAAACTAACTTACGCTAAGGACAACACACACACCCGTGCCCGAGGAAGGACTCGATCGAACCTCGGGGGGAGCTGCTCGTATTTTTGCTGGGGGCCTTTACGCTGATGAAATGTTGTGTCTCTTCAGCAGCCAGCTAATATTTCCCTACACTGTGCCACAGAAAGCCAAAAACACATTTCTTGTTCTTTTCTTCGGTCGTGTTTCTTCTGCGCGTTTCACCAGAAACAGTTTACGATACCTGGTCGTGATTGTATCCATTTTTCCGGAAGACTTTTCCGAGATGTCTTGGCTTTAGTGGCAGACTTTCAGCGTCTGGGGCAATTTTAGCGCGATGGACGAGGGTGTTCAATACGCCACGATTTTTATCCGGGTGGCGGTGGCTGAGAGCGAGAAGATACCGATCCGTGCGTATAGATTTCCTGTAGACACTGTGGCCGAAGTGCCCATTGATTTTCCGGCGAACAAGGATGTCAAGGAAGGGGAATGCACCGTCCATGTCTACTTCCATCATAAAATTAATGTGGTCGTGAATGCTGTTGAGGCCTTCTAAGAATCTCCCAGTTTTTCACACCCGTGGGGCTAGATGACAAAAGTGTCGTCGAATTAACGATAGAAGTAACTGTGTCCTAAGCGATGTCCTCAAATTTCTCCATAAAAAGGCTGGGTCTTTCTGTGCCTATTCTATTGTTTCATTCCTTTTTTAGTGCTCGTCCGATGCCTCCTTACCGTCACGCTGGTGGTTTAAGACTATTATGAGAAACTTACTCTCATACACTCGTAATTTGTGACTTCTCCATTTACTCAGCTCCTTGTCACCGACCTCGAGTAAACTGTGCACGTTGATTTTAGCTCTGTCTCTTTCATTTTGTCTAGCCGTCACAGTCCTTCCACTTCTCTGAGAAACCGCATTTCGGCTGCCTGTACTCTGTTTTTGTCTTTAGATGGCATGATCCGAGTGTTATTTGCATCTAGGAATCTTGCATCTTCATGACTTTGTAGAATAGTACACGTACGGCTAACAAGGGACAATATAATTTCTGAGAAGCTCTGAACAGAAAAAGACGGTCGAGCGAGAAAATATGCCAAGGAAGTGTAATCGATCGACTAATGTAGCTTACAAAACTCTCGTTCAAGCTATTCTTGAATGCCGACACTGTTCGCCAACCTGGCGAAGTTATCGCGGTAAGTTAATACATGTTGCTGTCTTCCCTCCAGCCTAATCCATGATCCCGTTGTTTATTTTCTTATCCTAATGATTCTCAACGTGCACATCTCTGTTGTCTGCTAAAGAACCATCTGTTTTTTTGATTCTTACACTAACAGTCGTCGTCTCGCTGTTAAAAGTCAAAACTGACAATGCCTACCGTATAGAAATTTTCCGTTAGAAGGACAAGGGAAGCTACCTACAAATGACAGCAGATACGAATAAAATCAATTCCTTACATAATTTGTGATATACTTTGTGACCTACTTCCTTAGACGAACACAGATTGGATACGATACCCCTGCTAGCTCTCAGACCAGTATGAAGTCGGCTTCTAGAAACTGCTATACAGTATACTCGTCGGAGACATTCCAGCTATTCATCACATTAAAGTAAGGACTCGGCAACAATAGTATGACAACTTTCCAAGAACGAAAAAAACTGGTGAATTTGAAGATTCATAGTCATATTTTCCACGACGCGTAATACACAATCTTTCTGTGTATTTCTGTATTATGAAATCAGTGTTTCGTAAGCTAGATCTATAAAACTAGTATTAGGCAGGCAATACAATCACACATGTCTGTTTTCAGGCAGACGAGAGAACATGATAACATGACAAAACTAGTCTCTGAATAAGTAAGTATAGTGTTTAAACGGATCCATCAAATGTCACACTGCATCGTAATGATACAGTTAGATGCTTAAAGATGCGAGAATGGCACACAATCGATAAACGCCTAATCTAGCAACTAGATACTAACCGTAAATGAAAGAATCGTTACGGTCATCAAAACGTCGTTAACAAGATAAATGTTAAACGTTGGTCTAAGGCGTATTCTTAGTCTTGAGAAACATTCGGTTTTCAGTTTACTTCACTTTCTTCTAGAGCCAACATTTCTTTATTGCATGTGAAGTTCGTAACAGTCACATTCAGGCCCGTCTCATAGTTTATTCCAGATTTAGTCGATAAAATATATATTATTAATATATCAAGAGCAAAGTAAGTAGCTTAATCAGGCAGTCGGCAGGCCGAGGATGGGGGCAGGAGGTGGAAGGGGGAATACTACTTTCCAGATGTACAGTCAAAGGTCAGAGTGGAGACGGTATGCTATCTCTTCCTCAATTCTATTATGATGGAAATATAGGTGTATTTGTTACGTGGAATTTGGTGCTTGTCGTTAGTGTATTGTCCAACGGATGTTTTGCTATAGACGAGAGAGAAGGGATAGGTCGAAAGCTGAAGCCGGCGCATACCCTCCTGTTCTGAAATAACGGCATGAGGGCAATGGCTGTCAGTTTCTGCTGCCTTCACTGAATCAGGCACTACGGATGGAAACGAGATTTAATACAGGACATTGGTGCAGCATTTCTTGATCATAAGCCTCATGTCACTAGTTCCCCTCCTCTTTCCGCTCGAACAAAAGTGATGAACTTTTTTTCTTCATTAGGGATATCCCGGCTGCCTCCACATAATAATGACTGGCAGACCTAACCGAATGGCTACTTCCTTCAGCAGTTTGGTCCCATAGGAACTTAATACAAAAACTACCGCTACTTCTTCCTGAGCACACTTAGCACCAGCCTTTGTCGATTAGGTGTTCCTACAGGTTCCACGTCACTTCTGGTACAACTGTTATTCGTATCCATTGTTTACCGTAGCAGGTGATGCGTGCGACGGGTTTCCTTCTCAATTTCCTGGTGATTACTCCCTGGTTCACAGGCACGCGATGCTGCTCAAGTTTCCCAGCCACCCTGGGAACCGTGTCGTGGGCGCACAGAATCACGCCTGACTTCTTCGTACAAAAGGGGCGCAAGCAGGTCACGCAACAGCGGACTCAATTGCTCACCCGCTTCGCGGCAGGCTGTGGTAGGGGTTCCAGTAGGCGAAGTAAAAAGTAACTCTTACGGCTGTAACTTTGCCAAGGTCCCATAAACATTTTCGCTCTTTGCAATTGATGGTCTGTGTTTACTCGACACAGGTTTGAAGGAAAAAACTTCAACGCCTGTCTAGCTTTCATTTACTGATTAATATTCTATCGTCTCACTGCTTATGTGGATGCAGTGAATATTCCAGAATTCGAATCAAGAATAGCTGAACTGTGTAACGATGCAACTTAAACAGTTTCATAAAGGCAAGTTTTCCGGTCCAGATTCTATACCAATAAGGTTCCTCTCGGAGTATGCTGATGAAATAGCTCCATTTTTAGCAGTCAAATAACCGTTTGCTCAACGGAAGGTACGTACCTAAAGCCTGAAAGTTACACGGGTCACAATAATATACAGGAAAGGAAATGGCAGTAATCCGCTCAATTATCATCGATTTTCAGTAGCATTTTGGAACAAATACTTTGCTCGAACTTAAAATGGAAATGTCACATGGAAAATGCGCGAAAGGTGAACCAAAGACTGTGTTTTATTAGCAAAATACTTAGAAAAGCACAGAAATTTACGAAAGAAAATGCATGCACTATACTGGCCTGTCCTCTTCTGGGAAATTGCTGCTTACCACAATATACCGACGGAGGGCGTCGGAAAAGTTCACAGAAGGGTAGCTCGGTTTGTATTATTGCGAAATAGGGGACAGAGTGTCATATATACACTGAAGCGCCAAAGAAACTCGTATAGGCATGTGTATTCAAATACAGAGATATGTAAACAGGCACAATACGGCACTGCGGTCAGTAACGAAATTTCTGTCACCAACGTTCTCTGCCGAATGCAATAATATTTTATTTGCCGCCACCCACAAAGGGAGGAATCACCATCGAAATAAAGCGCGAGAGACCGGAGATCACACGGAAAGCTTTTTGGGAATTTATTTTCCCCACGAGCTGTTCGAGAGTGGAGCTCTCAAGAAATAGTTTGAAAGTGGTTCTATGAACACTCTAACAAACACTTTATGGACAAACTGCGTGTTGGTTTCTGTCTAGGTTTCTTCGGCCGACGTCTGGTTGATGGTTTTTCTGACGATTCGCCAGCACGAATGGCTGGATGTGTCAAAGCATCACCCTCTACTGCTGGTGGTGGACTCCACCATCAACAATGGAGGGTGACGTTTTGACAATGGCTGCCACTCGTGCTGTCGGAACTTCAGACGAGTCATCAAACAAAAGCGTCGGCCGAAGAACCTGAGACAGAAGCCGAGTGGCAGTTTGCCAACAAGTGTCCACGAAAAACAATTTTGTAAACACTTAGGTATGAATTGCAAAGCAATCGTCATGTAGACACAGTCGAGAAATGGGAAGAGCAGTAGGTATCACGAAAATCAAACGTGTATTCGGTCAACCTCAAGATGTCGGAGTACTGTCCTGCTGGTATTTTTCAACAATGAAAGCGCGCAAGGTGCGGCTGTACGCCAGACTGTGTACTGGGATAGCTTGACCGCCCTGCGGCAGCATCCGGCAAGCTCCTTCCACGTAACGAGAGCGCGCGCGCCTGCTCGTGAGTTATTTTACAATTTGTAGTGTATAATTAAGACCGGCTTGTATATACGAGGCACGTTTCTAATTCACGACCACCGTAAATTGTGCTCGTGTGTGTGTGTGTGTGTGTGTGTGTGTGTGTGTGTGAACCCCCACTGCTCGGAGCTGAAATGCTGAGCGCGCGGCGGGCGCCTTGTGGTGCTCTTTGTTCGATAGGGAATCGAAGTAATTACCGCTGAAATTCTATTTCGGCCCTCGAGCTGCCGCCGAGATGACGCATGGTCGGACGCGGCTCCGTAAATCGTGGAGCCGGTAGCTGCCGGCGTCGGCCCGGCCGCCGCGGCTATTCAATTAGACCGGACCGACGTCACCGGCTAATTACCGATAGCGTGCGCTCTGGAGACAGGTAGGGCTCGTCAGCGACCCGCGGGAGCGCCGTAATGAGCCGCCTGAAGGATTTCCGACGAAACGCTCATTAGTTTAGCCGTACTCAAACACCGATCCCGCCCATTGTGTTGCATCTGTTTCTGGGAGGAATCGGAGCACCGATTCGGTATCCGCTTATCGTTGCTCACTGTCGGCCTCCACGGGCTAGTCAGTCGGGAAACAAATGTGTCGATTAAGAGATCTTTATCCGGCGGGGTTAACTCACGACACCGGCGTACCGCCTCCCTACAACTGGGGGGGGGGGGGGGGGGGGTGAGGGCGACTTCAGATATGTATACCGGTTGCTTATACATAGGTATTGTCACCTACTGTGTCCTTCTCCGACTCAAACAGACACTTTTTTTCCATCAGTATTTTCTGAAGATACAACTAGAACTACACTACTGGCCATTGAAATTGCTACACCAAGAAGAAATGCAGATGATAAACGGGTATTCATTGGATAAATATATTATACAAGAACTGACATGTGATTACATTTTCACGCAATTTGGGTGCATAGATCCTGTGATATCAGTTCCCAGAACAACCACCTCTGGCCGTAATAACGGCCTTGATACGTCTGGGCATTGAGTCAAACACAGCTTGGATGGCGTGTACAGGTACAGCTGCCCATGCAGCTTCAACACGATACCACAGTTCATCAAGAGTGCTGACTGGCGTATTGTGACGAGCCAGTTGCTCGGCCACCGTTGATCAGACGTTTTCAATTGGTGAGAGATCTGGAGAATGTGCTGGCCAAGGGAGCAGTCGAACATTTTCTGTATCCAGAAAGGCCCGTACAGGACCTGCAACATGCAGTGGTGCATTATCCTGCTGACATGTAGTGTTTCGCATGGATCGAATGAAGGGTAGTGTGGTGTCACCGCCAGACACCACACTTGCTAGGTGGTAGCCTTTAAATCGGCCGCGGTCCGGTAGTATACGTCGGACCCGCGTGTCGCCACTGTCAGTGATTGCAGACCGAGCGCCACCACACGGCATGTCTAGAGAGACGTACTAGCACTTGCCCCAGTTGTACAGCCGACTTTGCTAGCGATGCTACACTGACAAATACGCTCTCATTTGCCGAGACGATAGTTAGCATAGCCTTCAGCTACGTCATTCGCTACGACCTAGCAAGGCGCCATTATCAATAGATATATAACTTGTGGTGCCTGTACCGTCAGACCGATTTACACCACTTCTGGATTAAAGTTAAGTATTACAGCAACTGCGTCCGTTTTTCTAAGTTCTCATTTCCTTGTAATGTTCCAGACCTCACGCCAATCTGCGTGAGCTTAAAAGCGTGCATTTCGACCTCCTCTGCAACACGGTGTTGGCTCTTCTGCCAACACTTCAGGTAGAGCCACGGGTCGTAACACATCTGAAATGTAACATCCACTGTTCAAAGTGCCGTCAATGCGAACAAGACGTGACCGAGACGTGTAACCAATGGCACCCCATACCATCACGCCGGGTGATACGCCAGTATGGCGACGACGAAAACACGCTTCCAATGTGCGTTCACCGCGATGTCGCCAAATACGCATGTGACCATCACGATGCTGTAAACACAACCTGGATTGATCCGAAAAAATTACGTTTTGCCATTCGTGAACCCAGGTTCATCGGTGAGTACACCATCGCTTGCGCTCCTATCTGTGATGCAGCGTCAAGGGTAACCGAAGACATGGTCTCCGAGCTGATAGTCCATGCTGCTTCAAACGTCGTCCAACTGTTCGTCCAAATGGCAGTTGTCTTGCAAACGTCCCCATCTGTTGACTCTGCAATCGAGACGTGGCTGGACGAACCGTTACAACCATGCGGATAAGATGCCTGTCATCTCGACTGCTAGTGATACGGGGCCGTTGGGGTCCAGCACGACGTTCCGTATTACCCTCCTGAACCCACCGATTCCATATTCTGCTAACAGTCATTGGATCGCGACCAACGCGAGCAGCAATGTCGCGATACGATAAACCGCAATCGCGATAGGCTACAATCCGACCTTTATCAATGTCGGAAACGTGATGGTACGCATTCCTCCTCCTTACATGAGGCATCACAACAACGTTTCACCGGGCAACGCCGGTCAACTGCTGTTTGTGTATGAGAAATCGGTTGGAAACTTTCCTCATGTCAGCACGTTGTAGGTGTCGCCACCGGCGCCAACCTTGTGTGAATGCTCTGAAAAGCTAATCATTTGCATAACACAGCATCTTCTTCCTGTCGATTAAATTTCGCGTCTATAGCACGTCATCTTCGTGGTGTAGCAATTTTAATGGCCAGCAGTGTACTTCGGTATTGTATCGGATAAAGCAAATAGTGAACCTATCTATGCATGCTCCTAAACTTCCTTTTGCGCAAAGGATTACTTAACATATCTAAGAAATTGACAGATCGTGGGCTCCTTGTCAACTGGAGATTTACCTAAATACTGAAAACTGATTATGAAGTCCAACGCAAGTTGTAGATGTGGGTTTCAGCCCTAACACTCGTTTGATGCAACCCCGCACACCTGTCGACCCTCTGCTAGCCACTTAATCGATGCATGGCTGCTGGAACATACTTAGTTCGAGTCAGTATATTTTCGTTAGTTATCCGATCTAACCAACTAATCCTCTGATTTCTCCTGCAGCACCACACTTCAAAAGATTCTGCTCTCATCCTGTGCGGCATTGTTTATCGTCCAACGTTTACTTCCTTACTAGGCTAAAGCTCCAGACAAGTACCGGATGGTTGCAATTAAAGTGCACTTTGGGCTATAATTATCGTGTGGCAGTGAAACTTGGTAGATATGCTAATGCGTTAACACGGAACCGATTTACGCTGGATAAACATTAGTTCCAATTGTGGCCATCAGGTGCAAATTTGGCGCTGTACACTCTTAGTATTACGGTATGACTTCCACACTGTCATTTGACAAGCCATAGCGTGAGTGGACAGTATGGCTATAGAGAAGGGAGACAGTGCGCTGTAAGTGAAACTGTTTTATGTGAACGGCAGCAATTACAGTGGTGAATGAAGAGAGTATCGCCCACTAAAATGTCTGAGGAGAGGCTTGATGTCATAAATGGTTTAAAGGGGATGATTATGAAATTGGGAAACACGGCTGAGCTTGGTGTGCAGCACCTAGAAGAGGAAGGTGTCCTATCCCGGTGAAAGTTATTGACGAGGTTGCTGTTACTGTAACTGACAATGCAGCACGAGCTCGGCTACTGCTAGTGCTCGAGCAATGTCACGAGAACTGTCTATCCTAATAGGACGGAAAATTTTGCGGTCTATTTTACACTGGTACCCGCACAAGATCCAGACAGTGCAGCAACTGAAACCTCATGATCTGCAGCAACGTTCTGCATTTGCTCTTCGGTTTCTGGCACCGATCGACGGTGATGGTATGTGGCCGCGCATTATTCTATACAGTGACGAGACACTTTTTACACTGCAGTGTGGAGTGATTACAACGAACTGCCGAAAATGGTGTAATGATAAACTGCGTATTTTGCACGAACAGCAATTGCACTCGCCGTATGTGACTGTTGGTACTCTGGGACTTCACAGCTGAGGTCATCAGTCCCCTAGAACTTAGAACTACTTAAAACTAACTAAACTAAGGACATCATACACATCCATGCCCGAGGCAGGATTCGAACCCGCGACCGTAGCGGTCGCGCGGTTCCAGACTGAAGCGCCTAGAACCGCACGGCCACACCGGCCGGCGTGACTGTTTGGCATAAGCACCTATACTCTTTCCGTTCTTCTTTGAAGAGATTACACCCAGGCCTTTAGGTGTATCGAGACCTCCTTGTACAGCATGTGATTCCTGCTCTGGAAGAGCACAGCTTTGTAGAAGTCATTGCATTCATTCAAGATGGGGTAATACTTCATGACGCTCGCCCAGTGAAAGATATGCTTAATGCAAGATTCCACGAACGTGTAATCTCCAGACGCTTTCCATGTGCATGGTCTGCAAGTCACCTGATCTGAATCGATGTCACTTTTGGCTCTGGGGATAACTGAAAGACGTTCGATCCCGAAGGACAGAATACAGAGACAGATTACGCAGATTCCACTGGAACTGCTGCGATCAGCTGATGATCACGTCATTTTACAGATACAGCTCCTCGTCGATGTCTCTGGTGCCCTTATCGGACAAATCGTATAAGCGACAGCTGATAATAAAATCAACATTATGTCTTTCTCATTTTTTTGACCTTTTTTACCCACGTCCCGTTGCTAAGCCATTACACCTGGAAACATTTATATATGTCTTTCTTGCATTCTCAGCGCCAGATTTGCACCTGGTAGCCAAAATTGGAAGTAATTTATTTTTTCCACTTGAGATCGGTTCAACATCAACGCATTAGAATATCTACATCTACATCTATATCCACACTCCGCAAGCCATCTGACGCTGTGTGACGGAGGGTACTTTGAGTGCCCCTATCGGTTCTCCCTTCTATTCCAGTCTCTTATTGTTCGTGGAAAGAAAGATTGTCGGTATGCCTCTGTGTGGGCTCTAATCTCTCTGATTTTATCCTCATGGTCTCTTCGCGAGATATACGTGGAAGGAGCAATATGCTGCCTGACTCCTCGGTGAAGGTATGCTCTCGAAACTTCAACAAAAGCCCGTACCGAGCTACTGAGCGTCTCTCCTGCATAGTCTTCTACTGGAGTTTATCTATCATCTCCGTAACGCTTTCGCGATTACTAAATGATCCTGTAACGAAGCGCGCTGCTCTCCATTGGATCTTCTCTATCTCTTCTATCAACCCTGTCTGGTACGGATCCCACACTGGTGAGCAATATTCAAGCAGTGGGCGAACAAGTGTATTGTTACCTACTTCCTTTGTTTTCGGATTGCAGTTCCTTAGGATTCTTCCAATGAATCTCAGTCTGGCATCGGCTTTACCGACGATCAACTATATATGATCATTCCATTTTAAATCACTCCTAACGCCTACTCCCAGATAATTCACGGAATTAACTGCGTCCAGTTGCTGACCTGCTACATTGTAGCTAAATGATAAAGGATTTTTCTTTCCATTTCTATCCAGTTTCGGTGCCATACGATTGTTAAACATCACACTAGACCTTTGTATCATAACCACCCGATATCTGCAGAAAATACGTCCTGAATTTGGTGTTAATTAGTTTCTCTCCTTCAGAAGCGCTTTTCTTGCTATTGTCAGCCTGCATTTGATATTCTGTCTACTTCGGCCAGTGACAATTTTTTGTTCCCCAACAGAAAACTGTGAAATATAGTCCAATTAAAACGAGACAGATGGAAGAAAAGGAAGGAAAGTGTTTACTATTTCAAAAGTAGTCGCACTGACTGTCAATACATTTATCGTACTGTGAAGCAATACGTTCAGCGCCCCCCATGAAAAAATGTTTGTCATGGTCTGTGAAGGTGGAAGGAGTATATAGAGGGTCTATACAAGGGCGATGTACTTGAGGACAATATTATGGAAATGGAAGAGGATGTAGATGAAGATGAAATGGGAGATACAATACTGCGTGAAGAGTTTGACAGAGCACTGAAAGACCTGAGTCGAAACAAGGCCCTCGGAGTAGACAATATTCCATTGGAACTACTGACGGCCGTGGGAGAGCCAGTCCTGACAAAACTCTACCATCTGGTGAGCAAGATGTATGAAACAGGCGAAATACCCTCAGACTTCAAGAAGAATATAATAATTCCAATCCCAAAGAAAGCAGGTGTTGACAGATGTGAAAATTACCGAACTATCAGCTTAATAAGTCACAGCTGCAAAATACTAACACGAATTCTTTACAGACGAATGGAAAAACTAGTAGAAGCCAACCTCGGGGAAGATCAGTTTGGATTCCGTAGAAACACTGGAACACGTGAGGCAATACTGACCTTACGACTTATCTTAGAAGAAAGATTAAGGAAAGGCAAACCTACGTTTCTAGCATTTGTAGACTTAGAGAAGGCTTTTGACAATGTTGACTGGAATACTCTCTTTCAAATTCTAAAGGTGGCAGGGGTAAAATACAGGGAGCGAAAGGCTATTTACAATTTGTACAGAAACCAGATGGCAGTTATAAGAGTCGAGGGACATGAAAGGGAAGCAGTGGTTGGGAAGGGAGTAAGACAGGGTTGTAGCCTCTCCCCGATGTTGTTCAATCTGTATATTGAGCAAGCAGTAAAGGAAACAAAAGAAAAATTCGGAGTAGGTATTAAAATTCATGGAGAAGAAATAAAAACTTTGAGGTTCGCCGATGACATTGTAATTCTGTCAGAGACAGCAAAGGACTTGGAAGAGCAGTTGAATGGAATGGACAGTGTCTTGAAAGGAGGATATAAGATGAACATCAACAAAAGCAAAACAAAGATAATGGAATGTAGTCAAATTAAGTCGGGTGATGCTGAGGGAATTAGATTAGGAAATGAGGCACTTAAAGTGGTAAAGGAGTTTTGCTATTTGGGGAGCAAAATAACTGATGATGGTCGAAGTAGAGAGGATATAAAATGTAGACTGGCAATGGCAAGGAAAGCGTTTCTGAAGAAGAGAAATTTGTTAACATCCAGTATTGATTTAAGTGTCAGGAAGTCATTTCTGAAAGTATTCGTATGGAGTGTAGCCATGTATGGAAGTGAAACATGGACGATAAATAGTTTAGACAAGAAGAGAATAGAAGCTTTCGAAATGTGGTGCTACAGAAGAATGCTGAAGATTAGATGGGTAGATCATGTAACTAATGAGGAAGTATTGAATAGGATTGGGGAGAAGAGAAGTTTGTGGCACAACTTGACCAGAAGAAGGGATCGGTTGGTAGGGCATGTTCTGAGGCATCAAGGGATCACCAATTTAGTATTGGAGGGCAGCGTGGAGGGTAAAAATCGTAGAGGGAGACCACGAGATGAATACACTAAGCAGATTCAGAAGGATGTAGGTTGCAGTAGGTACTGGGATATGAAAAAGCTTGCACAGGATAGAGTAGCATGGAGAGCTGCATCAAACCAGTCTCAGGACTGAAGACCACAACAACAACAACATGGTCTGTGAAACTTTAATTGAACCCAGGCGTGCACCTCTTCGTCCGAAACAAATCGACGGCCACGAAAGTCTTCCTCCAGAGCTCCAAAAATTTGGAAATCGCATGGGGAAAGATCGGGACTTTATGGAGGATATGTAAGCACTTCCCAGCGAAACTTCTGCAGCGCAATCGACACAACAGGCTTGCCAGCTCCTCCACAGTATGATGGCCTTTTAATTTAACTGGAAGGGCTCGCTGCTCATTGACTTTCTGGAACACGGCGACACTGTTACGCGCAGCGGTGCGTGGACACTGCAAAAATTGAAGCGCGCCGTTAAGTCCAAAGGCCCAGGAACGTTGACGGATGGTACCATCTTGTTGTAGGATAATGCCCGCCCCCGTGTTGTCAAGGTTGTTTTGACTACGCTGCAGAAGTTTTGCTGGGATGCCCTTACACGTTCTTCATGCTGTCATAGTCTCTCCCGATGCCAATTCCATATTTTGGAGTAATGAAAAAAAAACATGCGTGGTCGTTGATTTATTCCGGACGAAGAGAAGCATGCCTGGCTACAATCATGGTTCCGTACGCAAGCATAAACATTTTTCCACGAAGGCATTAACAGTCTTGTATCACAGTGGGATACATGTAATAACAGTTACCGTGACTACTTTGGAAATAATAAACACTCTATTTAATTTTTTCCGTGCGTCTCCTTTTCATTTGATGCCCTTTATACCTTTAGTCCCATTTCATAATCTAGTTCCCTCAACATCACATGAGTAAATTCGACTGAATTCCATCATCATCATTTTACTTTTTGATATTCATCTTATAACCTATTTTCAAGTTATTACCCATTCCGTTCAACTGATCTTGCAGGTCCTTTCCCGTTTCTGGCAGAATTGTAGTGTCACAGGCAATGTTTCTTTTTCTTCTCCCTGAACTTTAATTGACTTGCAAAATTCCTTTGCCGTTTGCTTAGTATTAAGATTGAATAATCACGAGTGTAGGCCACGATCCAGTAACATTCTGTTCTCAGTCACTGTTCCTTGTCTAAGACCTCGTTGTCGACTGGTCGTTAAACTTTAATCTTCCTTCATTTGACATCTAATGCTTTCCTTTCGAAACCTACGGCTCTTAAAACAGCAGTCGGTTTTCTTTAATAGTTGTAACCAAGGAATACTAACCCGTAATTGACGAATAATCCCTACTGTAGATAACAAAAAAGTTATTAAACAAAGGTGAGAAAGTACAAAAGGATGATCAAGGGTAGAGAACACCGTTAGCGACATAAAACATGTACTTCACTCCTTGTAATAAGCAATAAGAAATCTCTGTCGTCGGACAGCAAATTGCAATACTGTGGGAAAATTAATAATGAGATATAAGCTTGAATGCCCATGACAACGAAGAAACAAAAAGCGCACATTCACTATACTTTTCCCTTAATAAAGCATTCTATTTTTCGTCTAGTGAGACACAGGAAGTGTTCTCATGTTTAAGATAAATCTCATTTATTCTTCAGTCTCAGTTGCTCATTTCTAGTTAGATGAGACGTTACGATCACTCTGGATCATCTTCAGATATACTATACAGAGGGGTTTAACTAATCAACAATACAGGCACTGTAGGCGTAATAATCGCAGATTGTTTCTCATAACAAAAAACGTCTCAGAAGTCGAAAGAAAACCACGAGAGGAATGTTATTAATGAGGTATGCTAATGTCTATTAAAAAGTGAAGCAAACTGAGATTTTTCTTTGCTCGGAAATATCCTCAAGCAAACGAACTCATATCAAAGAATAAAGCCACTTTCAAATGCGAATTAACAGCTATTAAGTGGACACAGAAATATGTGATCAAGAATAAAGTCACAAAAAGGAATACCAGAAATAAATAACCGATTATGTTACGTGAGTGGTCAACCCGATATCTTCCAAGCTGGTCAACGCGACTGCTCTCTGTAACAAACCGGCTCATGCTTCTCTCCAGGTCTTGGTGGGCACACGGCCAAAGATTTCATTCGAATACGATCCAGCGATGTTTCCAAATATGGCACACACGGATACAGATACGCACACACAGATGCGCGCGTGCACGCGTACACACACACACACACACACACACACACACACACACACAATATGAAGACACCGGTAATTGTCAGCAGTAATTTCTTTTTCTTTTCGTTTCTCGATATGTATATATGTTTGATGGTTCAGGTATATTTTGTCCTATAGTATACAGTGAAACTATGTATTACTGTTATCTTGTGACACGATGTTCTTGCTGCTCCGTTCATTTTCATTTTTTGTGTATGCAATAACTTTAATTTTTATGATAATCTTTCTAATAACCCTGAAAAATGTAATGGACAAAGTAATACTGCTACAGAAAATATATGACCGAGAACAATATCAATAGCTGAAGATCGAAGAGGAAGGCGGCGACGAGTTCGCCCATGTATGGTGTGAATAGCGGGCTGGTATCGCGCCGGCTGAAAATGCACATAAAATACGGTACTGTCGAAGTCTTACATTCTGACTAGGCGTGGACTTAATATTCATGAGGTCATTAAGACAAGAAAGCGTTAGACTGTTTCGGGCGGTATGAGCTTCGTTGAATCTTAGAAGTTTAAATGACAATGCATACGCAAGCGGGTAGTGATTATTGCCTGTTAGAGTTGTCTACTGTGGAGTGGATTCCAAAAACTAATATGTTCTAAGGTATTTCATTTGCAATTTTATGAAGTTCACGTTCAGTAAATCTCTAACAGTCACTATAAAAACAATTAAGCAGTTTGCTGTAACATGAAGTTATCCGCCAGACTGTGAATTCCCATGTGACGAAACAGACGGCAAAATGAAGTGAATTTTACTTTTACAGGTCCGTGTATTCAACGTTAATAGCAGCATCGCGTGTCTCAGTAATATTACCATCGTACAGATACGAACTCCGATCCGAATCAGCAGCTCCAGACCAATCTGTACTCAAAGGAAGATGACCAAGGAACAATATCACCGCCAAGTGGATCACGCACCTGACAAGAGGCTGCAACAGTTGCAGTTTCCCACTGGCCGATCTACGGCTGTTTCGCCACCACCATCGCCATTTCGCGGCTACCATCGCCGAGCTGCCGACAACATCGCCTCCCATGCACTCACTAAGGACTTAGGTTTAGTTTAAATGTAACTCATGTCTTTTTGTGACTTCAATTCAGTACTCGTTGTCTCCGAACAAACGTAGCTAGATTCAAAATTTCCTGTTGCCATTGTCTGCTGCATTGTCATTATTCTGCCACTGCCAACTCGATTTCCCTCTCTTTCATTTGGATAGCTTTTGCATGCATGTTTTGGGGTATTTTCTTAAATATTTGTGTGTGCTGTGATTATGTTAGGCAGTTTTACGTATTTCAATGATGTATGTGGTGAACTGAATTGCATTATCTGTGGCTTCGACCAATAGGAACAAGCAACTCATTCCTCATTGGAACATAATATAAACGCACTGGGAAATGTGAATCTGAAAGCTGTAGTCGACAGAAATGTTTACGTTCTAGAACTCGTCATGTAACAGCATTCTCTAAGCCATGAGTGATCTTACTTACTTTTTTAGATCCTAGTTATTTACAAAAGAATTCATGGTATTTTTGGAATTAAAATTTTTGGGGTGTTGTTTACCAATTTCTGACGTAAATGTAAATGCCGTGTGGCTAGGGCCCCTCGTCGGTAGAGCGCTCGCCTGGTGCAAGTCTTTCGAGTTGACGTCACTTTGGCGACTTGCGTGTCGATGGAGATGACATGATGATGATTAAGACAACACAACACCCAGTCCCTGAGCGGAGAAAATCTTCGACCCAGCCGGGAATCGAACCCGAGCCTTTAGGCATAACAGTCCGTCGTGCTGACCACTCAGCCACTAGGGTTGGACATTTGTAATGTGATCGTTATAGTAGCTTTGGATGTGTAACGGTTTCTTCCGAATTTAGAAACAAATTTCGCTTCATTATGTTTACATATTTGGATATAATTCACAGTTAAAATTGGATATTTAAATTTCCTGGTGACTAGTAGACAAAACGGACCGCTTTCAATAGTTTGGCAGAACCTGTAGATTTTCGGTCGGTACGACTTACATCGAATAATGCATTACTTCCACTTGTATATAGTTATTGTCTAACACATATCTATGTATGGGAAAGGGTTCCGCGGAACTGAAAATGACCACTGCTGTATTATACGTTTTAAGAAATTAACACGAGACCTGTTTCGGAACAACGTGCATTCGTAACCGGGTGCCCTTTATACGAATGTGTGTACATTAATTGTGGAGGAGCGATTCTTCGTATCTGAGTATTAAAATCCGTATCAAACAACAAAATCAGTTAGCAAAACTAGCAGCTAGTTGTGATGCATTGTGCTCGTCAGTGTTACGTTACAATAAACAGAGGATTCTGAGCGAATCTTTATATCTCAGGCCCTGATTTTGAACGATAGGCATGGGGAGATTTTTATTACTGTGATTTGAAGAGTTGTTTCTTCACAATTAAAATGCGCGCTAGTTTACAGATGCCTAACAATTGATGATAGAAGTCGATGCGAAACTAGTCGTGGCTTAAACTGATGTAATATGTGGAATCAGTCTGTGGTGATCTTGAGGCCTGCGCTGTTTTGTACTGATATCACGACTGCTGCTCACAAAATAGACATATTACACTGATACGTTATATATCACCATTAGCTACACCAATGTCAAAATTTTCTTCTTATTATTTTACGGAAGTTTCATTTTATTACAGTTGGTTTTCTAAATACACCATCAACAGAGGAATCAAGCGTGAACCTAAAATGGCTCTGAGCACTATGCGACTAAACTTCTGAGGTCATCAGTCGCCTAGAACTTAGAACTACTTAAACCTAACTAACCTAAGGACATCACACACGTCCATCCCCGAGGCAGGATACGAACCTGCGACCGTAGCGGTCGCTCGGTTGCAGACTGCAGCGCCTAGAACCGCACGGCCACTCCGGCAGGCAAGCGTGAACCTTTTTCAGGTTCGTGGTACCTCCGAAAGCCCTGATCCAAAATGTTTCCTTCTGTGATACGAGCTCTCTTTCCTCTCGTTTACGCGTATTGTCCAGCTATATCTTTGATATTCTGGTTCTGTCTATTGTTAACAAATGTCTTCAGGCAGGATAGCGAGTAGGAAAGTCATTGAAACGTTGCTACAAGACGATGGTGCCACACAGTTGATTTAGTTGATTTCCTGCCACGAGTTCACCAGTAAAAATTACTAAGGAAGACTTCATTCCTTCACATTTAGTTCTTATCTGAAACCTTCATTAGTGTGTATGTCACTGCAGTAGTAAGACATTTCATTCCCACGAGTTCTATTCTTGTGACCTATCTTTTTGTTAGTACATAACTTTCAAAACCATGAAGAAACGTTTCCACTGCTGTTACTGTATAGAATTCAACCACTGCCCTCCATACACTGTTTGTCATGATTCATTGTCCCACAAAGAACTGAAATTTTGAATTTTTCTACTGGATATGTACTTAAATGCGCCACACCGGTACAAGCTTTTGCTAATGTTTATCGGCAGTTTGATCCTTTATACCTTGCCCCGCACTGGCCCACCTCTCAGTTTCATAATTTGCCTCTGATAGAGATATCCTTCTTCTACTTTTGCTTCGGCCTGTCTTGCGCATCCACGCATGGTCGGCATGGTTATTAATGGATTTACTATCGTTAAAACATTTCATTCCCACGAGTTAAAACAAGAGGTGGCCAGATGCCCCTCCCTGTCGCCACCCTGTTCTCCTCTTGGACGGAATGCGGGAAAGTATGTGGAAATTTGTTCGAAATATTTGGGTACCAGCCCGGCATTCATCTATCGGCATGTGGGAAACCGCCTAAACCTCACTTCCTGGCTGGTCGGCACACCGACCCTCGTCGTCAATCCGCCGGACGGACCTGATCCGGGGCTGGCACATCTCCCGGTCCCGCAAGCGGCGCGTTAACACGCACAGCCGTTGGGCGGGTACCTTTCAAACAGATATTCAGTTAATTCAGTTTGATTCGGTTAAAATCACTTCTTCTCCAAAAAGCGCTATTAATTTTAAATTGAGAATCTTTCTTTCTGTCAAAAATAAACGAGACGCCAGCATCAATATTACAAAAAAAAAAAAAAAAAAAATAAGAAAAACCGTAGGCGATGCAAGACGCGCTTGCTTAAGCCCTTGCGTTTTTCTATCCTGGTAGATTCTTTGAAAATTCTGTTAAACGTCCTAGCGTACACATTTTGCGCGTAAAACTTTTATATATATCGTTCCATATATATATATATATATATATATATATATATATATATATATATATATATATATATATCCCCAAAAAATGTGCATCACCTCTGTTCCCAGAGTTCCCGAACCTGTACAGAAAACTGAAACAGAGACCAACATAAACATCATTTCCGCCCTTTTTATTGCTTATGAAAACCACACACTCCATGTTGAACCACCATACAGCAAGACCTTCAGAGGTGCTGGTCCAGATTGCTGTACACACCGGTACCAAAAAATGGCTCTAAGCACTATGGGACTTAACATCTGAAGTCATCAGTGCCCTAGACTTAAAACTATTTAAACCCAACTAATGTAAGGACATCAGGCACATCCATGCCCGAGGCAGGATTCGAACCTGCAACAGTATCAGCAGCGCGGTTCCGGTCGGAAGCGCCTAGAACCGCTCGGCCACAGCGGCCGGCCACACCGGTACCTCTAATACCTATAGTACGTCCTCCTGCTTTGATACATGCCTGTATTCGTCGTGGCATACTATCCACAAGTTCGTCAAGGCACTGTCGGTCCAGATTGTCCCATTCCTCAACGGCGATTCGGCGTAGATCCCGCAGAGTGGTTGGTGGATCACATCGTCCATAAACAGCCCTTTTCAACCTATCCAGCGCACACTCCGCTGCAGAGTGAAAATCTCATTCTGGAAACTATCCAAGGCATGTTAGATAGGATTCATGTCTGGAGAACTTGCTGGCCACTCTAGTCGAGCGATGTCGTTATCCTGGGGAAAGTCATTCACAAGATGTGCACAATGGGGACGCGAACTGTCGTCCATGAAGACGAATACGGCCGGAGGATGGCATTCACGTATCGTGCAGCTATTACAGTGCCTTCCATGGCCACCAGCGGTGTACGTTGGCCCCATATAATGCCACCCCAAAACCTCAGTGAACCTTCACCTTGCTGCAATCGCGGGACAGCGTGTCTAAGGCGTACAGCCTGACCGGGTTTCCTCCACATAAGTCTCCGTCGATTTTTTGGTTGGAGGCATATGCGACATTAATCAGTGAAGAGAATGTGATGCCATTTCTCAGCGGTCCATTCGGCATGTTGTTAGGCCCATCTGCACGGTGTCGTGGTTGCAAAGGTGGACCTCGCCAAGGACGTGGGGGACAAAGTTGCGCATCATGCAGCATATTGCGCACAGTTTGAGTCGTGACACGACGCCCTGTGGCTGCACGAACGCTTTATTCAACATGGTGACGTTGCTGTCAGGGTTCCTCTGAACCATAATTCTTAAGTAGCGGTCATGCACTACAGTAGTAGGACTTGGACGCCTTGAGAGAGGCACGTCATCGACAGTTCCTGCCTCTCTGCATCTCCTCCATGTCCGAACAACATCGCTTTGGTTCACTCCGAGACGCCTGGACACTTCCCTTGCTGAGAGCCCTTCCTGGCACAAAGTAACAATGCGGACGCGATCGAACCGCGGTATTGACCGTTTAGGCATGGTTGAACTACAGACAACACGAGCTGTGTACCTCCTTCTTGGTGGAATGCCTGGAAGTGATCGGCTGTCGGACCCCCTCCGTCTAATAGGCGATGCTCGTGCATGGTTGACTACATCTTTGGGCGGGTTTAGTGACATCTCTGAACAGTCAAAGGGACTGTGATACAATATCCACAGTCAACGTCTATCTTCAGGAGTTCTGGGAACCAGGGTGATGCAAAACTTTTTTTGATGTGTATATCTGTTACATTTCATGTCTCATTTCATGTCTCTCAATACTGAAGTAGTGCAATACACAAAATTACATAATTTATATGCAGTAGAAAAGAACGTCAATTATGGAAATTTTTGCAAATTTTTAGACGGAAGCATGACGTACAGTCAGAGAATATAATAAAACTGACAACAAAAATATGTAATAAGGACGTGAGTGTTTAAATATAATGAATTGATGTGCTGAAAAGTAATGCCTCCGATATTTTTTACGTGAAAACTCTTAACGCTCTTTAAGTAGAACAAACCGTACTAACTTTCTGCACCTTTATTCTGTGTGTCTAAATATTTGCAGCCCTCTGCCGCTAGAGGGTTCCGAATTGTAGATAGTAACACGGCGGCGTGTAACGCAACTGTGTGGGTCCGTGAGAAACACAGTGGTGTAATCGAGTTTCGAATGTGAAGAAATCGTACCAACATGGACCATCCCTCCCTTCAGCATGACAATGCCACACCACACCCGAGTGCTGCGACGCCTACCACAATCGAACGCCTTGTATTGACTGTCATCGACCATCCTACATACAGTCCGGACTTGGCCCATCCGATTTTCATGTGTTTCCAAAGCTTAAACGATATCTTCGACGACTTCATTGTGATATTAGTGAACCGATGCAAGGAGAGGTGAGGTTGTGGCTCCGTCAACAAACATCCTCGTTGAGAGAAATATGTTCGTCACCAGGGTGACATTTGTTTCATTTAAAAAGCTTTACGATAAAAAATTTGGAGTCATTACTTTTCAGCACATTCTCACAGTAATTACAGAAGTAAGGGCATCCTTCGTCGCGCTGCAAGAAACTGTGGGTAGTCCACCTCTCTATTTCTCGTCCACTGATCCTTTATTTCCGATTGCCGGATTTGTGAACTTCTTTACTCATCTTCATATTCAACATATTGTTCTTGTCTCTCTTTCTCTCCTTACTATTTTTATTTTATTTGCTGTATTACTTATTAATTTCGGTTATTAATTTATTTAGATTATTGATTTAGATAGCAAAGTACAAAATCCTGCGATTTCCTCACAACGGCACCTTAGAACCGATAAAACTACTCACACAAAGATGAAGTTGTGCCTCCGTCAACAAATTCAGATATTCCAACAGTGGCGGTGTTAACAAACTTGTACCTCATTGGGTGAAATGTGTTTGTTACCAGGGGGACTTTACTAAGAAGTAAATATGCAGACAAGAAGAATAAAGATGTAGAATGTTAGTAAAATTTGTTTTACTTAAAATGCTTTAAGAGTTATCACGAAAAAATTTGGAGGCATTAATTTTCAGCAAGCCCCCGTGTTAATCACATTTCTATCTTTCCTGTTAATCACATTTTCCTAAGATTCTTCCCATGAATCTCAGTCTGGGAACTGCTATTATGTGGCCATTCCACTCCATACAGTCACTCCTAGATATTTTATAGCACTTGCTGTATCCCGTAGTTTCTCACCAACAGTGTAATCGAACGATGCTGGACCTCTTCGCCTATTTATGCGAAATATCATACATTTATTTATTATTAGGGTCTATGGCCAGTCTCTGCACCAACCATCGTTCCTTTGCAGCTCTTCTTCCATTTTTCTTACAATGTTCTGGTTAGTTAGTTACATGTTCGATGTATCATTTGATCGATTCTTTTATCGAAATAACGTGGAATGAGTCAGTTTACCCTGTGTCTGGCTCAGACAAAAATTAATAGCAGCAAACCTCAGAAAGAGAGACGTTCATTGTCAACATCTGGGAAAACCGATGTTGCCACTGTGGGCAGCGACAGAGTCAGGACCCACCGTGGCCCAGGGTTTGCATTGAAATTTTCAGGAGTGCACAACCAGACGCCGAGGGATATCCAGCTGGTGGCCTGAGGAGGGTATACAGACGAGAAAGGGCTGTTGCCCTTTGTGATGCTAGAGGACACTGTGGCCAAAGGTAGTGCCACTAGATTGAAGAGCCTGGAGAGGTAACCAAGAAGGGGCAGCATCGGGTGTGAAGCACTGGAAGGCACCCCGCGATATAGACCATCTGAAAACAGTGCTAAAGCATGAGGGGAATTGCGCTTCTGGAAGCAAGGATAGCTGGAAGATAGGAGAAGTACGAGAAATCCCACTGAATGGTGCTTAAGAGACCCAATAAATATGGATAGTATGCTGGCATTACCAGAGATGGATGGAACTGTAGCGTGTGGGTCCTGTGGAGAGGAAAGGAGTGGCAGAGGGTCAGCAGTAATGGGACTTGTGTCAATTACTTCTGTGTCGATGGCCCCAGCAGAAGTGTGTCCAGCTGACATGTGGCTTTCTGAAGTGTGGCTGTCTGGGATGTGGCTGTCTGAGGTGAGGCCAGCTGAGGAGGGGCCAGCCAAGATTGGGTAACCTGAGATGTGGCAGCTGAGGTGGGACTGGCTGCGGCTTGGCTGGCTTTGGTTGAACCAACTGAGTGGGCTGCAGTAGAGCCAGTATCACTGGTAACACTCTTGATCACTGCAGGGCAGCAGGGATGCTGGTGCCGGCAGCACTAGTGGCAAAGGTCGAAATGCCAGTGGTTTTGTACCTGAGGAACACATTTTTTCGTGGTAAGTTCCTATGGGACGAAACTGATTGGTCCCTAGGCTTATACATTACTTAATCTAACTTGAACTAACTATTGCTAATGACAACACACACACACCCATGCCCGAGGGAGAACTCGAACCTCTGAAGGGGTTAGCTGAGAGAACCATGGCAAGGCGCCCTAGACCACGCGACTACCTCATGCAACACAGACATGTTGGAGGCATACGTTGCTGGGGGCAGAAGTGCTGGTGGTGGAACTGCTGGTGGCAGATGTGCAGATGGCAGATGCGAAACTGGCAGATGAGGCAGAGGAAGACATGCCAATGTAGTGATAAGAATTAAGGAGCAGCAGGGAGTTGAGGAGTGGTGTATAAGTCGATGTAGGTTGTGCAGTGTGCAACTGAACATGAACAATTGGAGAAACGGGAGGAAGGCGAATGAATATTGTGACTTCATGGAAGTGTCTCAAAATAGTGAGTGTATACGGAAGCATGGAGGTTTGTCGACTAGGAAGGTGCTTAGAATGGGAAGTGTCGTAATAGATGTAGAGTAGTAAATGAATAAAGAAGTGCTCCAGAGCAGGTAAGGCAAAACTCTCGTTGTCTAGCATCATTGTGAATTGAAGTTTCTCTGAACTATCATTCCAGCCGTCTGAGGAAGGCTGGCCATGGTTCCAGTTTTTCATTGAATTTCTGCGGTAACAGTGGTTGCATTACTGAAGCCAGGGTGAACACAGTGCACAAGAGGATTATCTTCTGTAACAGACGCTAGTCTTATTATAACCTCTGTTTGCAAAGCAGAAGGTGCAGGGCTATAGCACCATACTGAAAAGGGATGGTGGGCATTGCGAACCCACATATATATGGCAGAAAGGATCAGCAGCAATGCTAAGCAGTGCATAAATATGAAAGGCTACTCTGGGCAACCACGAAAGTCTGTCAGTCTGGAAGTTAGTCACCGTCTGGATGTAATCCCTACGTCAATTATTCTGGTCGCCATTGTACTGAGATGAGGACATAGACCTTCGATACTTGGTGCTGCACACTGTGACTATAATTTGCAAACATTGATCCTCAGTTCCATTGTGGTTGGGACGAGGATGCTGACTCTCTGATCCTTGGTGATGTAAACTGTAACTAAACTTCGCAAACATCCTGCCACCATCACCACTGTGGTGTTTAATTCAAGGACAAGAACATGCGACTGATGATGTGCACCAGTAGCAAGCAGCAATGGTTTGTTTCTTAAGTTTAACGAATAGAATACGAGAACGCAGTTTCTTGGTACATGGATCAGGTAGAACAGTCAGTCTCTGATGTTCCACTAGAATGTTTTCACATAGGCGAAGCCCATGAGGCCCCAGTCAGCAGTGAGCAGTAGGTTGGTCGAGGATAGATGAAGTCTTGGGGGCTGTGGTTGGCGCTGAGTGAAATGTTGCCCAAGGATGGCTGAAGTCGAAGTCTGTGGTGGCCTTGTTTGGCGGTGAGGGATAGAATGAACTGGCTGCACAGTGGTGGGGCGGCGAACTAAATACCAATACGGATGACAAAGTCAGGCTCATTACTCCAGGGGGACGTGACTCGCAGAAGTTAGGTAGTGTCGTGATGGCAGCGCTGTTTGCAGTGATGATTATGCCAGTGGTGGGGAGGCTGGTACCACACGGTACAGTAGCGGTGGCTGTAAGTTCGAATGAGAACAAAGCAGTGTACTTGTGTTGATGTAGAATTGTTTTTGTTCTTCTCCAGGGGGAGACTTGGTAGCCTTAGTGGACTGGACTGTTGGCAACACGCAGTACACAACTGTATAGTTGTTGAATTTGTCACAGGTGGTAGACTGGTGATGGCATCTGCAGTTTCTTGAACAGGTCTGCGCAGTATGTTTACACCACATGTAAACAAGACTTAATCTTGGCTTGATGAGTCACG
The DNA here is from genome assembly GCF_021461395.2 of Schistocerca americana. Classification (NCBI taxonomy): domain Eukaryota; kingdom Metazoa; phylum Arthropoda; class Insecta; order Orthoptera; family Acrididae; genus Schistocerca; species Schistocerca americana. The sequence goes on from NC_060122.1 coordinate 701,534,628, forward strand.
GTTTACTCGCAACATGCATCCGTCAGCACCGCAAACCTAATGCACAGAATCAAAGTGCCTATTGTCTTTAATTATATTGCACGGGAGGATTCAGTCTTACACTTCTCTCAGTATCTGCCATTTCAGCGTCCGTGTGATGATTTAAATGACTTTTCCTACTGTGACGAGATTTTTTGCCTCCGCGACAAATGTTTGCAAGTCGGCTGCGATTTATCACATTCGTTTGTACAACCACGCTCCGTTTGCAGATCGGTCTGCATTGCTTCCTCGTTGTCTCTTGTGGTCCAGGAGGAAAGATGCTTAGGAGGGCAGCGTGCTGGCCGGAAGAGGGAGCAAACGGGCGTGAAGCGGGCGTATCTCCGCCGCGGGCAGTGAGTGGGCTGGCGGACGCCGATACGACATCCGCCGCGAAAGGACGGGAAGCAAATTAGTGTATGAAAGGAAGCAGCGCCGCGCTCGTTACGGCGTTATTTTTCCGGCTTCCCGGGCCGTTTTTGCCGGCAGCCGGGCCCGGTATAAATATCGGTCCGCGGCGGCGGCGGCGGCGGCGCGCACAATGGGCGTAATTCCATTGTTCTTGGTCGGGCCGATTTCGCTTGGGCGGCGACCTGATTGACGCTGGCTGGCGTGAGCCCAGCGCCGGCCAGGCGCGGCTGTCAGTCAGCGGGGCCCAGCCGGAAGCCGAGAGCTTCACGCGATGCCCCGCCGCTTTGTCTGCTCTGGCCGCGCCCCCCTACTCCGTCCCCGCCGTCCTACCAGCCTACTGTGCCATCCTGGAGGACCGTCTGCCGGCCGCTTTGCCGGACGATGTGGCCGAGCGGTTCTAGGCGCTTCAGTCTGAAACCGCGCGACCGCTACGGTCGCATGTTCGAATCCTGTCTCGGGCATGTATAAAGGCACAGTTGCATGCCGTGCGTGAGTTTCCTCGGAAACGCGAAATCTTAATTAAATAATTAATCTGTGACAAATAAATATAGCCTATGGCACAGAACTGCAGCGCTGTGTCGCTGATAAAACAAAACACAATTACGATACTCTTATGTTTCATTAAGAAGGGAGGTCTTGTACAACTGGTGCGGGAAGCACGTATATTTCATTGATTGGCACACCGCCATATTTGATGTTATATGAGAACACTGCGAGTTGCAATCTTACTAGGCACTCGATTCTGTAAAGAATTTATATTTATGAAAGTAAGTAGAATTATTTAACTGTAGGCTTATTCGTTGAATATATCTGATTTAACTAACTGTGTAAACTTTTTATGTTTAGTAGACAGTCACCTCTGTACGACGTATTGACATGGCTGGCAAATTATTCTAATATTGAGATTTAGATTTGAGTCCGTACCTACCGCAGCAGTCTTTGGAAACGATTTAAATACGAAGTCCGATTATTTGAGTCTTATTTCACGGTCAACTACGAATAACATTACATTTACGAAAAAGCCATTGTCAAGCGTCTGATACCGACTACTGCGCCATCCTGGAGGACCGTCTGCCGGCCGCTTTGCCGGACGATGTGGCCGAGCGGTTCTAGGCGCTTCAGTCTGAAACCGCGCGACCGCTACGGTCGCATGTTCGAATCCTGTCTCGGGCATGGATGTGGCTCTGAGCACTATGGGACTTAACATCTATGGTCATCAGTCCCCTAGAACCTAGAACTACTTAAACCTAACTAACCTAAGGACATCACACAACACCCAGTCATCACGAGGCAGAGAAAATCCCTGACCCCGCCGGGAATCGAACCCGGGAACCCGGGCGTGGGAAGCGAGAACGCTACCGCACGACCACGAGCTGCGGACGGCATGGATGTGTGTGATGTCCTTAGCTTGGTTAGGTTTAAGTAGTTCTAAGTTCTAGGGGCCTGATGACCTCAAATGTTAAGTCCCTTAGTGGTCAGAGCCATTTGAACCATTTTTTGCTGGCCACTTCGCTTCTCCTCTTCTGCTAGTTTCCCAATCAGCTCAGTCCTGACTCCGCGATCTACAGGCTGGGCCAGAAGCCACCATGGGGAACTCAAGTAACTTAACATACGCTACAGTCATTTCAAAAGTCTTGCACAGTGCGCACGCGTGGCCGTTACAATGGCGCGATGAAGATGAATTTCATGTCAGTAGCGAGCGACAGTCTAGGCGTGACGGTCGCATGTATGTTTGCTGCTTCGTGTGGCTGTGTGTGAGTAATTCAGTTTTAAACAGACTCAGATCGGGTTACACATAGTGGCCAGTGTTCCTACATCCAAACCGAATCCCAAAGAGGGAAGAACCGAAGTATACATGCTTTGAGAGAGGTGTGTGGGAATAGCGTAGTTGATCGTGGCACAGATCACGATGATCTACTTGTTTCCGTGAAGGTCAGGTAAGCACTGAGGACAACCCAACAAGTGGAAGGCCAGCAAATGCAACAGACTGCACCTCTTACGTTATTGTCGTAAGACGCCAAGATAATGCCACCATATATGAATAATTTTGATAATTCATATTTCATGTTTACTTTATATCGGATCGAATTTTTAGGTGGGCTCAAAAAATGGCTCTGAGCACTATGGGACTTAACATCTGAGGTTATCAGTCCCCTAGAACTTAGAACTACTTAAACCTAACTAACCTAAGGACATCACACACATCCATGTCCGATGCAGGATTCGAACCTGCGACCGTAGCGGTCGCGCGGTTCCAGACTGAAGCGCCTAGAACCGCTCGGCCACTTCGGCCGGCTTTTAGGTGATCGAGTTATTAATCATTACTGGTTGATATTGGGTAGCCTCATGCTAAAATTTCTGTAGATATGCATGGTGTGAGGATAATTTCACTCGTATTCGGGAGGTCGACGGTTCAAACCTGCGTCCGTTCAACCAGATTTAGATTTTCCGTGATTTCTCTAAATCGCTCCAGGCAAGTGCCGGCCGTTGTGGCCGAGCGGTTCTAGGCGCTTCGGTCCGGAACCGCGCTGCTACTACAGTCGCAGGTCCGAATCCTGCCTCGGGCATGGATGTGTGCGATCTCCTTAGGTTAGTTAGACTCAAGTAGTTCTAAGTTCTAGGGGACTGATGACCTCAGCTGTTAAGTCCCATAGTGCTCAGAGCCATTTGAACCATTTGAGCTCCAGGAAAGTGGTGGGATAATACCTTCCAAAGGGCACGGCCGATTCCCTTCTCCACCCATCCTTGACACAATCCGAGCTTGTACCCTGTCTCTAATACCCTCGACGTCGACAGGACGTTAAACCTAGTCTTCCTTCCTTCTATCGGATAATTTCACACGGGCGCTGACAGCAGAGAGAACGAGAGCCTTGTGCTCTTCGAAAACAACATGAACTGAGAACTGGAGGCGGGGCAGGGCAGCTTTTTGTGACTGTGAAAAGAATAGGACAGCGGGATCATTCATATCTAGGACTGTCGTTTTGTTCAAAGGCCAGTGGAACGCGCTCCTCAGGCCGACTGTGCCATTGCTAAGAAAGAGTCGATGGCGAGGCGAAGCTGAAAGCTTAAGATTGCAGAGATAGCAGCTTACAAAGGTCACCACCAGCCTTTTTAGAACATAGGTATGTGCGAGAAATGCCTGCCGCAGATGCAAGCAGATGGACGCAGACGTTCGCACGCCAGACGCCAAGGCATATTCCCGCCACAAGGCTGTGAAACGAATCTGACTGGCTGAGTTATAATCGGAGGGGGAGTTACATTTTCTTCTAGAAGTTTCTACCGAACTAAGAGCTAAAGGCGGTTGGCTGACATCCTTATGTCTCGTAGACTGGGACGTAATCAATTCATATTAGGCGTAGTTAAAAAAAGGATCAAATGACTCTAAGCACTATGGGACTTAACATCTGAGGTAATCAGTCCCCTAGAACTTAGAACTACGTAAACCTAACTAACCTAAGGACATCACACACATCCATGCCCGAGGCAGGATTCGAACCTGCGATCGCAGCAGCAGCGCGGTTGCGGACTGAAGCGCCTTGAAGCGCTCGGCCACAGCGGCCGGCAATGGGCATAGTGATTGGCTGCATGGAGAGCGAACGCTAACGAGTCAAGGTTTGCTGTAAAGTGGGCACTGCGCGGGGGGAAGACTCTGTGGCGGGTGTCGACAGGACACACATTGTGGGATAGCGTTTTGAGACATTGCTGGCAAGGCTCCAGTGAAAAGTTTCAGTATTAGATTTGGTAAAGTGCTGATATCGCCACCAGGAACGGCATCATTCCTTTCTCTGTCAGCAGAGAAAGCTCTTTGTGGAACTAATGCATTGCAAAGTGCTTCTTTACGACCACACACTTGAGTCAAGTCTCTGCTCCTGGCTTATGAGAAAGCAGAACTCTTTTCCGGCATTGTACTGAAGCAGTTTATGAACGCCATTTGACGTCCTCTGTGTAGTCAGAATTTACAGCTACGGAACCACTTCGAGTGGATGATGGCCGGCACCACTGCGCAGATCAGGGCTCTGGAACTGCCCTTCAGCACTGAAATGGGTTACAAACGCACCATGGCTCGGCAGACAGGGAATCTTTAACAGAAAATGTGGTAAGTTCCATTAGTTTGATCACAGAGTTCTTTACCATCAGTGCCAGTCAAGGTTGAGGCTTTCTTAACTTTGAAAACAATCAGTATAAACATTTAGTGCTACAGATTAAAACTGTGTGCCCGACCGAGACTCGAACTCGGGACCTTTGCCTTTCGCGGGCAAGTGCTGAGCTACCGAAGCAGGACTCACGCCCGGTACTCACAGCTTTACCTCTGCCAGTATCTCGTCTCCTACCTTCCAAACTTTACAGCGCACACTCCGCTGCAGAGTGAAAATCTCATTCTGGATTTAGTGCTACAGTCGGATAAACGGGGACACCAATTCAAGTCGCTGATGCTTTGCCAGTCTCATTAATGAACGGGATTTAATGTTCTAGGTCAATACTTGTTCAGTTTGCACATTTTTCTTTGAGTGTTGTTTTTACAATGAACATATTGTCAGTACCCAGTTGCTCTACTTTTCCTAAGAGGAGACTCCAAATACTAATCCTGATTAAATTAGTGTACAGTGTTAGCATAACGTGGGAAATTTATTCACATTTTATTCTTGGTTGCAGGTTGTCTATGGCAGGGCTAATTAATTGGTCTTTTTTAGGCATGACGACTCCACTGCGCAGCCATCACACATGTACACATCGTATGGTACTACCGGTGTATTATTGGATTGTTAATTACATTTTGAGAGAGGATCGATGAAAAATATGTGAGTAATTTGAATATGAGGCCAGAATGTCTGTCACTTAACTTTACAGAATTATAGTTACAAAGTTACAAATGAGAAAAATTGCTGCCAGATGGGTTCCGCATTATCTGAGTGAAGACGAGAAAGCAGGTCTCAAAAGAGTCTCGGAAGAACAGCTTTAACGTTATCAAACAGAAGGAGAACAGTTTATGATAAGGACTGTTGCATTTGATAAAATCTGAATACGAAATTGGGGCACAACTGAAGTTTCAGTCGTCACAATAGAAATGTTCCGACCCTCCACTCCAGAAATGTTTCCGCCGCCAACAATCTAAGATGAAACTGATGATGATATTAACGTATGACACGAATGGAGCCTCAGCTACAAACAGAGTGCCCCAGGGGATGTCTGTAACCGGCGCGTACAACAAGCAGATCCTGCAAGAGTTTTGTGCGCGAAAATTCGTCAAAGAAAGCCTGACATGCTTGCAGCTGGTGTCCTCATTTTACACGATAATGATGGACCGTATGTTGCCCTACCAGTGAGAGAGACGCTCGATAAATATGGATTTGAAATACTTTCCCCACTCACCGTAAGGTCCTGATATGAGGCTACCAGACTTTGATTTGTTGCCCAAATTGAAGGAATCGCTCCTTGGAAGACTTTTTTATACAACTGCTGAAGCTCGCAGTGAGTTGACACGAGCAGTCAGACAGCTCAACAACAAAGGTGCCCTATCCGGAAACAGAAGTTGCCAAAACGCTGGAAAACTGCCATAAGCAAGAATGGCGATTATATTGAAGGCGTGTAAAGGTATTTTGTAAAATAAATTATTTTTGTCAGTTCTTTGTTACGGTGTGAAGAAATTTGGAAATTACCCTCGTACTTTCGCCATTACAGGTATCTGGAAATGTACCCTAGACTGAAAATAACGTTCCCTCCCTGTAGTACGTCCGTTCAAAAATAGCTCTAAGCACTATGGGACTTAACATCTGAGGTCATCAGTCCCCTAGACTTGGAACTACTTAAACCTAACTAACCTATGGACATCACACACATCATGCCCGAGGCAGGATTCGAACCTGCGACTGTAGCAGTCGCGTGGTTCCAGACTGTAGCGCCCAGAACCGCTCCCCACAGCGGCCGGCAGTACGTCCGTCTTCTGCTAGAATTCACTCAAACTACAACAATGGAGGCATCACTCCATGAAAATAAGGCATGTGATCGTCTTATTTTACTTGTGGTTCTGGTGTATTCTACTGCAAGTGATCGTGTTATGCTTTTTGTTTTTCTACCAAGATGACACAGTTGTAAGCATTTGTGCTCTAATGGCGGATACAAGCAGTTTCACAATTGCAGTACGTCTTCACTTCAAGGTGCGGGTGCATGAAAGAAACGAACGGGTAACACACATGTTGAAATTAGGGAAAACTTTTTTAATCGCTTCAAAAAAGTAGCTCCACCGGAGGCCTTTGCAACTGGGTCTGTGAAGGATGCACCACGCAGTGAAAGACCGAAGTAATACGACAACGATAACGGAACAATGGAACACTTAAATATATCATTGCCTCGTTCACTAGCAAAATCGACAGGAAGCGGTCGGCGGAGATGAAGATTCTGAGAACTTCCAGACGTCGCTGGATGAAAGAAGAAGCTTACCGTTCGTTTCGACCCGACAGTTTCAATGGATTAAGTGATCACTGCATGAATACGCAACGTGATTCGTGCGAACAGTTGCAGCTCTCCGTAAGGATGTGATGACAGATGAATGTGCTGTGTATCTTAGCTCCCGGTCTCGAAATGGTTCAAATGGCACTGAGCGCTATGGGACTTAACATCAGAGGTCATCAGTCCCCTAGAACTTAGAACGACTTAAACCTAACTAACCTAAGGACATCACACACATCCATGCCCAAGGTAGGATTCGAACCTGCGACCGTAGCGGTCGCGCGGTTCCGGACTACAGCGCCGAGAACCGCTCGGCCACACTGGCCGGCCTGGTCTCGAAATGTTTATATCTGAGAGAAAGACAACCATGAGAATCATCACTTCCGAAATACCGCGCCGGGAAAGCAGACGCAATGGCAGCTATTCCAACTGTGTGCCGAGAATGTTGGTCAGCATACGGAGAGAGAGAAAGAGAGAGAGAGAGAGAGAGAGAGTTTGAATTACGTAATAAATATGTAAGAACATTCGTTTTTGTCTTGTTTGTGTTATTATTGCACATAGCTTAAAACACAATTTCTGCTAGAGCTAGGGAGTTGTATCATATTCCTATTTCCCTTTCATGTTCCTTCTTTTTTCAATACAAGACATTAAACATTTCCGATCGTGACGTCTGGCCCACCCTGTACTTACGGTTTGTTGGTAAGTAATTTGAGGTTCTAGGCGCTCAGTCCGGAGCCGCGCGACTGCTACGGTCGCAGGTTCGAATCCTGCCTCGGGCATGGATGTGTGTGATGTCCTTAGGTTAGTTAGGTTTAAGTAGTTCTAAGTTCTAGGGGACTGATGACCATAGATGTTAAGTCCCATAGTGCTCAGAGCCATTAAGTAATTTGAGATCTCAAGAATGAAAGTAAACTCACCAGACAAAAAAGCTAATCACTCCAAGAAGACACGCAGCGAACACCACGTATTACCTTCAAGCACAGATATGGCACAGTTCGAAGAGAAAGTTATCCCATAAGATTCTTCACATATGTCATATGTGACTCAAACTAATTGGTGATACCGTTGAACTCAGATGTGCGGGGATGAGTTCTGCTTCATTTGCTGTTCCAAATAGTCCCAAGTCTTTTCTATGGTATTATTTAGAGGGCCAATCGAGGTGCAACAGGATGCCTGAGTGATCTTATAGACCTTATAATTAAATTTTTCCTCATACATTTAAGTATCATCTTTATCTACAATAATAATGGAAGCTAAAGAAACGAATTAAAGTTTATGCCATGGCTGGGACGCAAACTCTGGTCTTTTTAATTAGATGCCACGAATGCTGACCATTACACCAACACAGCATTATAATCAAGAACCCTGCCTGGACTACTCAAGTCCAGTGTCCTCCCCAATGCAAACTCCGTATCTTCAACTTATTTTCCTCCTAAATTGTCACTATTGCAGGGGCTCTCTAGCATTTGTATTCCACCCCAATATTTATTGGCACGCAGCTGTGGTGTAATGGTCAGCCTTTTTGCCTTGTAAACAAGGTGACCCGTTTTCGATTCCCACCTGTGGCAAAACTTTTAATTCGTTTCTTCAGCTTCCCATCATTATTGCAGATAAAGGTAAGACTTAAATGTTTCAGGGAAAATTTAATTATAAGATCTGTAAGATCACCTGAGGTACATGACTTAACCAATACATCTAAGGCTCGGGTGCTGTTCCAATGCCGGAGAGCCCCAGCAATACTGACGATTTAGGGGGAAAATAAGCTGAAATTTGTGTTAGAAAGGGCACTGGACTTGGATAGTCAGTGAAGCAACGTTGACCATAGCATTGCAGTGGTGTAATGGTCAGCATTCCTGCCTCATCAACCAGGAGACTCAAGTTCGAGTCCTGGCCGGGCACTAACTTTAATTCGTTCTCTATGTTCCGTCATTATCTTAGGGTGGCTGAGTGTTTGTCAAACCAGGATCTAATGCGTGCTGCCCTGTGAACGCGTCTGTTGTCATCACGGAAGGAGGAAGAGTCCACACCATACTCATCATGACGATGTGGAAGAAATGGCAGCATTTGGTCATCGAGAATGTCGAAATTACGAAAACTAACCCTAAAACGTTGCAGAACCTCTCTCAGCTAACCCTCCGTTTGTTCACCATCTAGCTGTCGGTTCACTCCATTCCTTGCATCATTCGTTGGAGCACTATAAACACCTCCAGTCTGCTACCGCCCAGTTTGGAAAAAAAAGAATATAGCATCATTAAAAAAACAACGACGCCACGGTGTCATAATTCGGCAACTATAAACGTTAAAATTAGCTACGTACATCAGAAAACTGGCCATATTTTCCGCTGTAACTTAAACTGCATTGCGTCATATTTCCTGTTATCGCTTACATTCTGTCTTATCTTCGTCACTCTGTACACAGTCGTTTTTGGTTGTCAGGTAGCGGGTGACTCACATTCCAGTATGTCATTGGACAGTTCGAAGTGAATATACCCATGGTGCTGCTCCAATTTTCAAGTCAGCCATGGGCTTACTCAGGAGTACTGGATGCTGAAAATGAGAAAGGCTATTGAAATTATTAAACGATCCAACGGTATGAACAGGGAGGACTGTCACGGATTACCGACGTTCTGTCAGCCAACAGTGGCTGCCCGACGGGCTGCTAATGTTCACCAGGCAGCAGCTCCGTAAGATCCGGGCTCAACAGTAATACATAAGAGGTCAGAGAAGAACTGCCATGCAGCTTGACAAGTTTGCCTCTGGGCACAAGCTGTCCGTTACCTGGACACAAGTTGCCCACTAATTGTTGCCTGATAGTCACCTAGCAGAGTGACACACGCAATGGACTGCCGAACAGCAACACGTCCATGATTATCTTACCTTTGAGCTGGAAAACCGTTTACCAGAATGTGACATCCTTTTTCAACCGACAAGCCTCGTAAGGCGGTATATACACGATAGTCAGGAATGGTCTGAAAAGCTTGTGAGTGTTGCACGGAAAGCTAAGCCAAAAAATACTTGTTAAAAAGGATTATACATGTTACGTTGTTTCCGTGATATTGGCTTTCGGTTCCTGTCCATGCAACCATCTCAGTACTGGAAAGACGATACGACAGTGCGTTTGAGGCGTCAGCAATGACGATACGAATGTACGGGCAACATAGCATCCAGTCCCCGAGTAGAGAAAAATATCCGACACTGCTGGGAATCGAACCCGGACCCCCGCGCTTAGAAAGCTGCATCACTACCACAGCAGTTAGCGAGGCGGACACAGCACTGCCATTAGCCAATCATGTCACCGCGCGCAAATTGAGGCAGCGTGACACAGAAAGTGTCGCCAAAGCTGGTGTTCGTTTGTTTTCCTCAGACAGAACAAACGTAGCTTTTTCTCGCCTTGCTTCAATATATCACTTCCTAAAAAGGCACATTTAACTGGTAATGAGCACTTCATTAAGTGGAACTCACGAACCCACAGATGTCTGTGCATTGCCGCATTTTAACACTCGCAAGTGCTTCAATTTGCGCTCGCAATAACCTCATTGGCTGACTTCAGTTTAAGTAATTCGGAAATGGTGCAATGTACCGAATTTGTTTTCTTAACAATTATTTCTCTCCACAATCAGCCTCGCAATACCATTACAAGCTTTTCAGACTGTTTCTGACCAACCTGTACAAGGAACACGTCTCAGAATTGAGGAACTTAGTCGCGCTGAAGAGTACCACTACAAAGGTGGTCGAAACGTGTTTCATAATTGCTTTAGTGATTTTATTCAGATTAAAACTGAATGTCAAAGCCTGTGCACATAAATAATGAATCGTGGTTTACACTCATCAGATAGTTTTCTATTGATCCACAAAATCAAGAGAAGTAGCCATATTAACTTTGATACATCTAGTGCGTTTCTTTATGGTGAGCTAATTGCATACACTATACACAGCAGTGTTACAGCAGCATTAGCGTATCCTACGATTTGTACTAAAGAACATTATATGGTTACGGTGTGAAATCTGCCTCCTTACAAGGGAACCTCCCCATCGCACCTCCCTCAGATTTAGTTATAAGTTGGCACAGTGGATAGGCCTTGAAAAACTGAACACAGACCAATCGAGAAAACAGGAAGAAGTTGTGTGGAACCGTGAAAAAAATTAGTAAAATATAGAAACTGAGTAGTCCATGTGGAAGATAAAGCAACGCCAAGGAGAACGTGAGGTGAGGAGCGCAGTGGTCCCGTGGGTAGCGCGAGTAACTTCGGAACGAGAGGTCCTGGGTTCAAGTTTTCCCTCGACTGAAAATTTTACTTTCTTTATTTTCGCAAAGTTATGATCTGTCCGTTCGTTCATTGACGACTCTGTTCACTGCAATAAGTTTAGTGTCTGCGTTTTGCGACCGCACCGCAAAACCGTGCGATTAGTAGACGAAAGGACGTGCCTCTCCAATGGGAACCGAAAACATTTGATCGCAAGGTCATAGGTCAACCGATTCCTCCACGGGAAAACACGTCTAATATATTCTGTACGACGCTGGTGACGGCATGTGCGTCACATGACAGGAATATGTTGTCGACCCACCTAACTTGTACACTTAGCGAATGGGTAAAAAGATTCTTCTACCTTGCCCGATTTAGGTTTTCTTGTGGATGTGATAATCACTCCCAAAAAAGTGATGAAAACATAAGAGTTTGTCACATAAACTGAAAATAAAAAATTAAACTTTTCACTCGAGGGAAGACTTGAACCTAGGACCTCTCGTTCCGTAGCTGCTCATGCTAACCACGTGACCACGGCACCGCTTGAGTCCGAGTGTCTTTGATGTTGCCTATCTTCGCATGGACTTCTCAGTTTGTATATTTTACTAATTTTTTTCATAGTCCCACACAACTTCTTCCTGTTTTCTCGATTGATCTGTGTTCAGTTTTTCAAGACCTATCCACTGTGCCAACTTATAATTAAATCTGAGGGGGGTGCGATGGGGAGGTTCCCTTGTTAGTAGCAGTTCTCCAAGGACTCGCGTAGGAAATCTCGCGCGTGTGTTCTCTTGTATCGGACATCTATCTTGTTTAATGAGGCTCGGTTTTCAGTGGACAGCCGTGCTTCAAGAAAGTCAAGAAGCAGTCTCGGGAATTATGTACTCGTTTGCACCAATCACGTGTTGGGTCTGCAAACTAGGCAGCGAACACTACGACACAGAGAATTTATCACAGCCTCCTTCAGGTAACTTCTAACACTGCTCACTCTGAGTCCGTCTGTGATATCCGAGCAGCAGAGTTCACGATCGGTCAAGGCTTCGCGCTTCGTTTTATTCTCAACAGACAGAAGCAAAATCCGCTGAAGGTGGCAAAATTTCTGCTTGATTACTTAAGGCCCGTGATAAATACGTGTTGTATTCGCCGTTGCGGCGATCTCTTGCGTTCAGCGGCAGTGCCTTTGATACTCACCTGGACAGAACAATTGCAGTACTTCGAATCGATCACCGTGCGACCATCAGGTCGATACTACGCAATTACTATGGGCTTTATCTGCAATTTATAATAGTTTCAGATAATTACGACCAAGTCACTGAAACAATGTACAATGTCCAGTCACGTTATTAAGGACTTTTTAACGTAGTTACAAGATACAGATTCTTTTTTTTATCCAATCGTCTGGAAATTCTAATTTCTCCACAGTTTTTGTAAGAGCAACGTCAAGTGTGTTGTTAAGGGTTGATTTGAAAGCTTATACTTTTCGATTTTGAGCAGCGCTTACAGATCTTGTAGTTTTATTTTCAATTTTCTGCACTCATTGTACGACTCTGCAACTTTTATACGTCTTGTTGGTGTCTCAGTTTTATCCCAAAGACAAAGTAAGTCTTACAGCTTCTCTTAAGTTCCATTTCACTTGGCACAAATTTTAAAATACTATACGGCAGACTTGGCACTTAGAAAAATACAGGGTGTAAATTTTAAGTTGACAAACCAGAATAACTAGAAAAATAAGCTTCACACGAAAAAATGTGTAGAATTCAGAGTTGATTATTTTCGAGGGGAACATCTGCTGGTGCTAAAATTAGCCCGCCATCCCAGTCCCCTGGGGGTGGGGCTGGAGGCAACTTTAAAATTTTAAATGGGAACCCCCATTTTTTATTGGAGGATCAGATTCTACATAAAAAACTACGTACGTTTTGTCTTAAACATTTGTTTTGATCTTGGTAGTTGGCGCTGTAATTCAAGAAAATCCATATTCTAATTTTTGCGTGGAAAATGGTTACGGATAAATAACAAATACTTATTTACCTCGTAAATTTTGATTCGCTAAAACTAAAACTTTCCCTCTCTCCTCATAGGGTGGGGTTTGATAATTAAAAATTGTGTGCCCCCATGACCACGAAACAAACAAAACTTATCCGAATCTGCAGAAAAAATTAATACAGTATTTGAGTCAACATTTGTAAAACTCTAATTCCTCTCCCTATGGGGAGAGAGAGAGAGTTTTAGTTTTAGCGAATCAAAATTTGCGACGTAAATAAGTATTTCTTGTTTATCCGTAACCATTTTCCACGCAAAAACGAGAACATGGATTTTCTTGAATTATAGCGCCCACTATCAAGAATGAAAACAAATGTTTAAGACAAAATGTACGTAGTTTTTTTATGTAGAATCTTATTCTGCAAAAATAAATGGGGATTCCCATTTGAAATTTTAAAGTTGCCTCCCGCCCCACCCCCAGGTGGCTGGTGTGGCGGGCTAATTTTAGCATCAGCAAAAGACCCCTTCGAAAACAATCAACTCTGGATTCTACACATTTTTTCGTGTGAAGCTTATTTCTCGAGTTATTCTGGTTTGTCAGCTTAAAATTTACACCCTTTATATTACTGTCAATGACTTTACGAGACAATCTGCAAATTAAAAAAAAAAAAAAACCTTAGTTGCCACTGACTGTTGATATTATTTACTTTCACTTTTGCAATTTCGGCCTTAAGGCCCTTATCAAGTGGTATACTGCAAGAGAGTATCCTTTAGCACATGTCAAACTTGAAAAATCTTGCCTGCACACATATCAAAGGAAACAGTCAGCCAGTTTCCAAACACATTTACAAAAAATCAGCTCTAGAAATGTCACTGTATTTGCTTTTCGTGCACTTTCAGAGAGCATGGAAATTCGCTACACAATTAAAACAACCTAGAAATCTGTTCTACACAGAAGAGCCAGCCGCTGTGGCCAAACGGTCGTAGGCGCTTCAGTCTGGAACCGCGTGACCGCTGCTGTCGCAGGTTCGAATCCTGCCCCGGGCATGGATGTGTGTGATGTCCTTAGGTTAGAAGCCTGTACAGTCCAGAACGCTACTGCCGTGAGCACTTACGCAACCACCCCACCGACGCTCCGGGTTGAAGATACCCGTTTGGTATAACACCGTGTCCTGCTGTGTGAAGAAGCCTGTAACTGTCTGCTGGCACATACTTGTCCGACAGGTATCGTCAACTTTTCGAGGCCTTCTTTAAGAAGGTTGATAAATCGCATGGGGAGAGGAGTATAGGGCGGAACTTGCGTGTCTCCCACTTTATGTTGTGCATAGTGGATGAATCTGGCCTCCCAAATCGACGGGCGTCTTGTGTCAAATCGCAACCAGCACAGAACTTGGCACACCATTCCACAACAGTCGTTTTCGACAGACTACTGCCCCATACACATTCTTCATTCTCTGATGGATGTATTTCCGTGTTTGTCCTTCAACAGCCAAGAAAAAAAATAATAGCATATTGGTCCTTTTTAGACGCAATTGGTAATAACATCAGCATAGTTCATATTTCCGCATTTAACGCACAAAAATTGGAAAGACACGTATGCCATATTGCAAGACCCTACTAGGGTTAAGGCTCCAGTCCATGTCATTTATCACTGACATGCACTGAGTATCTTCGCTCGAGGTGCAAGTCCCCAAGTACGGTCTAGGTGTATATACAGGAACTGCGCGACAGAAAACGAAACGAAAGGGTTGGCCCTAAAAAAGTGGACCATATATGTGCCCCCTGACAAATATGAATAATTAATGAGTAGTCCTTGGGACTGCCAGCTACTTTAGTGTAAAAACAGTTACAAATCACGTACCTTTCTTTGGGAAAATTTAAACTGCTTCTCAGAACAAACGAGGATCAAATACTCGTGAAAGGAGAATGAAGGCACATATACACTATGTGATCAAAAGTGTCTGGGCACCCACAAAAACATACGTTTTTCATATTAGGTGCATTGTGCTGCCACCTATTTCCAGGTAATCCATATCAGCGACCTCAGTAGTCCTTAGACACCGTGAGAGAGCAGAGTGAGGCTCTCCGCGTAACTATCGTACTTCGAACGTGGTCAGGTGATTGGGTGTCACTTGTGTCATACGTTTGTACGCGAGATTACCACACTCCTAAACATCCCTTGGTCCACGTTTCCGATGTGATAGTGAAGTCGAAACGTGAAGGGACCCGTACAGCACAAAAGCGTACAGGCCGAACCCCTCTGTTGACTGACAGAGACCACCGACAGTTGAAGACGGCCGTAATGTGTAATAGGGAGATATTTACCCAGACCATCACACAATTCCAAACCGCTTCAGGATCCACTGCAAGTACTATGACAGCTAGACGGGAGGTGAGAGAACGTGGATTTCATGGTCGAACGGCTGCTCATAAGCCACACATCACGCCGGTAAATGCCAAATAACGCCCCTCTTGGTGTAAGGTGTATAAACATTGGACGATTGAACAGTGAAAAAACGTTGTTCGAAGTTACGAGTCCCGGTACACAATGTGGCGATCCGATGGCAGGGTGTGGATATAGCGAATGCCCGGTGAACGTCATCTGCCAGCGTGTGTAGTGCCAACAGTAAAATTCGGAGGCGGTGGTGTTATGGTGTGAGCGTGATTTTCATGGAAGGGGCTTACACCCCTTGTTGTTTTGCGTGGCACTATCACACCACAGGCCTACATTGATATTTTAAGCACCTTCTTGCTTCCCACTGTTGAAGGGCAATTTGGCTATGGCGATTGCATCTTTCAACAAGATCGAGCACCTGTTCACAATGCACGGCCTGTGACGGAGTGGTTACACGACAATAACATCCCTGCAATGGACTGGCCTGCATAGCGTCCTGTCCTGAATCCTGTAGAACGCCCTTGGGATGTTTTGGAACGCCGACTTCGTGCCAGGCCTCACCGAACAACATCGATACCTCTCCTCAGTGCAGCACTTGTAATGCCGGAAATGCATATCCTCCTATTTCCACCTATTTTACTATAAATTTTTTTCCTTATTTTGCTACCGGAAGATATGACATTTCTGTATATTTATGTATTGTAATTGTTCTACTATATATATATATGCATTTGTGTCGATGTATAATTGGTTTGTTTTGTAAATATTATTTGTACTTTTACGCTGAGTCTGGCCTAGGGAAAACCATGCTATCGAACGATTACATCGACAGGTCGTGTGGAGAATCAAAGTGTTTAGGATCTTTGGTAGAGTTAACTCTGCCGCATGGAGCGTGGGCAGGGGGAGTCTGGCTGGAGTAGGGCGGTGGAGCAGGTGTGTTGTGTGACGCTCCCGCGAGTTGCCGCGCTTTCGGGGTTTGGCAGCATGTAATTGGCTCGACTTGCTATGATAGTTCCTGACACGGTGTCGCGGACCGGAAGCATTAGCTGGCGCACATCAAGAGCCCGTTTCGTCTGCTGACCGTGTCGAGAAGAAGGCGCGCCAACATCCGGCTTCTGCAACAGCAACGGCCGATAGTGGGTGACTGTCGTCACCTCCCCAATCGAAGACTGCAAACCTTCAATCAACCAACAAGGAAGACTAAAAGCACGTAAAGTCTTAGAACTGTATGGCAGACCTCAGCTTTTCAAACTGTTACATCACAAAAATACAGCAACTTAGCATGAACCTTTGTTGCTCATTGTCCCAATTGCATTACCAAGCAGGGTCCCTTCCTTTTCTGGAATGAATCTGAGTGTCGTTGAAATTCATACGCCAGCATTACAGTAATATCATTTCATTTCAATGCTTTAATTTCAAAGTTCAGTTAAAGTATTCATAGCTGGCTACAATATTTAGATTACATAAGCACAAATTAAGAGTGCGAGTTTTGTTACCATATTTTAGATTACTTGTGACTGCAGCTCAGCTTGGTGCGTACTAAATTTTACTATTGTTAATTGTTCAGAATCATTTAATTCAAGTTCAAAGTTAATTCTCTTATTTCTAAATTGCGTGGATTCAATCAGCTTTTGAAATGATTGTTGAGGAAGCCCAAGATTAATCTTATTTTATTGAATTTCGTAGTGCTTCAGAAACAAAGTTCACTATTAATTTAAGTCACTAAATTAACTTTCAATTTTCCGGTTTTATTAATTCTTTTGCTAAATTAATTCAGAGTGTAGCGAAATTTATTACTTCTGACAAACATTCAGTTTTCACACAGCACGTGTCAACCTTCAGTTGCCATGCTTCTAGTGCTAATTATATGTGCATCAATCTTTCACTTTCAGTTATTATAGTAGTTGTCCATAGGACTGGCGACCGTAATTTTTCCCAAATCTCAAATATCTAATTAACGCCAATTAATTGTTAACGTAACGACTGTACATTTACTTTCTTTATTAATTTTACCCTTTTCTCAAAACTAATTTCCACCAATTTCATTTGAATTTTTCCTTTCATTTAGATGTAACCCTTTCCTCCCTCTTTACGGACAAATTAACGTCGGTGACGATTCCTTTCCCCAAATTTTCATTAGGTGCACGCAGTTTAATTTTTCGCTGTCATTAAGGTCGATAAGTGAGGGGGAGGTTACACATGGCGACCTGGTGACAGGACAATCTTCGGATTTGAGGTTGTTCTGGACACGAATTTTGCATTGGGCAAATCTCGTAACAAAGTACTGGTTACGAGCAGGTAGTTAGGTCAGCGAGAATAAGTAGTGGGAGGAATCCTAATTAGATTTGAGATTTGGCATTTATATTGAAAATTAGTAAAATGAGTGAAGGCAACAATTACCAAAATTTGGTAGACTTGGATACGGAACAATCGGTCGAACAGTGGGAAACGCAACAAAGAGCAGAAATGGAATTCCAAACTTTAGAAAATGTTTCGGAATCGGAAGTGAAAATCAAATCTGAACGCCTTGATGACGAATATGGGGGGACAATTAAAGAGGCACTCGCTACGGAAGTAAAACCTCTGGTTTCCGGGAATTTAAGTGATTTATTTAGCCGCGCCGGTGAGGGACCGACCGGGCGTGGAGAAATTTTGGCGGCTCAATAACAGGAGAAAACCCAGGTGTCGTCGTTATGAAAATTCCGTATGGAATAATCAACGGCGGGAGAGTGTGCCAGTGTTAAGAGAAAGGAGTGCGCCCACAAGTAGTAGATCAGCTGTAGATACAGCAGATAAAATACATTCACTGTCAGTGAGAACAATTTAAGTAGTGTTCCGGAAATCGATTATAAAGTGGCAGCTGTAACACCCATAGCGGAACTGGAGATTGAGTTTAAGAATGATTCGCAATTGTTGAGAGAAGATCAGATGTCGGATAACACGTCCGTCATCGAGCGAGGGGATGCAGAGAGGGATGAGGTCTGGTTAAGGCAGTTCGGTCGCTTATACGACGAACTAAGAGATTATATGGGCCTGTACGGGAGAAGTGTTTATGGGGAGCGCGGGCAGGATTTGCCGCGTCTCGTCCCGCAGGAAGATAGTGTTTGTGAAATGATAGAAAGTTCTGGCCCTAACCGGCAGACTTTACGAGAAATAGTTGATGTTAATGGGGAGCACGAGCAAGATTCGTCGTGTTTCATACCGCAAGAGTTGGATGTTGAAGTAGTAACGGAAAGTTCTGGCCCTAACCGGCAGACTTTACCGAAAGTTATAGTGGTAGAAGTAGCTGACCGCAGTCTGGAACCGCGCGACCGCTACGGTCGCAGGTTCGAATCCTGCCTCGGGCATGGATGTGTGTGATGTCCTTAGGTTAGTTAGGTTTATGTAGTTCTAAGTTCTAGGGGACTGATGACCTCAGCAGTTAAGTCCCATAGTGCTCAGAGCCATTTGAACCATTTTGAAGTAGCCGACCCATCCGACGCAAAACTCCAGTTTAAACATTGCGAGAGTATTAAGGATAAAGATTACGGAAATTTTAGTGATAGCCGGACGCGATTGGTAGAAAAGCAACCCTGTACTCCCTCTTTACCGACAAATTAACTTCGGTGACGATTGCTTTTCCCAAATTTCCATTAGGTGCACGCGGTTTAATTTTTCACTGTCATTAAGGTCGATACGTTAGGGGGAGGTTACACACTCCGTGAAGAATATGCTACCATCTCCCAAGAAACCTTCCAGCAACTGACCGAACGTATGCCTGCGAGAGTGGAAGCTGTCATAAAGGCTAAGGGCGGGCCAACACCATACTGAATTCCAGCATTACCGATGGAGGGCGCCACGAAGTTGTAAGTCATTTTCAACCAGGTTTCTGAATACGTATGATCACATAGTGTACATATGAACACTTGATAAATGTGGATCTTCAAGAAGTAAACGACCGCAATAGATCTCATAGAACAGACCGAACGGACAAGAAATTATGTTAACTATTAATCGCGAAATTAAATTGGCTGCATTGGAAGGTTCGTGAGTAAAGAGAAAGAGAACCTCAAAAAGTAAAATCATGGCGGAGAGATCACCATACAGTGACTGATTAATTAATGTGACACAAAATGACTATCATCCTGTACGAATTTCGTTCCCCGTTTTGCTGTGAAACTTAAATAAATTGCGGGAGATGAGGCGTTGCGAGGTCGCGGTCGAAGAAAAAGGCTGTCTTTGATGGCCCATCTGCTCACAAATCGATTGCTCCTTTCCAGGTCCAAAATTCAAAACTGTATCAGCCCCAGGCACAGACACCTCTCTCCAGCTCCTAACACCGAAGTGCTCCTACCACCAGCGGTGGAGAAATGCCCTGATAATTTGCTCTCCTGCTCCTTCGCACTAAAGCCCACCAAAACTGTTATTTTTGTCAGTCTAAGATAGCGTAGTCTATTTCTCCAATCGGACAACTCCTAACAGTTTTATTCTGGAAGGCTCAGCGTCGCTTTTTGGATGATTGCAAGGGCCAAACTATCACAACTCCCTGTTCCAAAAACTTGCAAGTGACATCCCGCGGCGAACCACCGTTCCCAAAGATTGCGAGCGCCGATCTGTCACAAGGCGTCCCACCAAAACTTTCTGAAACCTTGCCCTCTCAGTGTTTAACAGTGTTTACGCTCGAGGCGCCAGCTGGACGAGGCAAAACAGCCCCCTGACGAGGCGCCCCGCGGCTACTTCACAACAGTGAGATGTTATCTTACAGGACACGCCGTTTGCGTGGGTGGCCTGGTTCCTCCTGAGAAAACTCCGTATACATAATCGCCACTGCGGCAAGGTCTGGGGGAGTTCACTGAACCTAGCACGCAAGCGCTTTCTTCCCAAGCGTTGCTAATATTGTCTCAGATGGATGCCGCCCTCTGACCACCAAAGGCAGCAGTCAGCTCTTCTGTATCACTATTACCTCAACAGACGTACAGTAAAACGATGCCTCGACGAAAAAAATGACGTTTTCTCGGGTTCCCGATGCTTCCATGTCAACGTTTCCTCGTATTCCCCTTGCCGTCGCATACTCGTTCCCAAGTACAAGAATTCTTCTGCACCCACTAGAAGACACACTATTACATCCTCAATTTCCTCGAATTTTGGTGTATTTTCTCTCAATTTATATGCATTTTCTGCTATTCTATCGATTTTTAATGTCACTTGAGCCCATGCGATCATCATATAACGTACCCTCTGATGTTCTAAAATTGCTTGTAAATATAGTACAGTTCCCAGCACCTAGCTCAAATGCATTGATCGGGAGGCTTAGTAAAGCACTGTACTCATTTGCATCCAGTCGCCTCTACGCACATATTCCATATTTGCAATGCGTTTGCTCTGTTTTCTGTCTGTCTGTGTAAGTGCATGTGTCACGGACAGCTCCCAGGAACAGGTCTCGCGCAGGTGAACCCATTTTCGAACATAGAACACATCTTCGGACATAACGTGTGGTTGGTCCACCTGCGAGCCCTATCCCAGATGTGATGTGTGGTGGATCCACCTCCGAACATCGGTCTGGATATATACCGTGCAACAGATCCACACTCGAACGCAAACTTGTGTGTGGTATATTGCCGATCTGCATTTCAACATCGCTTCGTACATTGTGCGTGGCGGATCCACCTTCAAACCCTATCCTGGAAGTGGCACATTGAGGACCTGGGCCCCAACATCACTCCAGATATAAAGCTGGGCGGATCCACACTCGAACGCTAACTCGGGTCTACTGCGAGTCCTAGGAGCATGTTGCAGGAGAGTGCTTTGATTGGCGCTGACCTTACACATCGTGAACGGTTGGGGAGAGCTACGACAACATGTTCCCGTCCTGTCGCACTAACTAAGATTAACCTGTTTTTACAAGGGTTGCAGAAGGTGGTAGATACAGCTTTCTCTGACTTCAACTCAGTTCCGACTTAAATTGGAACGATCACATGCACAAAGCTGCAGAAATGGCAGCAATTGCAAGAGGTATAGGAACTACCTAAAATTTTACTATAGCAACAGGTTCGAAAAAGGCGACTCGTTTCGAGATATGAAAGCGCCAGAAATGTGATTCATAGGTGGGTGTAATCATTAAAGGACTTTTCCATTGGATACAACACAGATATGTGCTTTAATGGAAAGACTTGATTTCAAATCCCAGACAGCATTTCTACCGGATAGCGTAACACTAGAGACCTGAAAAGCTATTGTACATTTCTTACGACCTCAATCATCTACTGTTTATGATCCTTCTCAATCAACCATCGCCTATAACCCAGTGGATATGTCTCTGAACCTCTGACATGGCATCGAGACAGAATGCGTTACAAATACTGGAGAAATATTTAGTGAAGGCATGAGGGAGTTGCAAATACGTTTCATACCACGTTCCTTAGCCGAATCACTTTCTAAATTTGGTGATTTTATCACGAGGTTGCACCGTCAACGACGTGTAACTGCACTGTTGGTCTATATTCAGTGTCGCGGTATTTTTCTGGAAAAACTACTTCATTCAGAGGTAATGCCATACCTCGATTTATAAAGCCTGTATAGCTTTTAACATGGATATTTGTGTGCACCTGTAGAATCAAGACCGCTTGCGACAGTAACATACTGTATTTGTTGCGATCGTGTTCTTTTAACATATAGCGGTTTGTAAGACGATTACGCCTTCCTTTCTAAGACACGGGAAGACGCAATGACGGAAATAAAAGAAAGGTTCAAGAGTAGGATTCATATTCAGGGTGAAAGGATATCAATGTTAAGATTCTATGATGACGTTGCTAGCGTAGTGAAAGTAAAAAAAGCATTACATGATGTTGAATGGAATGAACAGTCTCATGAGTACAGAAAATTAAATCGAAGAAAGATGAAGGTAATAAGAAACAGCACAAATAAAAACAGCCAGAAACGTAGCACCATAATTAGTGATCTCCAAATAGATGAAGTTAAGGAAGTCTGCTACCTGGCAGCAAAATAACTCATCACAGACGGAGGAAGGAGAACATAAGGAGCAGGCTAGCACTGGCAAAAAGGTCATTCCTGGCCAAGAGAACTATTAGTATCAAACATAGGTCTTGATTTGAGGAAGAAATTTCTGAGAATGTGCAGTGAAACACGGACTGTGAACATACCGGAACAGAAGAGAATCCAAGCATTTGAGATACAGTGCTACAGAAAAACGTTGAAAATTAGGTGGACTCAGGGTTAAGGAATGAGCAGGTTTCCAGCAGAATCGGCGAGGAAAGGAACATACGGAAAAAGCCAACAAGAGGAAGGGACAGGATGACACGACTTTTGTTAAGACATCAGGGAATAACGTCAATGGTAGTAGAGGAAGCTGCAAGGGCAAAAACTGTAGAGGAAGAGAAAGATTGGGATACTTATCGGCAATAATTGAGGACGTAGTTTGGAAGTGTTACTTTGAAATGAAATTTTGTCTCACAAGAGCAATTCGTGGAGGATCGTATTAACCAGTCAGAAGACTGATGACTCAAAATACCAGCAATGTCCATACAAGCCAGAAATGTCAATATAAGATCCTACAGGCGATAGTATTAAACTACCAAGCAGAAGCAACAAAGGGCCGGTATTACAACGGCTCCTAAAAAGCAGTGGAAGCTGGTTAAAACTCGAAGTTGATTGCAATGAGATTTTTGGGGAAAACCTGTCAAAAGGATAAGTTAAGGGTATATGGTGAGGATGTATTTGTCGCAGTAGACAAGAAACTGAAATCCACCAAGGCAGAAACTGAAAACTACATGTCATATAGTTTCAAGCCTCATCATTAAGGTTGGTCATAAACTTATAATCGAATTCATCTACCGATCACAAGACGCCGAAAACTTTGAAGAAAATCTAAGCTGACTATTACGTAAGTTCCCCAGTGATACCGTGACCGTCGGCCGAGATTTAAATCATCCAATATTAACTGGAAAATTATAGTTTTCCAAGTGGTGGGCGTGAAAAAACGTCGTATGAAACATTACTAAATGCCTTCTCTAAAAGCTTCCTAGGACACGTTGCTAGGAAACCCATTCATTATGGAAATACACTGGATCTAGCAGCAGCAAACAGATCTATCCTCTCTGAGGATGCCCACATTTAATCTGATATCAAATACCATGAAGTAGTTATGGACCTAGAATTACCAAAGTACGAATTATCAAAGTAGATGGATTTATATGTTCAACAAACTACGTAAGAAGACAGTAGCGTTGTATCTCAGTTACGAATTAGAAGTAATTTTCTCTGGAGAGGAGCATATAGAAGAACTGCGGTTCAGGTTTAGCAGAATAGCTGACCACTGACTTGATAGGTGTGCACCTAGTACAACGGTTCGTGATGGGAGGCACCCTCTACAATATACAGTAGCAATAAATAAACTTCTAAGCGACTACTGCATAACAAGTATAAAACAAAGCACGGGGCTACAGATACACCTGAATGAAATGCGTTTTGGTGTCAGGAAGGCAATGCATGAGGCCTTCAACGACTGCCGCAGCAGAATATTTTCGAAGGATCTCTCACAAGACCCGAAGAATTTCTGGCCACATTTAAAAGCTCTTAGTGGTACCAGTTGCAGTTCCGACACTCATGGATGAAACAGGAAGAGGAACTGAAGATACCAAATCATTAGAAGAAATTCTCAAATGTTTCTTTACAGAGAAATGTCCAGGGATAATGCCCCAATTTAATTCTCTCGCCACGGTAAACATGAATGATATAAATATTAATGTAAGTGGTGTTGAGAAACAGCTGAAATCGCTAGAACTGAACGAAGCTTCAGGGCGCGATGGAAAACCTATCACATTCCATAATGAATTTCCAACTAAGTTAGCACCTGTTTAAACTATACTGTAGATTCCTAGACCAAAAAATCGTGTTTAATAGATGGAAGAAACACATGTCACACCCCCTACAAGCAGCATAGCAAAAGTGATCCACAAAACTACTGCCCAATATCTTTGACACCCATCTCTTGTAGAATCTTAGAATTCGTAACGAAATATCCCGACCAGACTTCCTCCATGCCAGTCTGCGTGAGTTCCGAAAACATCGATCAAATGAAACCCAACTCGCTGTTTTGTCACATGATAACGTGAAAGGAAGGCAACCGTATACCTGCAGTATTTCCCAATTTCCGAAAAGCATTGGACTCAGAGCCACAACCATTCTAATTATCGAAATTACGATGGTATGAGATATCAAGCGAAATATGCGATTGGATTGAGGAATTCTTGATAGCGAGGACGGAATATTTTATTTTTAACGGAGAGTCGTCGACAGATGTAGAAATCATTTCAAGTGAGCCTAAGACAGATTTGTTATGACCCTTGCTGTTCATGTAGTATATTAATGACTTTGAAGAAATACTAATTGTAACCCCAGAATTTTCGCAGATGAAGCAGTTACAGAAAATAAAAAAAGTTGCACCAATGTCCATTCGGAAATTGACAGTATTTCAGAGTGTTACAAAGACAGGAAATTCGATTTAAAAATTTAGAAAATTAAAATTCTGATTTTCACATAACGGAGAAACGTAATATACTGTAATTACAAATCAACGAGTAACAATTGGAATCGAGCAACTCTTACACTTACATAGGTATAACAATTTGTGGGGATATGAAATGGAACGATCATACAGCCTCAGTCATAGATATAGCAGGTGCAAACTTAGGTTCATCGATAGTGTACTAAGGAAAAGCAATCAATATATAAAGAAGATTGTTTAGAAAATATTCATGCGTCCTATCCTGCAATATTACTTAAGTGTGTCGAACCTATACCCAGAACGGCTAACAGGGGTACTCATAAACAGAAGGACATCGCGAATGTGTATTTGTTTGACTCCTGGGAAAGTGTAATGAAGATAGCGAAGAACTGAAGACATCCAAGAAAGCTTAGTTACAATGGGAGCATTGGTCTCGTCATGTAAACAGTCTGGGCACTGGACCTAACTCCTCTTATGTAAAAAAACCATGCAATTTGCAACTAATGTAAACAAACTGCACACTGGCGCTCTTCTTTTTTTGGAATAAATTAGTGACCAATGATTTTAGATTAGTGAACCTAATGTAAGCAAATCGCTCACTTGTTTGTGCCATTCTACATAAACAAAATGGCCAACAGGTACTTTTGGCCTAATGTAAACAAGCCACTAACTTGTGCTATTGGTTTTATTTACACTAATGCTACGTAATGATCAGGTGCTTCTAGCCTAAATTAAATTACGATAATTTGTGATCAAAAATGGCGGCCTCCCGTGCCTCACTCATGCAGTGCTTTCCCATTGGTTTCCCACCACCACCACCACCACCTCCACCACTCTTCAAAATCACAAGAAAGTGCTAAACATTCATGCTCTGCACGTCAGTCGATCAGTATTACGAAGTGTCAGCAGCTCCATAGATCATCCATCACCCTGAGGGAGAATAAAAAGAAGAAGACTGACACATTCAAATGTAAGTATTCATCCTGCCACCTATCTCCCTTTGTTCATTATTATCATCACATATATATTTTCATATAGTATTATTTGTATCCCAAAATGCAGTGGGCCACTCATGATGCAGTCAGTCTACCAAATATACAGGAGCGAATCGAGTTTCCACAGTACCTGCCCAATTCGTAAGACTTCACATTTCCACCACCTGATTCTTCATCGCTCAACTTTAAGTCTCCAGCATAACAGCAGTAGCAGCACACTGGCGATATACAACAGCAAGACATTGGAAAACTCTTCTTCCAGGACTGTACATTTCCTCTATCAAGGATGTGGGCACCAACCATCATGCGGTTATGATCGCATACCTTGCTTATTAAAGTGATGCTACTCTCAATAATGTACAGTCTAAATGTGAGTGGGAGTAAGTGTGTGGTCGTGGGAATACCCCCTAGTGAAGAGTGGAACACTATGGTAGTGTTTGGAAATCCTCAGTTTAGCAGTACCTTCCACCATATGAGAGGTGGCAGTTATGTAAGAATTTTTCAAAGGTGACCTCACTGTCCAAGGCTCAAATGACTACTGTGTTCCTGGGCTGTCAAACAACGTGAGTTGAGGACTATCCAAATTCAAATAAATGTTCAGTTAAAATGTGTTAAGGTGGGAAAAATCAAAGTGGCCCAGGAAACAGAATTCCAGGGTGCAAAGAAACACACCAGAGGAAAGGAACTTCACTACTAACCTGACTATAGCAGATGTTGAAAGTGACCACTGTTCACCTCTTGGCACTTTTGGGCCCTGGTCAACAAGTTTCTGAAGGCAGATCGAAACTGGACTGCTGGAATTGCTGCAGTCTCATCTGAAAAGTTCTGCTGCAGTTCTTGAGGACTTGAGGGATCCACCCACACAGTAACCACACACTGACAGATCACTTGACTGGGTGGCCAGCTCCACAGTGAGTACCATCGTCCCATTTGCACTGCTTCACTCACACTGGCACAACCCGCACTACAATCTGAACAATGTGGTGTGCACTTCACAGGGTGTAGTCTATGCATACTTTCATGTCCAATTGGATCCACTCGTCCAGGCCACTTAAATTTGCCCCACCCCGTACAACAATGAAAATAGTGTAGGGAATCATCGTTAGCTCTACCACCCAGTGTGCTGTGAATGACCAACATGGGTGGTTGGAGTATGTGTACGAATGTTTCAGGAATGTGTGGTATACTCTCACAAAACTAACATGAGAACATTTTGGAAACATTTCCGCTAATAATATTAATATGTGTTGTGATTCTGTAGATGGTATATATGATGCATCACCATGTCCAATGTCACTTAGATAATGCTTGAAGATTACATGATCGTGCATCCTATCGAGTTATGTGAAACAAAAAAAGAAAATAAATCATTGTTTCTACCTCTAAAACTTTCTGCTTTATTTCAAGTAGGTAAAATTGCACAGACACTCTAGCTCACTCATAGGGTACTTGCAATGAAAAAAGAGAGAGCCTCCATCACCAGTCAGCTGAACTATAGCCAATAGGCTATGCATGTTTACATGCAATGGAAATACCAAATGTGTGACTGAATTTTTGTAAACAAAAATCATGAGTTCTGTATTGCTATCGGATAAAAGAATAATTCCGGGTTTTTTCATATATATATAATTTTGCGATTCTAAGTACACATAATTACGTTTACATGTGTGGTAAGTGTGATGTTGGGGTGAATGCTGTGTCTATCTGCCGCAATCTCCTTCTTCTGTTCTCTCTTGTAGAATTTTTCAATGATGTTGCTGGTTGAAGGAGTATATTGATGTTAATACTCTCTGAGAGAGAGAGATAGATATACATATCTGTATTTATATCTCTCTCTCTCTCTCTCTCTCTCCCTATCTCTCTCTATCTATCTCTCTCTCTCTCTCTCTCTCTCTCTCTCTCTATATATATATATATATATATATATATATATATATATATATATATATATATATATATATATATAAAGAGCTCCAATGGAAGCCCAGTTCTAAGCAAAGAAGGGAAAGCAGAAAGGTGGAAGAAGTATATAGAAGGTCTACACAAGGGCGATGTACTTGAGGACAATATTATGGAAATGGAAGAGGATGTAGATGAAGATGAAATGGGAGATACGATACTGCGTGAAGAGTTTGACAGAGCACTGAAAGACCTGAGTCGAAACAGGGCCCCCGGAGTAGACAACATTCCATTGGAACTACTGACGGCCTTGGGAGAGTCAGACCTGACAAAACTCTACCATCTGGTGAGCAAGATGTATGAAACAGGCGAAATACCCTCAGACTTCAAGAAGAATATAATAATTCCAATCCCAAAGAAAGCAGGTGTTGACAGATGTGAAAATTACCGAACTGTCAGTTTAATAAGTCACAGCTGCAAAATACTAACATGAATTCTTTACAGACGAATGGAAAAACTAGTAGAAGCCAACCTCGGGGAAGATCAGTTAGGATTCCGTAGAAACACTGGAACACGTGAGGCAATACTGACCTTACGACTTATCTTAGAAGAAAGATTAAGGAAAGGCAAACCTACGTTTCTAGCATTTGTAGACTTAGAGAAAGCTTTTGACAATGTTGACTGGAATACTCTCTTTCACATTCTAAAGGTGGCAGGGGTAAAATACAGGGAGCGAAAGGCTATTTACAATTTGTACAGAAACCAGATGGCAGTTATAAGAGTCGAGGGACATGAAAGGGAAGCAGTGGTTGGGAAGGGAGTAAGACAGGGTTGTAGCCTCTCCCCGATGTTGTTCAATCTGTATATTGAGCAAGCAGTAAAGAAAACAAAAGAAAAATTCGGAGTAGGTATTAAAGTCCATGGACAAGAAATAAAAACTTTGAGGTTCGCCGATGACATTGTAATTCTGTCAGAGACAGCAAAGGACCTGGAAGAGCAGTTGAGAGGAGGATATAAGATGAACATCAACGAAAGCAAAACGAGGATAATGGAATGTAGTCGAATTAAGTCAAGTGATGCTGTGGTACTTAGATTAGGAAATGAGACACTTAAAGTAGTAATGGAGTTTTGCTATTTGGGGAGCAAAATAACTGATGATGGTCGATGTAGAGAGGATATAAAATGTAGACTGGCAATGGAAAGGAAATCGTTTCTGAAGAAGAGAAATTTGTTAACACCGAGTATAGATTTAAGTGTCTGAAAGTATTTGTATGGAGTGTAGCCATGTATGGAAGTGAAACATGGACGATAAATAGTTTGGACAAGAAGAGAAGAGAAGCTTTTGAAATGTGGTGCTACAGAAGAATGCTGAAGATTAGATGGGTGGATCACATAACTAATGAGGAAGTATTGAATAGGATTGGGGAGAAGAGAAGTTTGTGGCACAACTTGACTATAAGAAGGGATCGGTTGGTAGGACATGTTCTGAGGCATCAAGGGATCACCAATTTAGTATTGGAGGGCAGCGTGGAGGGTATAAATCGTAGAGGGAGACCAAGAGATGAATACATTAAGCAGATTCAGAAGGTTGTAGGCTGCAGTACGTACTGGGAGATGAAGAAGCTTGCACAGGATAGAGTAGCATGGTGAGCTGCATCAAACCAGTCTCAGGACTGAAGACCACAACAACAAGAACAACAACATTAATGACTAGAAATATTTTTACACTGATACTACTACGGCTCCAAAGACGGTCGTTTCAAAAAAGAATATCATCCTTCTTCAGTACAACTGCTTCAACAAAGAACTTTTTTACAGTTATTAGACTTTGATATACCTGTTTTACAGAGACATTTTTAATGCAGCTGATACAATATTGGAGAAACAGTTGTCATTCTTATTCTTTGACAGTAGAGGTGTTTCTTTTTCAATATAACACTCGGAAGGCTAGCAGCAGGTGAAGGAGACTACATACAACAAAGAGACACTCACACACACACACACTCACACACACACACACACACACACACACACACACACACACTACAAATACATCCACTCTCTGTCACTCAATCCCATCCTCAGAAATAAACCAGTGGTCATCATGACGCAGAAGGTCGATTTTCAGTTGTGATACTGTCTGTTTGACACCAAGTTAACGCTTAAATGGTGCACCATATTCAGACGCATCCACATCACTGTGCAGACACTCCAAATAATCATCAATTGTGAGTGCCATTGAGGCCAGAAGACTCACACTCCCTCGGATGATGCTGGTTTTTGTAAGGTACACATACATTTCAATCTAAGATCCACAAACTTAACAATCCATGTCCCATTCGCTTAATCTTTCATTAAGCTGACAACCTTCCTCTTAGCTGGTTTTACACCATAGGGATTATCGGTCCCATATCCAGACATGTCAAATGCGTTGGGGCGGTGTCTCATTGCAACCCTTCACCCAACATTCAAAGCTGTCCATATCCATATAAAATAATTTACCGTCTGCAAAATGAGTTTTGGCAAATCCGTAATGGAACTGGTACATTGGATGTTGGAAACATCCAGTATACTGACAAAAACTAGCTGTCAACTTCACTGAAACCTTTGCAATGTCCAAAGTGGCTAATCCTTGACTGAAGATTTTGGCCTGTTTAAAATTTAGCTTGGTGATATAATCATGTGAACCATTACGGTTCTTTCAGTGGTAACCATTAATCCCCCAGTGGTTTCTCAAATTCTCCAAAAATAGCAGTAGTAATTAATTTTAAAAAAATCTTTCTCAGAGTCACATATCATGAGAGCCCTCCGTTCGATATTAAGATCAATATGTTCCTTCAACCAGCAACATTACTGAAATATTCTCTAAGGGACAATGAAAGAAGGAGACTGCATCAGATGAACACAGTATTCACATCCACACATATAAACATAATTATGTGTACTTATAGTCGCAAAACTCTACCATAAACGATGCTCGTTCTATGGGTACAAAGTAGCTGGCTTCCCCCTCCTCCTGAGAGCCAGAGATTAGGAAATAGAACGTATTTCTCCCCATTAATGCCGACTGCATACTACTACCACCTGTAACAAAAAAAAAACAGGAAACCGTCAGACTGCGGCTGTCTACAGCTGCATGACTACCCTGTAACTCACACTTAAGTGTCTGGCAGAGGGTTGATCAAACCAGTTTCACACTATTTCTCTACCGTTCGTCTCTGAAACAGTGTGTGGGAAAATGAAAACTTAAATCTTTCCCTGTCAGCTCTGATTTCTTTTATTTCATTATGATGGTCGTTTCTCCCTATCTAGGTGGTCTACAACACAGTGTTTTTACATTCAGGAGAGAAAGTTGGAGGTTGAAATTTCTGAAAATATCTCGCTGCTGCGAGGAATGCCTTTGGTTTAATGACTGCCACCCCAACTTGTGTATCACTTCCGAGATACTGTCTCCCCTGTTTCGTGATAAAGAAAACGAACTGCCATTTGAACTTTTTTGATGTCGTCTGTCAATCCCATTCGGTATGCATCCGATACCAAACAGTAGCACAGGAAGGACAAATGTAATGTAGACAATCTCATTAGTGAATTTGTTATACCTTAGTGTTCTGGCAGTGTTTGGTGCAGCTTCCTCATAACATAATCTATGTGATCGTTCGAATTTAAGTTTTTAGTAACTGTTATCCCAAATTTCTGTTTAGCATTCAATTCTTCGAAGTATCCCATAATCAATTTAACTGGAGCATACGCCTAAAGCTGTCGTATTCAGTTATCGATCTATCTATGAACCATCTTCCATTTTGTAGGCCATTCAGGTCTGAAATGAGACCATATGTGTTGAGGATTGATGCTTTACTGGCATTTCTCGTGCCGTTGACTTCGACAACACTTAACTGAAATCTTATTTCTTGAAACAGAAAAGCTAACATGTTACATGTAAGTTGCAATGTAGATGCAGGATCTTCATCTCTCTTCAAACATCATACATGAAACTGTTGCTCGGAATTGTAAATATGTTCTCGTGTTGAATGAGAGTCCGAATCTCATCACTGCTATCAAATATCACAAAGGAAAAATGTTCGTGGGAGAAATATTCCTGGGGATGATTTGCTCATCATAGTAACATGGAGATGTTATATCAAGTGACGTCATTGTGTGGTTCCAAGCCTATCAGTATATGTTACTTGTAATTCTCCCATAATACTGCATTGTTCTTCTGCCGTGAAGTGCTGCACTGATGGCTGGGTGTGTCACTTTTATACTTTACACCCACACTGCGTCAAGTGGTGGTATATAACTACCCCTTCACCATGAGAATCAGTTACATTCCCGTCCTGGTCTGCAATATTCAGGATGGTCTATTATCTCGACAGCCACTGGAAAACGTATGATGTTGTGTGGCACCTCAAGAATCATATACCCTGGGCCTCCTGTAGGGCAGAATCTCTAGAGTGTATGAATCTGCCTGTCATTTAGATACGAACTAGTTGCAATATAGCTTTTGACACATACCATGCTGACTGGCTGTATATCCACAGGTTGTGCCAACCCATAAAATTCATCAGATTTCTTCCCCAAAAGGTGACACCTTAAGAAATCAAGAAGTGGCCCTATTCAACCACCCCAGGTAAGTTTATTGCTTGTCCTGTCGTCTGTATCTCCATTTTAAACATATCAATATTCACATGTAAATCAAACCCTTCTGAAATTTGTTTTAGAAACACATTTAAAGCTTCTAAATCATGTGAGACAGAGGGTATTTCCACAACTTTATCGTTTCATGGGTGTAATTTATTGTTCACATCAGTGATATTAGAAATGCTGAAGTACTTTTCCAGACGATCAATGCAGTACTCCATTCCCCCTTACTCGGACCAGTTGGTGGGAAGTAATTCACTCTTATAATTACCCACCGTCAGCCCCTGGTAGCTGAGTGGTTGAGGGGCGCCGTGGTCCCGTGGTTAGAGTGAGCAGCTGTAGAGCCCGAGGTCCTTGGTTCGAGTCCTCCCTCGAGTGAAAATTTAAGCCGGCACGGTAGCTCAGCGTGTTCGGTCAGAGGGTTCAGCTACCTTCTGTAATAAAAAAACTGAGTGAACGGATCAACGAACAACCAGAACGAGTGTCATCGGACGTCCGCAACGAACAAAGTCAACGAACAATATAGAACAAAATGAGATTTAAAAAAAAGTGAAAAAAAAAGTGGTCAGCGCGACAGAATGTCATACCTAACGGCCCGGGTTCGATTCCCGGCTGGGTCGGAGATTTTCTCTCCGCTCAGGGACTGGCGTTTTGTTATCCTTATTGTCATCATTTCATCCCCATCGACACACAAGTCGCCGAAGTGGCGTCAACTCGAAAAACTTGCATAAGGCGAACAGTCTACCCGACGGGAGGCCCTAGCCACACGGCATTTACATTTATTACCCACTCAGATATCTGTGAATGTTGAAGGTACTGTTGATGGCCCTGGATCGAATCTGCCTGGTGGGTTAATGACGAGAGCTGATGTGTTAGTCAACCTGCATATAGTTTTTAGGCGATTTCCCACATTCCACTGGGTGAATACTGGACTGGTACCCAACACATGAGATTTTCAAACGTTTAAATGAATTTTGCTCATTTTCTTAGCTAGCATTACACGCAGACAGTTGGGGTGCTCGTACTCCATCCCATGGGGTAACAGGGTGTTGGCCGGCCGCTGTGGCTAAATGGTTCTAGGTGCTTCAGACCGCAACCGCGCTGCTGCTACGGTCGCAAGTTCGAATCCTGCCTCGGGCATGGATGTGTGGGATGTCCTTAGGTTAGTTAGGTTTACGTAGCTCTAAGTCTGGTTTACGTAGTTCTAAGTCTAGGGGACTGATGACCCCAGATGTTAAATCCCATATTGCTAACAGCCATTTGAACAATTTGAAGAAAAGCCGAAGTAAACAAAGTGCACTTCATCTCAAATTCAAGAGTAGTAAAAACCTAGCTGACAAACAAAAGCTGAACGAAGCTAAAATGAGCGTAAGGAGAGTAATGAGAGAAGGTTCAATGATCTTAAAGTAAGACGTTGTGAACAGACCTGAGTAAAAATCCTAAGAGATTTTGGTCGTATGTAAAATCGGCAAGTGGGTCAATATCATCTATTCATTCTCTCAGAGACCATACCGGCACCGAAACGAAAGGTAACAGAGAGAAGATACTGAATTAAGTCTTCCGAAGTTGTTTGAATCATTTTTGAACAGGGTGTTGGTAGGAAGGGTGTCTAGCCACTCTTTAGAATTAACTAAGCAAATCCGTTCATAGCAATGCCAACCCAGCGTCAGTGTGGGACTAATGCGCAAAAAATGAATGAATAAATCTGAGCTTATAACTGATGATGGTTCTTTACATTTAGATTGTGCAACATTACATCCAAATCTCAACTGATGCAAAGATGTATATGTTGCTTCTCTTTACACAGCCATCACGAGATACAAGAATGGAAGCTCGTTTTGTATTATAACAAAATAGGGGAAAGAGTGTCACAGACCTGACACTTGTTGGAGAACAAATCTTTAAAACAAAGACGTGTTTCGTTGTGGCGGTATCTTTTCACGACATTAGACAGTCCAGTCATATTAGTGTGTGTGCCGCCTATGTTCGATGTCAAAGTGCAATTACCACTCGCAGGCAGTAGTTGGCAGCACTGGCAGGGGAGAGTATACAGGGTGTTACAAAAAGGTACGGCCAAACTTTCAGGAAACATTCCTCACACACAAATAGAGAAAAGATGTTATGTGGACATGTGTCCGGAAACGCTTAATTTCCATGTTAGAGCTCATTTTAGCTTCGTCCACCTACGCTCAATGGAGCACGTTATCATGATTTCATACGGGGTACTTTACCTGTGCTGCTAGAACATGTGCCTTTACAAGTGCGACACAACACGTGGTTCATGCGCGATGGAGCTCCTGCACATTTCAGTCGAAGTGTTCGTACGCTTCTCAACAACAGATTCGGTGACCGATGGATTGGTAGAGGCGGACCAATTCTATGGCCTCAATCCTCTCGACTTTCGTTCATGGGGGCATTTGAAAGCTCTTGTCTACGCAACCCCGGTACCAAATGTAGAGACTCTTCGTGCTCGTATTGTGGAAGGCTGTGATACAATACGCCATTCTCCAGGGCTGCATCAGCGCATCAGGGATTCCATGCAACGGAGGGTGGATGCATGTATCCTCGCTAACGGAGGACATTTTGAACATTTCCTGTAACAAAGTGTTTGAAGTCACGCTGGTACATTCTGTTGCTGTGTGTTTCCAATGCATGATTAATGTGATTTGAAGAGAAGTAATAAAATGAGCTCTAACATGGAAAGTAAGCGTTTCCGGACACATGCCCACATAACATATTTTCTTTCTTTGTGTGTGAGGAATGTTTCCTGAAAGCTTGGCCGTACCTTTTTGTAACACCCTGTATAAAGCGAGTCGGGGGGATGCGGAAAACAGTGCAGTTGATGTCGTAATGCGGAAATGGAGAGATTTATTTGGCATCCAAAACGGCATAATCATTTACTTTCGGGCCAAGGGATGAAGCATTTCCGAAATGGCTAAGTTTGTAAAATGTTTGAGTGCCGGCATGGTTAGAGTATACCACACCGCGAAAGGCGCCATCCAAAACCAATGCTGAGGCAACTGTGGTGCACCACGGGCACTAGATGACAGGGCTGAACAATAGCTGTAAAAATGTGTACAGGCGAATAGACGTGCAACTGCGGAGCAGCTGACCACCCAGATGATCCGAGAGGCTACCAACAGTATCACCTCAATGATCGTTCAGCGAACACTGCTGCTTGTGGGCCACCACAGCAGGTGTCTAGTTCATGCACCCATGCTGACCGCTGTTCATCTGCTATGAAGACTGGATTTTATGCGCCAGTACCGCAACTGGACGTCTACAGAGGGCCACATATGGCCTTTTCAGCTGAATGACGTTTTATGCTCCATCGGGCATATAGTCGTTGGCATATATGACCCTGCAGCAGTTGTTAGAAGGGGATAGGCCAGAGAAGGGAGGGTTATGGTCTGGGCAAAGTTTTCGCAGAATTTTCTGGGTTATCTCGTCATTCTGGTAGGCACAATGAATCAACTCAAGTATGCATCTGTCCTTGGGGACCATGTCCACACCCACATACCGACTGTTTTTCCTCGGGGTCATAGGATCTACTATCAGAACAATGCAACATATTACACAGCTGACCGTGTACGTCCGTGGTTCTAAGAGCACCAGAATGAGTTTACAGTACTCCCCTGGCTACCAAACTCTCAGGATTAAAACCCAGTCGACAATCTGTGGGACCACTCGATCAGGCTGTTCACGCCAATGGTCCTCAACCGAGAAACCTACGCAGCTGGGCACTGTCCTGGATTTGGCACGGCTCCACATACCTGTCGGTACCTCCCAGAACTTCACTGACTCCCCTCTTGCACGTCCTCGGTGCAAAAGAGCTGGTCACGTTTATGTGACTGGACCGTGTATAATGGCCAGACTATTCTTTTTACATGGATACATTCTCAAAATACATTTCCTTCAATGCTTTTTTTCTCTTTTTATTAAATTCACATTAAATTATTGGTTATCTCCTATCGTTCGGGACTTAGTTACATCTGATAGACGATATTTTTATACATAGTACATTAACGTGAAATTTCCCAACGTAAGGTCAAAGTCAATTTATTGTGATGCTTTTTGCTCTCCCCTGTGTTTATAAGCAGCTGGTTTTCTTCATAATGTATCTAACATGTCCCTGAGCGTTGTCAGTAACCACATAACACAAAACTATTCTTAGGAGACGGTTCCTGTTGTGTACACTCGAGGCGAAACTGATGGAACTAGTACCACGCTAAGAGAAACGAGAAACGGATCGTGGCTCGTCCCCAGTGCTAAAAGCATAAAATATTTTAAGAAGCACAATATGTGTCATACACACAGTGTGTCTTCCTTCATTGATAGCCTGTCTCCTTTCCGCTATTATAACAGTTACCACATTAGTTAGTTGCCGAAAATGTTGCTATTTCCAGAGGTATAGTGTATTGGTGATCACTCTTTTGAGATATTTTCTTGTACCTTCTTTCCCTTTTAACTTAGTTACTAATCATAAAAAACTAGTCTTGTGAAACACAGATTGATTTATACGTATACGATATTGTGCAGCCTGTGGGTGCAAATGAAAAAGTAGGTTCCGTGTTCCTAGATTTCCTAAAGGAGTTCGAATCTGCACAACGTTGGCAACTACTAAGCGAGACACAATGTTACGATCTTCACAGATATGTGACTGAGTCGATGAATAATCGACCTAGGGAATGCAGAAGGTTATACTGGACGGCGAATGTTCCACAGACACGAAAGTAACGTCGGGTGAGCCCCAAGATCCTCTGATGTATACAAACGTAAAAGATTTGTCACATATATTAGCATTGTTTTGTAATGTTCACTGACAATTCTGTTGTACTGGTCCAGTCTTTGGAGCCCTTGTCGACTAAGTGTGAAAACAGACATCGAAAGGTATCTCTAAAAGAAAGATGCATTTTCTCTTCCGAAACCATTCTGAGTAAAGTTAAAGAGCCGGTATTCCAGGAAGGCTGACAATTCTGCTGCTGCGATCGTATATAGACATGGACTTACCATTATGTGTCATTTCTGTGAATGCTACTTTTCGGTAACTGTAATTTAATCTTTAATTGTGATTCGTCACAGTAAAATTGCTGTTTACCAATTCACAATTTGTATCCCCCCCCCACACACACACACACAATGTTAAAATGTGGATTTCTGTAATTTAGCATCTCAGATGATGCAGTGTGATTAGTCGCAAGTTGCAACTAACAGGCACTAGTAAGTATAGTTGTTAACTGGTATTTCTGGTCAGGTAAAATCGAGTGATATGTTCTCGCCTGCAGTGCGCAAACCGATTATTTCAACAGTGTGTCATTAAAGACATTATCGATTTGAAGGGGATGATACATAAATTTGAAATGCACTATAAGGGAAAAATGAAAATTTCGTTCTTCCCTTGTTAAAACTGTCCCATACGCCTAAATTTTCTGCCATGTTGTTGTTAATGAAGACTTTGTCGCGTGTTTTAAGGTAGACAATATGGAAGTGAAAAGAGTTGGAAGTAAAAATCTTCCTGTTAAAAATTGACAACGGAAACAGTTTAAGTGCAATGATCGCAGAGACACACAAAATTAACCTATAAACTGCATTGATGAAAAAAATATCCATCTTTTCAATAAATTAGCTATAAACATTTAACAAAAACCACTAAAATATCCCGCTCCCCCTCCATGCATTTTTCGTAGTTTATATACGACATAAGTGTATAATAAGCATCAAAATATCCATCGCAGCTTTGTCCATTATCAAAGTGCGTTGAGTGGGTTTATTTGTACTGTGTTATAGGGCATTCTGTTACCACAACCTTTATTTGGCGTTCACATTCGTTGGTTTCACCAACTCGCTATTGAATTATCACTTTTCAGCCTAAACTAGATACCGGACTGTACTACACAACTCAGATTTCGAGTGTGTGTGTTTGGGGGGGGGGGGGGGGGGCGGGGGAAATCCTATATCTTACTCTAGGCAAACATATCAGTGCTGATAAAACGCGATTTTCTTCCATCTTCTTGGTCAATTTCTTCGACCAAAATTGGATTGTACGTCCATAACGTGAGATACAAGGTTCTTAGAAAGAAGTGCGTCAGTCAATAGATGACATACACTACTAAATGTTAACTGCTACTTTTAATTGCTGATTGCTATTTGTGACTTACAGTTGTGACTGAAATCACGGCCAGATACTACAAAGTTGCTACTGTGAATAATGCGACTTCTCAGTCAATGTAATTTGTAAGAGAGACGTGATTTCTTACTACCCCTAATAGTAAATGACGCGTAGGGTCCATGAAAACAATAAAATAATGATAAGGTCGTTACAGGAACAGACTGACATTGTCCTCCCTCAAAATGCAGTCAGAATAGGAACGAAAACCTCTAATATTAGTACGAAGTAACCTCCGACATGCAGTGTTTTACGACTGCCGGAGTGTGCCTGGCGCAGAGAAATAACTGAAAGATTTTTAAGTAAATGAGTAATCAGATCCAGATAGAATCCCAGTTCGGTTTTACAAAGAGTATTCTATGGCATTCGCCCCTTATCTAGCTTGCATTTATCGCGAACCTCTCACGCAGCTCAAAGTCCAAAGCGATTGGAAAAAATCGGAGCTGACTTCTGTGTATACATAGGGTAAAATAATGAAACCGCAAAATTACAGACCAATATCCCTAACTTCAGTTTGCTGCGGAATCATAGAACATATTCTAAGCTCGAATGTAATACATTTTCTTGAGACCGAATAGACTTATGTCC
This sequence comes from Schistocerca americana, assembly GCF_021461395.2. Taxonomy (NCBI): domain Eukaryota; kingdom Metazoa; phylum Arthropoda; class Insecta; order Orthoptera; family Acrididae; genus Schistocerca; species Schistocerca americana. The sequence goes on from NC_060122.1 coordinate 701,573,905, forward strand.
ACGAATCAGAACGGTTTTAGAAAGCATCGCTCGTGCGAAACTCAGCTTGCCCTTGTCTCACACGGTATACAACGCACTGTGGGAGAAGGGCAACAGGCAGATTCCGTTTTTCTAGATTTTCAGAAAGTATTTAACACGGTTTGCCATTGCAGGCTGTTAACGAAGGTACGAGCATATGGAATAGGTTCGCAGGTATGTGAGAGACAAAGACTTTTTCAGTAATACACTCCTGGAAATGGAAAAAAGAACACATTGACACCGGTGTGTCAGACCCACCATACTTGCTCCGGACACTGCGAGAGGGCTGTACAAGCAATGATCAAACGCACGGCACAGCGGACACACCAGGAACCGCGGTGTTGGCCGTCGAATGGCGCTAGCTGCGCAGCATTTGTGCACCGCCGCCGTCAGTGTCAGCCATTTTGCCGTGGCATACGGAGCTCCATCGCAGTCTTTAACACTGGTAGCATGCCGCGACAGCGTGGACGTGAACCGTATGTGCAGTTGACGGACTTTGAGCGAGGGCGTATAGTGGGCATGCGGGAGGCCGGGTGGACGTACCGCCGAATTGCTCAACACGTGGGGCGTGAGGTCTCCACAGTACATCGATGTTGTCGCCAGTGGTCGGCGGAAGGTGCACGTGCCCGTCGACCTGGGACCGGACCGCAGCGACGCACGGATGCACGCCAAGACCGTAGGATCCTACGCAGTGCCGTAGGGGACCGCACCGCCACTTCCCAGCAAATTAGGGACACTGTTGCTCCTGGGGTATCGGCGAGGACCATTCGCAACCGTCTCCATGAAGCTGGGCTACGGTCCCGCACACCGTTAGGCCGTCTTCCGCTCACGCCCCAACATCGTGCAGCCCGCCTCCAGTGGTGTCGCGACAGGCGTGAATGGAGGGACGAATGGAGACGTGTCGTCTTCAGCGATGAGAGTCGCTTCTGCCTTGGTGCCAATGATGGTCGTATGCGTGTTTGGCGCCGTGCAGGTGAGCGCCACAATCAGGACTGCATACGATCGAGGCACACAGGGCCAACACCCGGCATCATGGTGTGGGGAGCGATCTCCTACACTGGCCGTACACCACTGGTGATCGTCGAGGGGACACTGAATAGTGCACGGTACATCCAAACCGTCATCGAACTCATCGTTCTACCATTCCTAGACCGGCAAGGGAACTTGCTGTTCCAACAGGACAATGCACGTCCGCATGTATCCCGTGCCATCCAACGTGCTCTAGAAGGTGTAAGTCAACTACCCTGGCCAGCAAGATCTCCGGATCTGTCCCCCATTGAGCATGTTTGGGACTGGATGAAGCGTCGTCTCACGCGGTCTGCACGTCCAGCACGAACGCTGGTCCAACTGAGGCGCCAGGTGGAAATGGCATGGCAAGCCGTTCCACAGGACTACATCCAGCATCTCTACGATCATCTCCATGGGAGAGTAGCAGCCTGCATTGCTGCGAAAGGTGGATATACACTGTACTAGTGCCGACATTGTGCATGCTCTGTTGCCTGTGTCTATGTGCCTGTGGTTCTGTCAGTGTGATCATGTGATGTATCTGACCCCAGGAATGTGTCAATAAAGTTTCCCCTTCCTGGGACAATGAATTCACGGTGTTCTTATTTCAATTTCCAGGAGTGTAGATCGCAGTATGTTGTCCTCGACGGCGAGTGTTCAGCAGAGACAAGGGTATCGTCAGGAGTGCCCCCAGGAAAGTGTGATGGGACTGCCATTGTTCTCTACACACACAAATTATTTGGCAGACATGGTGCGCAGCAATCTGTGGTTGATTGCTGATCATGCTGAAGTGTACGGCAGGGTGTCGAAGTTGAGTGACAGTAGGAAGATACAAGATGACTTACAGAAAATTTCTAGATGGTGTGATGAATGACATCTTTCTCTAATTGTAGGAATTTGTAAGACAATGGCCATGAAACAAACCCCTTATGTTCGGGTACAGTATTAATAGTTTTCTGCTTGACACAGTCATGTCGTTTAAACATCTGGGCTCGAAGTCGCAAAGCGATGTGAGATGGAACGATAATGTGAGGACTGTGACAGGTAAAGCAAATGGTCGACTTCAGTTTGTTGGGAGAATTTTAGGAATCCGTAGCAGGTCGAATTGAAGGAGGACATCAAAGCAATTCAGAGCCGGGCTGCAAGCTATGTTACCGGTAGGTTCGAACAACACTTAAGTGTTGTGGAGATGCTTTGATAGCTCAAATAGGAGTCCCTAGAGGGAAGGCGATGTTCTTTTCAAGGAACACTATTGAAAAAAATTTAGAGAACCGGCATCTGAAGCTGGCTGCCGAACAATTCTACTGCCGTCACCATACAGTGCGCGTAAGGACAAGGAAGATAAGATGCGACATATTAGGGCTCATAAGGAGGCATATAGATGAACATTTTTCTCTCGCTCTGTTTGCAATTGGAATAGGAAAGGAAATGACCAATAGTGGTACGGAGTGCCCTCCACCACGTGCCATACGGTGGCTTGTGGAGTATTTGTGTAGATGCATATATGTATAAATGTTGACGCACATCGTTATTTGCCAGTTTCCCAACGAAATTAATAGAGCCTCCGCAAGTACTTGGCAAAATTCGAAGTAAGACAGGAAGTGGAAGAATATTACTGGTACAAACTACTCACCAGCAACATGTATGCCGTAATTGGTAGTATTCAGGATTGTACACTCACTTGTTTACACACATAAAGAAGAGTCAACTAATGATTATTAAATGATTGACGATCATAATGTCTGTATGCGGTGACATCGCATAAATAATTGTGCGCTGTGTATGAGTATCACAGGAAACCTCTTCAGGCATCGTCGTTTGTGCGAACGACTGAACGCAATAAACATCAATTATCGTATACAGTGAGACCTGACTTAGGGAGCAGATGCTCTGCTCGAGGGGAACTGAGAGAAAATTCCCGTCTAATGCGCTCACATAGCGCTGATAATTAACGGGGCACTCGTGTATCTAGATAACCCATTCCCTGTACTTACATCGTCACTTCAGTCATAAATGCCAACAACATTTTGTTTACTTGCCGGACCTACTTGTCAGCGAGAGATTAGCTAACGCGTAAATTAACAGTTGCCACAATGTATCGCTCGGGCACTTGTAAACATCTACACATACTTATGCTAAACACCGAGCGACGTGACATGGGCGCTGCCCTCAGACGTGGATTACCTTCACAGCGCAGAGGATGACACTAATTTTCGGGCAGTTTAATTACGGTTCTCCGGGCATGACAATGACCTGTCTCCTCCTCCTCGCAGAACTAACACTGAATCTTAATGCGCCCTCTATTGTCTGAATGTCGCAAATGAACTCGCAGGTCCTTTTGTTTGCTGCCCACAGATGTTGTCGGAAGGTAGCCCCTCCGTTCCGGAAGAAACATTCTAGGCTGAGGCGTTTTACGACTGCCGAATGAAAGGAGTGGAACATCACCATCATTTTCTAAAGGCCATTCCTCGTCCCTAAAAAAAACTTCGTGCTGTATTGTCCATTTATTTATAATTTTGACATTTTCTAACCTCCAATAAATATTCCACTCTTTCCTTTCTTGGTCTTGCAGTGGTTTTCTTAACCGAAATTTTCCTTCTAATATTTCCCTTTAAAACTTATGTGGCTAACCAAATATTGAAAAAGTTTCGTTTTATATTTTCTGATAGTTGCTTCTTCAAAACCCCTTTCAAAACACATTCAGTGGATTTTATTTCTGTTCAGGCAGTTATTATAAGCCTTTTCCAAAGCCGTATTTCATTCGCTTGTAAGCGCTTTTCGTCTCTCTTCAAAGTGTACACCCGCACAGGATTCTCCAGATGAAAATATTTACGAAATATTTTTTGTGAGAATGAAAAGTTTCGCGACTGTTACATAGAATACAATAAACAGTAAATGAAATTTAATCATTGTTACCGCCTAAAGACACCACGTTCTTACATTACGTAACTCTATGGGGAGGAAACGTGGCGCAGCGTTAAACAACTGGGAAAGTTACGTGTTAAGAAGGCTAATTTATTGAGTTCGGTAGCCTTCCTACTGCGCTGTGGTGACTAGAAGACTATTCCACGATTTGCTATAGCTTGCAATCATATCAATACCTCTACCTCTAAGAGGATATTTGGTCATGCCAGCTTCACCCTGCTTCGAGAAAGGATACACAAAGCCCACCAGTAGCCGGATGTAACTGGAGGTCCTCTTATGATCCTGCATCTGCAACTGTCTGACTGGATCGACGAAACTACTGTTTCGCAACAAGTATGGTCACAGAAACGAACTACAGAGAAACAGAAAGGGAAGTTCAGCCGGCTCTCTCACCAACAGAACGATACGAACCACAGATGCTCAGAACGCACGGTCATCAGCTTGACGGTAAGAGACGTAGACACGTGTACAATTTTGGCGCTCAAGGAAGGACTTAACTTCGCACTTTCGCCTCGGGACATCCCTGTCTTTTAAATAATAAGTGGAATCGAAAAAGCAATCTACAAGTTCCCTAATGAAACAGTGGACGAAATACGGCGTAAAATGAGCCATATTCTCAGGAAAATAAAGCTACCAGTACCCATCATTGCCAGGGCTGAGTGCACTAAGCAATGATGAAATCAGTGTGACTCTTCCTGCCGACAAGAGCAATGCAGCCATAATTATGCAACACGTGGACTTCGATGCAAAGATCTCCGCGCTACTGGACGTTATAATTTCATCTGATTTTATCCCAGCTGCTAGGCATACTAGTATCTACAAAGTAATCATTTTCGTTAAAAAGCTGCTACTTGTTTCAAAAGACTCTGGTCTGTACACCGACGAACCAAAACATTATAAAAACCACCCTTTTAAGCTGGTGGTTATACTGTTTTGGCTCATTAGTGTACAAACCAGACTCTTTTGAAACAACCAGCAGCTTTTTAAAGAAAATGATTCCTTTGTAGACACTAGTATGTTTAGCAGCATGTAGGTTCACTTTTGGAACGCAATACAGCAGTGATTCTTCGTGCCACGGATTCGACATATACCGAGTAGATTTCCAGAAGTTTGTGGAACCACACTACTGGCCATTAAAATTGCTACACCACCACGATGTGCTACAGATGACGTGCTACAGACGCGAAAATTAACCGACAGGAAGAACATGCTGTGATATGCAAATCATTAGCTTTTCAGAGCATTCACACAAGGTTGGCGCCGGTGGCGACACCTACAACGTGCTGACATGAGGGAAGTTTCCAACCGATTTCTCATACACAAACAGCGGTTGACCGGCGTTTCCTGCTGAAACGTTGTTGTGATGCCTCGTGTAAGGAGAAGACATCCGTAACGTCACGTTTCCGACTTTGATAAAGGTCAAAAAACGGTTCAAATGGCTCTGAGCACTATGGGACTTAACTACTGTGGTCATCAGTCCCCTAGAACTTAGAACTACTTAAACCTAACTAACCTAAGGACATCACACACATCCATGCCCGAGGCAGGATTCGAACCTGTGACCGTAGCAGTCGCGCGGTTCCGGACTGCGCGTGATAAAGGTCGGATTGTAGCCTATTGCGATTGCGGTTTATCGTATCGCGACATTGCTGCTCGCGTTGGTCGAGATACAATGACTGTTAGCAGAATATGGGATCGGTGGGTTCAGGAGGGTAATACGGAACGCCGTGCTGGATCCCAACGGCCTCGTATCACTAGCAGTCGAGATGACAGGCATCTTATCCGCATAGCTGTAACGGAGCTTACAGCCACGTCTCGATGCCTGAGTCAACAGATGGGGACGTTTGCAAGACAACAACCATCTGCACGAACAGTTCGACGACGTTTGCAGCAGCATGGACTATCAGCTCGGAGGCCATGATTGCAGTTACCCTTGACGCTGCATCACAGACAGGAGCGCCTGCGATGGTGTACTCAGCGACGAACCTGGGTGCACGAATGGCAAAGCGTCACACTTCGGATGAATCCAGGTTCTGTTTGCAGCATCATGATGGTCGCATCCGTGTTTGGCGACATCGCGGTGAACGCACGTTGGAAGCGTGTATTCATCATCGCCATACTGGGGTATCACCCGGCATGATGGTATGGGCTGCCATGGGTTACACGTCTCGGTCACCTCTTGTTCACATTGACGGCACTTTGAACGGTAGACGTCACATTTCAGATGAGTTACGACCCGTGGCTCTACCCTTCATTCTATCCCTGCGAAACCCTACATTTCAGCAAGATAATGCACGACCGCATGTTGCAGGTTCTGTACTGGCCTTTCTGGATACACAGAATGTTCTACTGCTGCCCTGGCCAGCACATTCTCCAGATCTCTCACCAATTGAAAACATGTGATCAATGGTGACCGAGCAACTGGCTCGCCGCAATACGCCGGTCACTACTCTTGATGAACTGTGGTATCGTATTGAAGCTACATGGGCAGCTGTACCTGTACACGCCATCCAAGCTCTGTCTGACTCAATGCCCAGGCGTATCAAGGCCGTTATTAAGCACCCAAATTGCGTGAAAATGTAATCACATGTCAGTTCTAGTATAATATATTTGTCCAATTAATACCCGTTTATCATCTGCATTTCTTCTTGGTGTAGCAATTTTAATGGCCAGTAGTGTAGATACTTACGCACAGGTTACACAGTTTCGTAATTTATGGGCGGGTGGTTTGTCGGCGCGAAGCTGGCGCCAGATAGCGTTCCAGTCGTATTTTATCGGATTGAGATAAGCCGAATTTTGTGGCCAAGACGTCACATGGGTTCACTACCATGCTCCTCAAACCACTGCAGCACCATTCTGACTTTGTAATATAAACAGCTTTTCTTCTAGAAGATGTCATCGACGTTGAGGAAGACATCAAGCATAAGGTGTTACAGGTGATCTCTAATAATGTTCACGTAGTCCACAGCTGTCTTGGTGCCTACCGCAGGTCCCATAGAAGCTGAGATGAGTGCCCCCATAACATAATACAGCTCCCAACTGCCTGCGTCCGTGGCGCGGTGCATGTTTTGAGCATCTGTTCGCGTGGATGGCGGCATATCTGGACACGACCATCGACCTGGTTTAATACATAATGTGTTTCATCCGATCACTCCGCCCTCGTGGTCTCGCGGTAGCGTTCTCGCTTCCAGTGCACGGGGTCCCGGGTTCGATTCCCGGTAGGGTCAGGTATTTTTCCTGCCTCGAGATGACTGGGTGTTGTTGTGTCGTCTTCATCATCATCATTCATCCCCATTACGGTCGGAGGCAACGGCAAACCACCTCCATTGGGACCTTGCCTAGCAAGGCGGTGCGGGTCTCCCGCATCGTTCCCCTACGCTCTGTAAAGAAGCATGGGACTTCATTTCCATTTTTTTTTTTCATCCGATCAGGCGATGCGATTCCACGGAGCCGATCTCCATATTCCCGCACGCTCTACAGTCGTAATTAGCGACGCTGTTGGATCAACATGGAAACACGTAGGCGTCTTCAATTGCGGAACACCATGTTCAAGAATGTGCGCTGAATAGTATACTCCGAAACTCTTGTGTCTGTGCTAGCATCGAACTCTGTCGTCATACCTGCCACAGATCGCGGTCTATCGTGATTTAGAGAACGGACAACCTTTCGATCCCGACTTTCTGTGATCAGGTATGGATGTCCAACTTCTACATCTAAGTCCATTCTCCGCAAGCCACCTGGCGGTGTATGGCGGAGGGTACCTTGAGTACCACTGTCGGTTCTCCCTTCTGTTCCAGTCTCGTATTGTTCGTGGAAAGAAAGATTGTCGGTATGCCTCTGAGTAGGCTCAAATCTCTCTGATTTTATCATCTTGGTCTCTTCGTGAGATATATGTAGGAGGGAGCAATATACTGCTTGACTCCTCGGTGAAGGTATGTTCTTGAAACTTTATCAAAATCCCGTACCGAGCTACTGAGCGTCTCTCTTGCAGAGTCTTCCACTGGAGTTTATCTATCATCTCCGTAACGCTTTCGTGATTGCTAAATGATCCTATAACGAAGGGCGCTGCTTTCCTTTGGATATTCTCTATCTATTCTATCAACCCTATCTGGTACGGATCCCACACTGGTGAGCAGTATTCAAGCAGTGGGCGAACAAGTGTACTTTAACCTACTTCCTTTGTTTTCGAACTGCATTTCCTAAGGATTCTTCCAATGAAACTCAGTCTGGCATCTGCTTTACCGACGATTAATTTATATGGTCATTCCATTTTAAATCACTCCCAATGCCTACTCCCAGATAATTTATGGAATTAACTGCTTCCAGTTGCTGACCTGCTATATTGTAGCTAAATGATAAAGGATCTGTCTTTCTATGTATTCGCAGCACATCACACTTGTCTTCATTGAGATTCAGTTGCCATTCCCTGCGCCATGCGTCAATTCGTTGCAGATCCTCCTGCATTTTAGTATAATTTTCCATTGTTACACCCTCTCGATATACAACAGTATCCATTATTCGTCCACGAGACTCAGATGGCCATAGACACGGGTTCGCAGGTAGATGCCGTGCTTCTTGACTTCCGCAAGGCGTTCCATACAGTTCCTCACAGTCGTTTAAAGAACAAATTAAGAGCATATGGACTATCAGGCCAATTGTGTGATTGGATTAAAGAGTTGCTAGATAACAGAACGCAGCATGTCATTCGCAATGGAGAGAAGTCTACCGAAATAAGAGTGATTTCAGGTGTGCCGCAGAGGAGTGTCGTAGGACCGTTGCTATTCACTATATATATATATATATATATATATATATATATATATATATATATATATATATGACCTTGTGCGTAACATCGGAAGTTCACTGAGTGCTCGCGGATTTACTGCCGATTCCCGTAAGAGTTCGGGCACTGTTTGTGGATCCGCACAGAAGAAGATGGCCAAATCGCCAGTGAGCCTTAACTATATACAGGGTGAGGGGTGAGTCACCTAACGTTACCGCTGGATATATTTCGTAAACCACATCAAATACTGACGAACCAATTCCACAGACCGAACATGAGGAGAGGGGCTAGTGTAATTGGTTAATACACACCATACAAAAATGCACGGAAGTATGTTTTTTAACACAAACCTACGTTTTTAAATGGAACCACGTTAGTTTTGTTAGCACATCTGAACATATAAACAATTACGTAATCAGTGCCGTTTGTTGCATTGTAAAATGTTAATTACATCCGGAGATATTGTAACCTAAAGTTGACGCTTGAAACCTCCGACGTTCAGTTGCGTGTTGTAACAAACAGCTGCAACATACATCGCGTTCCTACAGAATGATCTGCCAACGTTGCTCGAAAATGTCCCACTGGAAACGCGTCGACATATGTGGTATCAGCATGATGGTGCACCTGCACATTCCGCAATTAACACTAGGCTGACCCTTGACGGGATGTTCGATGGGCGTTTCACAGGACGTGGAGGACGCATAAATTGGCCAGCCCGTTCTCCTGATCTTACACCTCTGGACTTCTTTCTGTGGAGTACGTTAAAGGAGAATGTGTACCTTGATGTGCCTACAACCCCAGAGGATATGAAACAACGTATTGTGGCAGCCTGCGGCGACATTACACCAGATGCACTGCGGCGTGTACGACATTCATTACGCCAGAGATTGCAATTGTGTGCAGCAAATGATGGCCACCACATTGAACATCTATTGGCCTGACATGTTGAGACACACTCTATTCCACTCCGTAATTGAAAACGGAAACCACGTGTGTACGTGTACCTCACCCCTCATGGTAATGTACATGTCCGTCAGTGAAAAAGACCGATAAAAAGGTGTTAGCATGTGGACGTAATGTGCTGTTCCAGTCTCTTCTGTACCTAAGGTCCATTACCGTTCCCTTTTTATCCCTACGTAATTCGGTGCTCTCCGATACACACGATCGAACAGCGGAGGAGTGGTACTGAAGCGTCAACTTTAGGTTACAATATCTCCGGATGTAATTAACATTTTACAATGCAACAAACGGCACTGATTACGTATTTGTTTATATGTTCAGATGTGCTAACAAACCTAACGGGGTTCCATTAAAAAAACGTAGGTTTGTGTTAAAAAACATACTTCCGTGCATTTTTTATGGTTTGTATTAACCAATTACACTAGCCCCTCTCCTCACGTTCGGTCTGTGGAATCGATTCGTCAGCATTTGATGTGGTTTACGAAATATATCCAGCGGTAATATTAGGTGACTCACCCTGTATATATGAAGATGGTATGAAGATACAATCTCACAAACAGTGCCCGAGCTCTTACGGGAATCGGCAGTAAAGCTGTGAGTAATGAGTATGATGGGTAGGGGTACTATGCATATAGTGCGGGACAATGAGTTGCCAATGTGGGTCTTACGGGAGGTGTGCCAGAGATAAGACCGTGCTCGGTGGCTCAGAAGGGTAGAGTGTCTGCCATGTAAGCAGCAGATTCTGGCTTCGAGTTCCGGTCGGGGCACACATTTTCAAGTGTCTCCGTTGACTTATATCAACGCCTGTATGCAGCTATGGGTATTAATTTCATTGTAACCACATTCATTGCTTTTTTCTGCCCAAACCCTCTCGAATTCTCTCTGTTTTGACTTCTTTTCATTCCACTGACGTGGCGATGTGCGATCTCATTGCCCTGTGAGAAATCACTGTATTCAGCCGTCCGAGAAATAGTGAAAAACAGTACCTAAATGGAAATGAGCGTTTGGCGTCATTGGCGGGGAGGCCCCTTACGGGGCAGGTTCGGCCGCGCTGGTGCAGGTCTTATTACATACGACGCCACACAGGGCGACCTGCGAGTCGGATGGGGATGAAGTAATGATGAAGACAACACAACACCCAGTGCGTGAGCGGAAAAAAATCCACGACCCAGCTGGGAATCGAACCCGGGACCCTTAGAACGGCAGTTCGTCACGCTGACAATTTTTTTTTTTAATCTCACTTTGTTCGTTTTCGTTCGTTGTATCTGCTCGGGGCGGAGGTCGCAAGACACCCGTTTCAGTTCGTCGTTGATCCATGAACTCAATTTTTTTCATTACAGAGCGTAGCTAACCGTCTGTCCGAACACGCTGAGCTACCGTGCCGGCAACCATTCAGCTATCGGGGCGGACAACTATACTTAAATGAATAAGGAGACAATTCCTTGCCCAAACCCCGTCTACTTTGTGTATGATGGCCAGTTGGGTCAGGGGGATGGTGACGCAACAAACCGCTCTATAATGGGCTAATCACCCATGTGGCGGCAAAGGTAATTTAGAGAAATAATAGTAGCCTCGGACTGGACAGATATGTAGCTGTTTATTTAGTCCTTTACTGCTACGTGGCCATTTTGCCCTACGGTGTCGTGGACAATGGCTACTCTGGTATTTTTCAGATTGTTGATCATTTAGGTGCTTTCCTTTTGTGCAAAGAGAATGAAAAAAGTCACTTAGATGGGATGGCTCAGAAGGATAGAGCGTGTGCCATGTAAGTAGCAGATCCTGGGTTAGAGTCCCGGTCGGGGCACATATTTTCAAGTGTCCCCGTTGACTTATATCAACGTCTGTATGCAGCTAAAGGTATTCATGATTCATGATTCATGATGAAGACAACACAACACCCAGTCCCTGAGCGGAGAAAATCCCCTACCCAGCCGGGAATCGAACCCGGGCCCCTTAGGACGGCAGTCCGTCACGCCCAGTGATTTTTCCAGTACCTAAATCGAATGCAGCTTAATCGAAAAATCGCAAATCCTTAAGGTAGTCGTTATGCCAGCGCTTCCCGTAATGATCTGATGGTATTATACGAGGTGCATTCAAGTTCTAAGGCCTCCGATTTTTTTTCTCCGGACTGGAAAGAGATAGAAACATGCGCATTGTTTTAAGATGAGGCCGCGTTCATTGTCAATACGTCCCAGAGATGTCAGCACCGTACGGCGAGAATGAGAACTGTTTTAAATAATTAAAATGGCGACGTTTTCCTTACTTGAACATCGTGCAATCATTCGTTTTCTGAATTTGCGTTGTGTGAAACCGATTGAAATTCATCGACAGTTGAGGGAGACATGTGGTGATGGAGTTATGGATGTGACGAAAGTGCGTTCGTGGGTGCGACAGTTTAATGAAGGCAGAACATCGTGTGACAACAAACCGAAAGAACCTCGGGCTCGCACAAGCCGGTCTGACGACATGATCGAAAAAATGGAGAGAACTGTTTTGGGGGATCGCCGAATGACTGTTGAACAGATCGCCTCCAGAGTTGGCATTTCTGTGAGTTCTGTGCACACAATCCTGCATGAGGACCTGAAAATGCGAAAAGTGTCATCTAGGTGGGTGCCAAGAATGCTGACGGACGACCACATGGCTGCCCGTGTGGCATGTTGCCAAGCAATGTTGATCCGCAACGACAGCATGAATGGGACTTTCTTTTCGTCGGTCGTGACAATGTATGAGACGTGGATGACATTTTTCAATCCAGAAACAAAGCGCCAGTCAGCTCAATGGAAGCACACAGATTCACCGCCACCAAAAAAATTTCAGGTAACCGCCAGTGGTGAAAAAATGATGGTGACCATGTTCTGGGACAGCAAGGGCGTAATCCTTACCCATTGCGTTCCAAAGGGCACTACGGTAACAGGTGCATCCTACGAAAATGTTTTGAAGAACAAATTCCTTCCTGCACTGCAACAAAAACGTCCGGGAAGGGCTGTGCGTGTGCTGTTTCACCAAGACAACGCACCCGCACATCGAGCTAACATTACGCAACAGTTTCTTCGTGATAACAACTTTGAAGTGATTCCTCATGCTCCCTACTCACCTGACCTGGCTCCTAGTGACTTTTGGCTTTTTCCAACAATGAAAGACACTCTCCGTGGCCGCACATTCACCAGCCGTGCTGCTATTGCCTCAGCGATTTTCCAGTGGTCAAAACAGACTCCTAAAGAAGCCTTCGCCGTTGCCATGGAATCATGGCGTCAGCGTTGTGAAAAATGTGTACGTCTGCAGGGCCATTACGTCAAGAAGTAACGCCAGTTTCATCGAATTCGGGTGAGTAGTTAATTAGAAAAAAAATCGGAGGCCTTAGAACTTGAATGCACCTCGTATACACATTTTGGGTAAGCTCTGGCGCCTCGGGAAGAGCCGTCGCCCTAGAAACGCGCCTCGTGTTAGTGCGCTGGCCGTGACGCCGGGCCGCACTGGTGGGAGCGCCGGGCGTGCGTTGCGTTACGTTGCGTGCCCGGGCAGCGCGCCGCCCCCCCGCCGGGCCGGAAGGCGGCTTTGCATGCGCGCGCCTCATTACGTGGTCCTGCCTACCGCCTACCGACTGCTGCCGCTGCCGCTGCCGTGTCCGCAGCTATTTAGAAGCACACTCGGAATTCCGCGCCGCCTCCCTAAATCTCCGGACATTAGCGTCACGGCAACGGAAAAAGAAAACGCCAGCAGGAGGACTCTCCGCGCAGACGCGCTTTCGCGAGTCGTAGACTTTGGTCAGCGTCGTCAGTCGCGCTTGATTGCTTGTAGCCTCCACGTGGCCGTGAATCTGCATGTTAATTTCTTTTTCTCAGGCGAGAGAGGTGGTGAAGTGCTTAAGACGTAGTACTTAACAGACGCAAGGAGTTGAAATTCGAGTGTTCGTCCGTCGGCGATATATACGTCTTGCACGGTTTCTTAAACCACTGAAAGGTGAATCCTGCTACGGTTCCTTAATCAAAGCCACACTGAAATTTTGCTACACCTTCTACACTGACGGCAAAATAATTGCAACCCCAAGAAGGAGTTGTGCGACATAAACGAAATTTGGTAGACGTGTTTACACGTCTGAAAAATGATATCTGTTCGAAATTCGCACCAGTCTCATAAGGATGCACATCATATCTTCTGCGAACCTGGTTCTGTGAAGTTTGGAAGGTAGGAGACGAGATACTGGCGGAATTGAAGCTGTGAGGGCGGGGCGTGAGTCGTGCTTGGGTAGCTCATTTGGTAGAGCACTTACCCGCAAAATTCAAAGGTCCCGAGTTCGAGTCTCGGTCCGGCACACAGTTTTAATCTGCCAGGAAGTTTCATATCAGCGCACACTCCGCTGTAGAGTGAAAATTTCATTCTGGCGTTTGCATTGTATTGTACAGGTGCCGGATGTCACTTCGTGGGATGGAGTTCCACGCCTGTTGCACTTGGGTGATCAATACAGAGACAGTTAACGCTGTTTGTGGATGACGCTTGGTTTATCGTCCACTGATGTCTCATATGTGCTCGACTGTAGACATGTGATCGAGCAGACCAAAGCAACTGGCGACACTCTGTAGAGCATGTTGACTTACAATTTCGTTATGTGGGCGAGCTTAATCCTGTTAGAAAATACCCCCTGGAGTACTGTTCATGAATGGCAGCACAACAGGTCGATTCACCAGACTGACGTACATATTTGCAGTCAGGTTGCATCCTCCTGCTGTCATACGAAATGACAGTTCAGACCATAACTCCAGGTGTAGGTCCAGTGTGTCCAGCACGCAGACAGGTCCGTTGCAGGTCCTCAACTGACCTCCTGTTAACCGACACATTGCCATCACTACAACCAGGCAGAACCAGCTTTCATCAGAAAACACAACAGACCTCTCCCCTGCCCTCCAATGAGCTCTCGTTTGACGCCACTAAGGTGGCAAATGGCGGTGGTTTGGGATCAGCGGAATGCATGCTAGATGGCTCCTGGCTGGTAGCTGTCCTTGAAGTAACCATTTTGCAATAGTTAGCTGTGTCACTGTGGTGCCACCTGCTGCTTAAATTAGTGCTGCAGATGTAGTAAGATGCGCCAGAGCCGTAAGCCGAACACGATGGTCTTCGCGCTCGGTAGTGTCACGTGGCTGTCCGGATGAGTTTATGACACTTGCACGGAGTGTGGAGTTGGAATGTGTTGACATCTGCAAAGAGCCGAGGACACTGTGATTAGGGGACAGGGTGTACCATAAGTAGGATACACCAGCCTGTCCACCTGCGACACATTCTGGGAAAAGCCAGACCCGTTTTCTGCACAAAGTTCCCTGTCCCCGCACCAGTTCGTTGTGTGCCTGGCATCCTCCCAGAGTTCAGTACTGCAGTTGACCTCTGACTGGCAAGTGGTGTTCCGCGTTTTACTGCTGAGATAATGGAGTTCACCGAGACCACCAAAGAGAAGCCTTCACTGACTTACAACGGACACCAGTATATAGTGGACTATACAAACAATCAAGAAGTGTAATTGGCATTGTGTAAGCTTTAAAGGATTAAATGGAAGGGAAGACCATCCACAAAAAATAACGCAGTTTTAGGGGAAGGTAGCCGTGTTTGTATTCCAGATGAAACAGCAAATGAACTGTGAAAACATTATGTCAGCGCAAAGACATGGGCAATTGTTACACCACGAAGATGACGTGCTACAGACGTGAAACTTAACCGACAGAAAGAAGACGCTGTGATATACAAATGATTAGCTTTTCAGAGCATTCACACAAGGCTGGCGCCGGTGGCGACTCCTACAACGTGCTGACATGAGGAAAGTTTCCAACCGATTTCTCATACACGAACAGCAGTTGACCGGCGTTGCCTGGTGAAACGTCGTTGTGATGCCTCGTGTAAGGAGGAGAAATGCGTACCATCACGTTTCCTACTTTGATAAAGGTCGGATTGTAGCCTATCGCGATTGCGGTTTATCGTATCGCGACATTACTGCTCGCGTTGGTCGAGATCAAATGGCTATTAGCAGAATATGGAATCGGTGGGTTCAAGACGGTAATACGGAACGCCGTGCTGGATCCCAACGGCCTCGTATCACTAGCAGTCGAGGTGACAGGCATCTTATCCGCATGGCTGTAACGGATCGTGCAGCCACGTCTCGATCCCTGAGTCAACAGATGGGGACGTTTGTAAGACAACAACTATCTGCACGAACAGTTTGACGACGTTTGCAGCAGCATGGACTATCAGCTCGGAGACCATGGCTGCGGTTATCTTGACGTTGCACCACAGACAGGAGCGCCTGCGATGGTGTACTCAACGACGAACCTGGGTGCACGAATGGCAAAACATTTTTTCGGATGAACCCAGGTTCTGTTTACAGCATCATGATGGTCGCATCCGTGTTTGGCGACATCGCGGTGAACGCACATTGGAAGCGCGTATTCGTCATCGCCATACTGTCGTATCACGCGGCGTGATGGCATGGGGTGTCATTGGTTGCATGTCTCAGTCACTTCCTGTTCTCATTGACGGCACTTTGAACGGTGGAAGTTACATATCAGATGTGTTACGACCCGTGGCTCTACCTTCCATTCGATCCCTACGAAACCACACATTTCAGCAAGATGATGCACGACCGCACGTTGCAGCTCCTGTACTGACCTTTCTGGATACAGGCAATGTTCTATTGCTGCCCTGGCCAACACATTCTCCAGATCTCTCAGCAATTGAAAACGTCTGGTCAATGGTGGCCGAGCACCTGGCTCGTCACAATACACCAGTAACTACTCTTTATAAACTGTTGTATCGTGTTGAAGGTGCAGCTGTACCTGTACACGCCATCCAAGCTCTGTTTGACTCAATGCCCAGGCGTATCAAGGCCGTTATTACGGCCAGAGGTGGTTGTTCTGGGTACTGATTTGTCAGGATCTATGCACCCAAACTGCGTGAAAATGTAATCACATGTCAGTTCTAGTATAATATATTTGTCCAATGAATACCCGTTTATCATCTGCATTTCTGCTTGGTGTAGCAATTTTAATAGCCAGTAGTGTATTAAGCAGCTGGTCATAATGTTTTGGCTCATCAGAATAACTGTAACGATTATTCTCACAACCACTATCGTCAGTCCTTAATATAACGACTTTTTCCTACTTTTAAGCATTTAGGAAGCCAGAAAAGGTATGCGTTTCTATGTCTAATTTTCACGGTGGGTTTCTCGCATTTGTCTGTGCAAGGTGAAATGGCACGATCGAAGCTCTTTACTCGTTCATCGAGGAATGGAAGCATATAACCTACCGAAACTGTGGATATGTAGCGACAAAGCGTGTAGAAACACGACCGGTTGTTCGTTGAATGGTGTAGTCGCTGAAGAATGGCCATTTTGATCTCACGATTCCCATCAACAGCAAACCTTTAATCACAAAATAATGTAAATTAGTTCTGCCGAACGGACCCGCGCTTTCATCGTAGCGATCTGCCGACAGCCGCATCTCGCAGCAGAATACAGAATTAACCTGGGGGGAAGAAAAAAAACTTGAAGGAAAGAAATTATTCGGTCGTGCTCCGCTCGCCTCCGTGCCACTGGTTTCCAATCGCCGTCCGGCTCATTCTTTTATGCAAAACCGATACCTCCCAATTAATCAACGTCGGTATCTATCATCTGGAAATTAACGCTACGCCAGCAGAAAAACGAGCAGCGTGTGGCGGGCGGGAGAAGCCTTCTGCGGCTGTGCCCGGGCCATCGCGTAACGTCCAGTCCCGCCTCGTACCTCGCTGGATGGTTTCTTCCCTCAGGGGCGGCAATTGACACCCGTCACAGCCGAAAGACTGGATGGCCATAAATGGATCCTTCTGAATCTGCTTAGTGTATTCATCTCTACGATTTTTACCCTCCACGTTGCCCTCCAGTACTAATCTGGTTCCCTTGATGCCTCAGAACGTCCTACCAACCGATCTCCTCTTCTAGTCAAGTTGTGCCACAAACTCCTCTTCTCCCCAATTATATTCAATACCTCATCATTAGTTATGTGATCTACTCATCTAGTCTTCAGCATTCTTCTGTAGCTCCACATTTCGACACCTTCTATTCTCTTCAAGTCTAAACTATTTATCGTCCATGTTTCAATTCCATACATGGCTACACTCCATACAAATACATTCAGAAACGACTTCCTGACACTTAAATCAATACTCGATGTTAACAAATTTCTCTTCTTTAGGAATAGTTTCCTTGCCATTGCCAGTCTACATTTTATATCCTCTCTACTTCGACCATCATTAGTTATTTTGCTCCCCAAATAGCAAAACTCATTTACTACTTTGTCTCATTTCCTAATCTAATTTCCTCAGCATCACCCAGCTTAATTCGACTACATTCCATTATCCTCGTTTTGCTTTTGTTGATGTTCATCTTATATCCTCCTTTCAAGACACTGTCCATTCCGTTCAACTGCTCTTCCAAGTCCTTTGCCGTCTCTGACAGAATTACAATGTCATCGCCAAACCTCAAAGTTTTTATTTCTTCTCCATGGATTTTAATACCTACTCCGAATTTTTTTTTGTTTCCTTTACTGCTTGCTCAGCATACAGACAGAACAGCATCGGGGAGAGGCTACAACCCTATCTCACTCCCTTCCCAACCACTGCTTCCCTTTCATGTCCCTCGACTCTTATAACTGCCATCTGCTTTCTGTACAAATTGTAAATAGCGTTTCGCTCCCTGTATTTTATCCCTGCCACCTTCAGATTTTGAAAGAGAGTATTCCAGTCAACATTGTCAAAAGCTTTCTCTAAGTCTGCAAATGCTAGAAACGTAAGGATGTAGACTGCAGTAGGTACTGGGAGATGAAGAAGCTTGCACAGGATAGAGTAGCATGGAGAGCTGCATGAAACCAGTCTCAGGACTGAAGACTACAACAACAACAACGGAAACGCACTCATCTCTTTCTTCAAGGCGATCACAAACCTACCATGTGGGGTCAGGATCTCGTACGAGGAGCGTTCAATAAGTAAAGCAACATATTTTCCTTCTGAAAGCAGGTTGGTTCCAGTACATCGCATTATTCCCCACTCTTTTGACTACAAAACGCTATTTTTCGGCTTCATCTCTATTCAATGTGACAGCCTTACGCCGACCTACTGGGAAGGCCTGTATTCTCGCATGGTACCACTCCGCTGGACGACGTCTTGCTCCCTCTATAACCTCCCCATCCATCACCCACGTACTGCTTCCCACGGAGTGCATTCTCCATTGGACTAAACAGATGGAAATTAGAAGGTGCGAGATCCGG
This sequence comes from Schistocerca americana, assembly GCF_021461395.2. NCBI lineage: Eukaryota > Metazoa > Arthropoda > Insecta > Orthoptera > Acrididae > Schistocerca > Schistocerca americana. The sequence goes on from NC_060122.1 coordinate 701,592,877, forward strand.
AATGTAGGGTGGATGAGGATAAAAAGTCAAAAGAAGTTTAGTGACCTCCTCTCGGGTGACAACTCACGTGAGGACGAGCGTTGTCATGGAGAAGGAGAGGTTAGTTTGCATTTTTCTGGCGACGAACAAACCGAAGTCGACTTATTCAGTTGCCTGAGCGTACCACAATACATTTCAAAGCTGAGGGAGGATATCAAACAGAACGCCCGCTTCAGAGTCCAAGAAGACCATCGTCATGACTTCCCGCTGACTGTGCGGCTTTGAAATTTCTCTTCTAAAGGAGGTGGTGTGGCGCCACTCCCTAGATTTCCGTTTTCAGTGTGAAGTGATGAAGTTGTTTCATCGCCTATGACGATGTTCCACAAAAAAATTGTCACGGTCTACCTCGTAACGCGCAAACAACTTCGCACAGAAGCATACAATGTAGGCTTTCACGGCCGGTGTTGTCTTTAGTTAAAACTTCCGGGCTGAGAGGCCATGGTCGATGTATAAAATTTCCACCTGACGTTTCGTCTCCATCTGCGGGAGACATCTTCTGAGGTTGTCCGGCTACTGCCACTGAGGCTTTTTTTTTTTTTAGAGATGGGGCCCCTCCACGCCCGCACCAACGTGGTGACCAAACCAAAAGTTCTACTGTCACCTCCGTAAACATGTTAGTTGTCTAGTATGTGGATCACAGGATGCTGGGCTGTGACGTTGTCCGTGCGTCTGGGTAAGGCTACGCATTAACACGGTCAATCAGGTGATAGATAGTGAACGAAACGCGAGTGAGGGTAGCGCCATTCGTCACGTGATGCCGACGGTATGCCTATCTTTGGAAGGCGTCATCATTCTCGATTAAGAGTAATCGATTGTCATTCTGCTGGCGCAACGTCGACATCCATATTTTGTCCAACTGTAAGACTTCCTCTTTTCTATTGAAATTGTTGTGGTGCTTGTGAATTTCTATTGCTTCTCTATACATGCGCGTATGATAATGGGATGTTCGTGCTAGAACGCTTGTCTCATTAAACTTAATTTCATGATTCCCATCTCGAAAAACATGCTCAGCTACGGCCTATTTTTCGATGTGTCCTAAGTGACAGTTTCTTTTATGTTCGGCTATGCGGGTGTTTACACTTCTTTTCGTTGTTCCAATATATACTTGTCCACAACTGCATGGAATTTTGTATACCCCAGGTGTTGCTAGGGGATGTCGGGCGTCTTTTGCAGTTCTTAAATGTTCCTTAATCTTCTTGGTGAGTCTGAAGATTGTTTCGATCCCATACTTGGCCAGAACTTTCCCGACACGGTCCGTAACCTTATTAATAAACGGAAGGAAAACTTTTCCAGTAGGTGTCCGTTGTTGCTCTGGACTTCTGGCTTCTTTTCTTCTTTGATGGAGGGCTCGATCAATTTCCTTACTTGTATATCAGTTTTTGATGAAGGCTGACCGTAGGTGATTCAGTTTATCTTGTAAGTAAGCCGGCTCACAGATTTTGTTGGCTCTGTCCACCAAGGTTTTAATGACACCTCTTTTTTGCCTAGGATGATGGTTAGATTCCTTGTGGAGGTATCGATCCGTGTGAGTGTTCTTTCTATATACCTTGTGGCCCAGCGTCCCATCCACCCGTTTAATTACCGACACATCCAGGAAATTGAGTTGACCATTGCTCTCTTTCTCCATCGTAAACTGTTTTTTCGGGTTAATGCTGTTCAGGTGCACCAAGAAGACATCCAACTCTTCTTCACCATGAGTCCACACTACAAATGTGTCATTAACATAGCGGTACCGTTTAGCAGTCTTTTTACTGGCAGTCTGCAGCGCTCGCTGTTCGAAGATCTCCATAAATAAATTGGCAACAGCTGGGCTGAGAGGGCTTCCCATCGCCACCCCGTCGATCTGTTCGTAAAACTCGTTGTTATGCTGGAAATAAGTTGTCGTCAGGCAGTGTTTAAATAAAGCCACTATGTCAGCCGTAAAAATATCTGCTATATATGAAATAGCTTCGTTTACAGGCACCATGGTAAACAATGACACTACATCGAAGCTCACAAGAATATCACTTGGGCTGACGTTAATCTCCGTCAGTTTTTCAATAAAATGCGCCGAGTTTTTAATGTAACTGTCCGTTCTGCCGATGTGTGGTTGCAGCAAATAGGCAAGATATCTGGCCACCTCTTGTGTTGGAGATCCTATGGCACTCACAATCGGTCTCAACGGGACCTGTGGTTTATACACCTTTGGCAGCCCATAAAGTCTGGGTGGATAAGCTTCCGTTTTGCAGAGATGTTTTTTATCATGCTCTTTACGGTCTTCCATTAGGTGGCGAGGAATCCAGCAAGCACCCACCTTTGCGTACCCCAACTGATCGACGAGTGTGACAGCACTACCGACAGGGAAGTCCAGTTGTGGAACGAGGTATTTGATTGTGGTCGGCACTTCACAACATTGCAGGAGTCAGAGGTGTGTGCGGCCGGCCGGCACGGAGGAGATCGGACAGGCTTGGGCGGCGTCGTTGCGATGATTGTAGACACCTCGCCCAGTGACTCACCTCGCTTTTGTTTGCTACTAGGTCTCCGTAGGCATTCTGAAAGCGCCTATGAATATCGCGATGCTGTGGTTTTCCGCCAAAACAAAGTCAATGACAGCTCTCTGCTTGGGAATGCACCTCCGTTAGACTCCATTTTGAAATGGAATAATTGAATCAAGACCCTACGCTGTCGACAGGAGTTGATATACATAAACGAGGACAGTTGAAAATCCGTGCCCCGACCGGGACTCGAAACCGGGATCTCCTGCTTACATGGCAGATGCTCTATCCATCAGAGCCACCGAGGGCACAGAGGATAGTGCGACTGCAGGGTCTTATCCCTTACAAGCTCCCCGTGAGACCCACATTCCCAACTTAATGTCCACACACTACATTGTAGAGCCCCTGTCCATTACACTCATTACTAGCGGCGGATAATCTTACCGAGTCCCGTAAGAGTTCGGGCAATACGTGTGCATCCGCACAGAAGAAGGTCAATGGCCGGTTAGCCTTAACTATATGCAGATGGTATCAGTTCTTTCAGACATGTGCGAAAGAACAGATACCATCCTCATATAGACTCCATTTTGATGGCTAGGTATAGCACCGCCACCTATCAGAACTTCATGAAACTGTACGGGCTGAAGCGAGAATATTCCATGATATCCCGCAACAAATTCGGCCTTTTTTCAAGCGAAACTGGCCAATTAAAAAATGTTGCTTTACTTATTGAAAGCCCCTCGTAGTACTGCGCCGTTGACTGAATCCAAAAATCTGCATTCGCTCTCGTCAAATCGAATGCGACAGCAGTGAGCAAAAACACTTCATAATTACTTTCGTCGTTATTTTAGAAGCAGAATGTTAGGTGTAGCTGCGTAGTCCTGAAAACAGCAATTCTTCACTTGCACTTAGATGTCTTTATTTTCTGTCTTTTGGGGTCACAGTCACATTTTAAAGCGATCATTCCGTTAATCAGAAGAGCTGTCAAGATCGGATCTGGCCGAAGATAGGCTCCTGAGTGCAACGGAATGTGACATTCACTATCACTTCAAAAGTATGCAATTAAAGGACATTAATACTGGGTTTGTCCTCCATTCATCATTATTACGGCTTCAACTCTGCTGCCGGCCGCGGTGGTCTAGCGGTTCTAGGCGCGCAGTCCGGAACCGCGCGACTGCTACGGTCGCAGGTTCGAATCCTGCCTCGGGCATGGATGTATGTGATGTCCTTAGGTTAGTTAGGTTTAAGTAGTTCTAAGTTCTAGGGGACTGATGACCACAGATGTTACGTCCCATAGTTCTCAGAGCTATTTTTTTTCAACTCTGCTGGGAACACTTTCTATGAGAGTCTAAAAGTCTGTGGAGGAGTGGCAGCCCATTCTTCCCCAATCTAGAGAATTTAATGATGAAAGTGTGTCGATACTGTTTAGCCACATGTCGCTATGCGACCTTTAATAATTGTATTATGCGTTATACTGACCGGGACTTTCTGGGAGGAGGACAGGACAGGTGTAGGCGAAATTCTGTGTTCGCTAAAATTCCCCACAGGCGGGATGAGAAGGACGTGGCCACCCACATGCTTGAAGCTTTCTGTCGTTTGATAGCGGCGTCTCGATATGTCCCCAAAATTTTTCGCCCGGACGGACTAAGCTGGATGAGACAGCCGGCCGAGAGGGCTACTCTCTGGTCGGCGGAACCGATTGCCACCTTACTGCTGCGTGCTGTGCTGTACCTCGGGTGGCTCCTGAAGACCTTGAGAAACCTAGTTGGGCCTTTCCTGGAAGCATAGCAGAGGGCAAGTCACCGCTATATTTTCGCACACACCGTGGGAAACGAGCGACTTTTCGCACTGTAAACGTGCAACCAATAAGGAAAGAGAGCATGGCCTATAGCCAACTTCTATTTAGTCTACGGCAGTGCAACAGGTGTAAACTGGAATACCCTCAGGCTCAGCGACATTTCAAAGATCGAGCTCCGAAGCTCACGTGTCACACTCTCTCTTACCTACATTTCACGCCTTCCTCTGGCGCCTCTGCGTTCGAGATCAGAACCGCGACACCCACCGTTGAAATAACGAGGTTTTCTACTGAGTAGCCGAGGGAAACAGTTCGACACGAAAATGCCTCGGGGGTGGGGAGGGGGGGGGGGGGTGTGCGAGGGTGGGAGGGGGGACGCATAAAGAGAGTCAATGAAACCAGCCCTTACCTTGCGGCGATGACTTCCACACTTGTTTCTCAGTGTAGTTACATGAGTAGAAATAAAATGGTAACGTGTTCATTAATGTTAACAGTAATCATGAATACGTATCTTGGAAAATTACTCATTCCACATCATTTCGATAAAAGAATCGTTCAAATGCTCTACGGAGCATGTAACAAACTAAGTAACACATTCCGCTTACTAAAACGGTACTTCGCATTGGGATGAACAATAGGACTACGACCACGTTCTTCACAACGTTCGACGCTGCTGTAACCCCCGGGCCGTTTCAAAATCAATTGGAACCGCTAAAATCCATTCGACGACATGTGAAGAATATGAACGTGATACAAAGCACCCAAGGGGTTCTACGCTTTTTCAGCGCTTCTGCTTCGCGTGTTACTAAGGCGTGACCATGGTGGGGGGGATTGCTACATTATCATGTGGGTGATAAAATGGCAGAGAAAGGACCGCCATTTCTGCAAAACACTCGGTGCCACCCAAGCACCTTCGTTGAGCACTTCAAAAATTTACCTATAGGAAACTTCGGGACCAATTTTGTCTCGCAGGCAAACCACACCTAAGGGGTTCCGGAGGGGCGAGTGGGGTTGCTTAACCCTCAGGCGTTAGAGAAGCTACGAGGCTGAACCTATGTCGAACTTTCTGACAGGTACATTTTTCATGCGCCCAACAAAGGTGCGTGTGTGGCACCGACGGTGTTGCCGAACTGGGGCTCCTAGAGAGACCATCTGCTGTTTTACTGTAGCATTTTAATTTAGCACCCCTCCGTGATCACACAGCAGAGCGCAAAACAGATGTGCTAAGAGCATAAAAACTCTTGGTTTTGAAAGGTCCCTAATAGTTCCACCTCTATACCAGAGCATAAATCGCAGTCACACTACAATTCAAAGGGGTAAGATCACGTTCATTGGTGTTGCTGCCGCACGTTGTTCTTAGAGTACGGCTGCAGCTCCCAGGTGGTGGTAGCAGTGTCGAAAGTTGTCAAAAACATCGTCTTGCTGCTCATGACACTACAAACTTTTTCGTCAGTGAAATGTGTGGAAATCAGCGCTCCAACGGAAGAGGTCTTTTCATTGACGCCATTTGTGACGCCCCCTGAGGTCATTTCGTGTCCATTCTAAGCCGGGGCGTACCTCAAAGGTTTTCTTCGGACACACACAAGAAAACCGCCTGATTTCAACACTGGATGTCGCAGCTGTGATCTCCGTCGCAGAGGCGACAAGAGAAGGCCTGAAATGTGGGTAAGTGGGAGTCTGACGATCTTCCCATCGTCCACGGAAGCGTTGGGCAAAATGTGTGAAACTTAATCCTCACAAGAACGTCTGAGCTGCGGCATCTTTTTTCTTTTTCGAATTTGTCGACAGCTTGCTGTTTGAAGGGTCGCTGAGCCCCGGGGTGATGTTGCAGGTTGCCACGGTTTCGCAACAGTACAGCGGAAAGGTACTTTTGAGCAAAACCTGTAACTTAAGTGTTGGAATGGGAAACGATTACGGGGGTTCAAAAAAAGTGATCCTTAAACTTTGTTCTATTGTGCAGGACGCTAGGGTCTGCAGTGAAATCGACGTTTTAACACATACCGAAGATCATTACGTATTGCCTGTTCGTTTCTTGTCTTGGTAACTTCGGCCGATGTTTTTTTAATGTTTTTTCTTACCTCTCGTGAGCACGAATGGCTCGTATTGTCCGTGTTTCAAATTTCATTGCTGGTGGCCGCTACGGAAGCCTCAACAATTTTGTAATCTACTAATGACGTATTCTGTTTGTTACCATGTTGTCTTTGTTTCTGTGAAAATACATTCACAACAGCGGAAAAGTGCAAACAGCAAAAGTTAACAACGCCACGGGGTGGTTGTACAACAGTTAGATTGAAAAGTTCTGTGACATGGTTGCCATCAGCATAGAACAGGGGTGCACCACTTCCAGCTTACGTGAGCCACACTGGGACAAGACGAATATTTTTGGGCCGCACTTAATGTGCTTAATACAAACAATAAGTGCTGAGAGAAAGAAACAAGCTGGGGAGGGGTGACGGGCGGGTGCAGAACGCATACTTTAGCTCGCATCGGTTGGCAGTACTGCCAGCACGATGTTTTCCGATATCTACCGAGCAGAAACAGGGACCAAGTTGTTGCGGCCAAACGGTATAATACAACCAAATTATAAGAAACGTTCTCTACTGTAGGTGGCATGTGAGGGGATGAACATGACAACTGCTGCCTGGCGACGATGGGCAAAGGAAGCAGCTTCGGCAATCATGTGCAATACTGATATATATTTTGATTTGTACCGATCATCTGCACACGAGAGTAAAAAGTCCATTATAGGGACGTTCATGTTCAAATGTGGTTCTGCCTTGTAGTAATGGATATCTGCACATGAGAGTAAAAAGTCCATTATAGGGACGTTCATGTTCAAATGTGGTTCTTCCTTGTAGTAATGGATATGATATCAAATTGAAGTCGTTATTACAGAACTACGTCACTGTTAGATAGCAAACATTGGCAATCATTGCAATCCACAATAAGATTTCTAACTTATACCGACTTGCAGTGATCAGAAATACGGTGAAATATGTTCTTTATCGATTTTATAGAAATAACACACAATTTCCTTGTCTTTACGTACACTACGGAGTATCGGAGCTCACCTGCGATTGGATTCAAGATTTTCTTGCAGGTAGAACTCAACACGTTGCTCTTAACGGAACTAAATCGACAGATGTAAAGGTAATACCCGGAGTACCACAGGGAAGTGTGATAGGACCGTTGCTGTTTACAATATATATGAACACTCTAGTAGGAAGCGTCGGATTCTCTTTAAGGCTATTCACAGATGATGCAGTTATCTATTCCAAAGTAGCAACGCCAGAAGATAGTAAGAATTTGCAGAACGGCCTGCAGAGAATTGATGAATGGTGCAGGCCCCGGAAGTTGATCCTGAACGTAAATAAATGTAACATATTGCGCATACTACAGTACAGCTACACTATTGATGACAAACAACTGGAGACAGGGTCTGACGTGATATATCTAGGCATAACTATTCAGAGCGACCTTAAGTGCAATGACCATATAAAACAGATGGCGGGAAAAGCAGTCACCAGACTCAGGAGGAGTCGGATAGCATATTATTTCCCCCCACATACATCTCGCGTATTGACTACTAGGAGAAAATTCGAGAAATACAGAGGCTTATCGACAATCATTCTTCCCACGAGTGCAACAGGGTTGGAGGGATCAGATAGTGGTACCGAAAGTACCCTACGCCACACACCATTATGTGGTTTGCGTAGTATGATGTAGATGTAGATATCTCTAAATATCTAGTTTCGCAATCGCAACCGAAGTAGCCGTAAGATACAGACCAGCGCATCTGACGAATTGGGCAGTTATAAGAACTCTAGGGGTTGAAATATAGTATGGACGGCAATGTTAACAACGAGATGGACCAATGAGAGAATACTATCGTGTGCCGGGAGTTTCAGGTTGAAAATATTCGGTTTATTACAGTTTTACATTAACGTAATCATATGGATTTTTTGTCGGATCGAGTTACAGATGCTCACATCTTGGACAATAATGATACTTACTTTGGGTCCCATGTGGCCATCGGGCTGCGGGTTGTACCTCCCTGTCACAGAACACTGTATTCAGTGAATCGATAATGAAGGTGCAAAAGGTCCGACTCTCCATCAGCAAACCTGTCCTCACAGTTGTTTATCGCTAGTAACATAGAGCTAACACAAACGAAGACGGAAAAGAAAGAATGGGGCAGAACGGCGCATTGTTGAACCCTAGCTTCTGGGCCGAGAATGCACTGGGCGTCACTGTTGTCCACAGCAAATGCAGTATGGTGAGTGAACGGAGCTTGATTCCAAATAAGAAACATAGGGCCATACCTCCGACATTTGCACTGTTGTGCACAACACGTACATAAATTATGATAATAAACCAAACTAAATGCAAATAATCTGTAACAAGCCACCGGAGAAGCCGGATTCCTTACTCTAAAATACTCAGACAAAAATGCATGAGAAGCCTCCGAAATTTTGGTAGGGGAGTTTGGCTCGCCTTGTATAGTCATCCAAGGTGAGTGTCTCTGGAAGACATTCTTCGCAGGGCGGTTCTGAGAACTTCTGATGATTTTGTAGAAACACTTTTTAGGGCCAGCCTTCTGAGTACAGATTCGTTACTCTGACAAGGCATACATCTCGGGCCGGGTCCACTTAAAAATTTCATCGTCCCTCTACCCTGAGGGGATCCTAAGAAGGGCAAAAACCCCACGAGCACCTGGCAGACCACTTTTCCCCGCGGCCGCACTAACAGAGGCCCGCTTTGTTCCTGCGGGCGCGCGCGGACCACGTCGTTTTATCGAGAGGTTCGGCGCGTTATGCGTAAAAGCTTCGATTACACAGCTGACACGGCGCGGTCGCTGCGAGACGGAGCGGAGGGAGAAAATTCACCGCTCATCACGATTTCTCAAAATGAAGAAGTCAGAGGGCGCTTGTTCGATGTCAGCGTCGAGAATAACAATAGGAGGTGTTGTGGGGAAGGGGGGAGGGGGGTGGAGAGCGGGAGGGAGCGGCCGCCCCCACCGAGCGATACGTCTCATTCATCAGCGGCGATGACGCGGCGTTTCTGCGGCGGCGCGGTCAGTGCTAACAATGAAGACGGCGATGGTAGGCGGCGGGGGCGGAGGACAGCGGTCGGCTATCACAGCCGGCGCACCGGGGCCATTGTGCCCGCTATCAGATCCATTACTGGATTGTGTACGCTGATATTTTAATCGGCCCGTACCTGCGAGAAATCTATTAAAATGATGAATTATACATTCGCGTGGTGGATTGCTTCTCCGGCGCGCTGACGGAACTACTCGCCGAATGACGGGTGGAAAGTGAGGGGGAGGGGTGGAGGGGGGGTGGGGGGCGGGAATGGTTTCGGAATCGCCGGCGGTGGCTAAACGCTTCTCTTTTCTTTCCCGTCACAGTACAAACGCTTTTGAATGTCTAATTTGTTCGCATTCTTCTCCATCAAACTGCTGCGTTTCAAGAACTCTTCTTTAAGAAGCAGCATTGTTCTTTTGTTACCATTGTTTACAAAACACTTAGCCGAATAAGAAATGCATTAATCAGTCGGGTCTTGAATAATACAAGTTAAGATTCCTTAAGCAGTCGGGAAGGAGGAAGGCATTGGGGGGACGAGAGGGGGAGGGACAGGGAGTGTAGGAGGGAATCTGAGATAGGGAGGCAAGTGCAGTCGTCTGACGTTACCATCTCGCTGTTGGACGTCTAGCCACTTGGCGAGGTTCTTTTGTTTCTGCTCTAAGGAAATGAAACGACTGATCCGAGGATGCAGTGGCAACGAAACGTCTCATAACCAGATCTACATAACCTTTTCGAGGTCACTTGGAGCATTAGCCTTAATTAGACGCCACGCTACATCTAGTCGCAACTGTGATACAGTGGCAGCGTTGCTGCTCCCGTTTAATAAACTCGTGGTTTCCGTCGTTAGAATCATCATGAGACATTTACACTGAGATGGCAAGAGTCATAGGCACATATGCAGATGGCGAGAGCATCGCGTAAACAAGGTATAAAAGGAGAGTGGTTGATGTGAGAAGGTTTCCGACGTTACTATGGCCGCACAACAGAAATTAACAGACTTTGAACGTGGATTCGTAGTTGGAGCTAGACGAATGGGACATTTCATTTCGGGAATCGTTAGGTAATACAGTCCTACGACATCCACAGTGTCAAGAATGTGCCGAGAATGCGAAATTTCACGAATTATCTCTCATCACGACCAAAGCAGTGACCAGCGGTCTTCACTTAACGACATAGAGCAGCGAGGTTTGCGTAGGGTTGTTAGTGCTAACAGACAAGCATCACTGAGTAAAATAACAGCAGAATTCAATGTGGGACGTCCGACGAACGTATCCGTTAGGAAAGTGAGGTGAAATTTGGCATTAATTGGCGATGGAAGCAAACGACCGACGCTAGTGCCTTTGCTAACAGCACAACTTCGCTTGCAGCGCCTCTCGTGGGTTCGTGGCCGTACCGGTTGCAGCCTAGACGACTGGAAAACCGTGCCCTGGTCAGATGAATCCCGGATTCAGTTCGTAAGAGCCGATTTTAGGTTTAGATTGCGGCGCAGATCCCACGAAGCTATGGACCCAAGGTGTCCACAAGGCACAGTGCAAACTGGTAGTGGCTGACAATGGTGTGGGCTGTGTTTACATGGAATGGACTGGGTCCTCTGGTCGACCTGAACCGACCATTGACTGTAAATGGTTATGGTCAACTACTAGGAGATCACTTGCGGCCATTGATGTTCTTCATGTTCTCAAACAAAGATGGAATTTTTATAGATGGCAATGCGCCATGTCTCAAGCCCACAGTTGTTCGCGACTGGTTTGACGAACATTCTGGACAATTCGAGCGTATGATCTGACCAGCCAGATCTCCCGAAATGAATCCCATAATCGAGAGGTCAGTTCATGCAAAAAAAAATCCCTCATGAGCAAAACTTTCGCAAATATGGACGGTTATAAAGGCAGCGTGCCTCATTATTTCTACAGGGGCTTCCAACTCATTGAGTTGCTGTACTAAGTTGGGACAAAGGAGGCCAGACAAGTTACTACGAGATATCCCACGACTTTTCTCATCTCTGTATACACTGAGACCATTTGTCTTGGGAAGGCACAATGAATCTTTCAAAGTAAGTAGACGTCACAGTGAATATAGCTGCCCGACTGACCATTTGATGTCTGAAACCGACGTCTACAGACAAGGTTTACTGCTTGACAGGTTTTTCACAACCTGATGTACATCGTAATGTAACTGCAATCGTTGAAAGAAAAAGGTTCAAGTAAAGCATTTGCACCCACTTTATGACTATTAATCACCAATTCTAACTTGAAATACAAAATATGTCTCCTCAGTTCAACGTTAAAACTAAGTACATCTTCGCGTGCTGCCAGGGAACAACTGTAGGTAACAAAAAGTGAGCAACTTGAAACGCGGATGAAATTACCGCCTGAAGGTACTTCAGATTGGTCCATCTGCAGACCATCGACCAGGCGAAGATTAGGTGTTGATCTTGTCAAATGTGGATATTCCAAAGGACCGACACAGTGTGACCACGGAGGATAACTGACAATGGATCTCCAGTGCAGCTGTTCATGTTGCTCTGTGTCATGGAGAGTTCAAGAGCCAATGATGGCAGAAGGCGGTGCAACTGCTTTTGCCCAGTTCTGGGCGAAGATGATTCACATTTCTCGTTATCTGTCCAATTATGTTAAATATGTAACCTGTTGTTTCAGCAGTGTATCACAATACTGCATAATTATGTAACCTGGATTTCTGGCTCAAGTAAGAAGACAACTTACCGGTCATCGGCTGCTGAAGCCTGTTTCGTGCATTTGTCTTGGTACAGTCAGTGGGTTCCTGACACTCCACACTTAAACCCGCGGCGGTCTGACTAAAAGCGGAACCTCACTCGCACAGTATGACTGCAGGTGGCCGTCCGTCAAAAATTTTTTCTTGCTCTATGCAGCAGTTCGTGCGTTTGGTAATATTGTCTCCCCAATATTTAAGATCACCTCTAGACGCAGAATAGGTAACCATAATTATTGTGTAATTTTCGATGTGTGATGACTCATTCGTCTTGCACCCATTGTTTTCCCACGTTCAGTGTCGGTTAACTCGTGTCGTGCTTCCATTTACACTGCACATCTGCCTGTAACAGACTGCTCAGATGTCGTGTGTGAGTTACCACCTCACCAGATATTTAGCCGCAACATTCGAATGTCACACAAGGCACATCTACAAATGGAAGAACCCTTCATCTAACTAATGGCGTCGGTTTCAGACATTTAGTGCTCATAGTGTTGTGTGATATGGCCTCCGTTGTGTTCTGTTGACGAGCTCGAGCACCTTTCCGGATTTCCTTGTTGCCTCAGTGTGGTGGGTTTACCCAAGACCTTTGTCGCCTCCAATTCTGTCCGCCTCTCGTCTTTATTCGAAGAACCTTCCCATTTCAAAGTAGCACTTGCAACCTACGTCCTCAATTACTTGCTGTCTTCCTCTACAATTTTTACCCTCTACAGTTCCCTCTAGGACCATCGAAATTATTCCCTGAGGTCTTAACGGTTTTTTTCGTTACAGTCATTTCCTCGCCGATTCTGCAGCGAACCTCCTCAGTCCTTACCTTATTAGGTAGAACCACATCTCAAATGCTTGCGTTCGCTTCTGTTTTAAGAAATTTCTTCCTCAAATTACGGTCTACGTTTGATACTAGTAGATTTCTCTTTGCCAGGAATGCCCTTTTTGCCAGAGTTAGTCTGCCTCACGTTCTCCTTGCTGCGTCCGTGCTGGGTTATTTTGCTGCCTAGATGAATTCCTTGACTTCGTCTACTTGTCCCTGTTCTCATTTCTGCCCTTGTCATTACTTTCGTCTTTCTTCGATGTACTCGCAGTCCATTTGTTGTACCCATCAGACTGTTCATTCCTTCCAACAGGTCCTGTAGTTCTTCTTCAGTTTCAGTAAGGACAGCAATAACATCAGCGAATCATATCATTGATAACCTTTCACCACAAATTTTAGTGGCACACTTGCATCATTTGTTTTTTAAATTTCTGTCACTGCTTCTTCGACGCAATAGAGATGTAAGACTATATCTCTGTCTTACACCATTTTTAAACCGACGAGTTCGTTCTTGGTCTCCCACTATTATTGTTTCATCTTGGTTCTTGTACACATTATGTATTAGCCGTTTTCTCCTACAGCTTACCATGGTTATCTCAGAATTTCAAACACCTTGCATCATTTTACATTGCCGAACGCTTTTTCCAGGTCGACAAATCCTATGAACGTGTTTTGGTTTTTCTTTAGTCTTGCTTCCATTATCAACCGCAACGTTATAACTGCCTCTCTGGTGCCTGTACGTTTCCTAAAGCGAAAGTTGTGGTCATCTAACAGATCCTCAAATTTTTTCCCTTCATCTAGATATTATTCTTGTCAGCAAGTTAGATGCTTGAACAGTTAACCTAACTGTACGATAACTCTCACACTTGTCGGCTCTAGCCATCTTCGGAATTGTTTGGCTGACATTTTTCCGGAAGTCAGATGGTATATCGCAGTCGCATACATTTTACACACTAACGTGAACACTATTCTACCGAACTACGTCGACATGTGAGCGCTTTTGATGCCGTTCCTATCATTCTCGATCGACTTGTATGCTGTTGAGCGATCATTTATCAGGACAGCTGCTTATCATTTTCGACGCCTCGAGAAGTCTGTGCTACAGTGTGTCTTCGCTTTCACCAAGAGTGAGCTGCACGTTTACAGTACAACCAGTGGTGTGGTATTGATACCTTACACATTATAAACTAATAAACTAAGAAAAAATTGAACTCGAAGATCGCGCTCAGGGCAATAGATCGCTACTATTAAGCGTCATTGGTCGAACTGTCTTAATCTGGCTTCTAAAACCGTAGCAGCATTTCCTCTTTCACTTATTACAAGACTGCCTGGAGCATTTACAGCGCTATAGGAAAAAAGCACTGATGGAGATCGAACCCAGGCTCCTGCGTATGGTGGTTGAACAAGTTAACAGCTCAGTTGCCGTTTCGAATAACTCGTTTAGGTGTTCGCTAAAGGTCCATTCGGAGACCAATCAGGTTCCAGATTTCTAGTGCCTCCTCACAAGTTACGAGAACCACGCTCCAATTGTCTCACCATGGAAAAATACCTAGCTAGAGATCGAGTCTGGTTCCTCCGTATAGTTGTTAAACACAGGGTGAAAAGTATTTGAACCGACAAACTCTGGGAGGTTGTAGGGGACATCAAAACTAATATTTTTCCTTAATGTCATTTTTTCCTATGAGGAGTATTTAAACCGGTAGAGGAAGATTTCTCTGGCGGCAAATTAATTAAACCAAGAAACACTTTTCCATTTTTTTAAGACCAAGAGCCAACACATTAACACAACCCAATTTCAGTTACAGTATATTTTCAAAAATGCCTCCATTGACACGTAAACAAAGGTTACACCGTCGGATCATGTTCTGTCTGACACGGGCAAAAACCCCAGGAGTGTCCTGAATTGTTCCTGCTGCTGCTACTATTCGGGCAACCAGATCCTCTTCTGATGCAATAGGAGTTGTGCATCTCTCCCCACACAAAAATGTCCAGAGGGGACATATCCGGAGATCGAGCGGGCCATGGTACAGAACCAGCTCCTCCAATTCGCGTTTTTGGGAACTGTCTGTCCAGGAATCGACGCACACGACGACTGAAATGTGCTGGCGCCCCGTCATGTTGGAACGACATGCGTTGTCTTGTAGGGAGCGGGATGTCTTTCAGCAATTCTGGCAATGTTCTGGCAAGGAAATTGTAATAGTGTCTGCCATTTAATGGCCCAGGTAGCAGATACGGCCCATTTAGACAGTCCCCAACAACACCGACCCACACATTAACGAAGTACCGCACCTGTGAGCGCTAGTAACAGTGGCGTGTGGGTTATCCTTACTCCATGTCATGTTGAAGACTCCATCACGCCCGAACGTTGCTTCATCGGTAAACAACACAGAGGATGGAAATGTAGGATGCATTTCACACTGTTCCAGGTACCACTGTGAAAACTGTGCTCTGGGTGGATAATCAACTGGTTCCAGGTTGTGGACACGCTGTAAGTGAAATGGACGTAACAATTGCTCTCGAAGGACTGTTCTTACATTCGTCTGATTCGTTCCCATGTGACGTGCAATTGCAAAAGTGATGATTGAAGGCTCCCGCTCCACATGCTGCAAGATAGCTTCCTCAAATTGCAGCGTTCTTACCGTGCGACGGCGTCCCTGTCCAGGTAATCTACTAAATGGCCCGGTCCCACGCAGACGTTGGTACACAGCAGCGATGGTCGGATGATGCGGGATACGGCGATTAGGATATTGTTGTTGATAAACCAGCGGTGCAGCTCGTCCGTTGTGGTGCGCTACGTGGTACGCACCAACCACATCAGTGTACTCACTCCAGGTGTATCGCTCCATTAGTAAAGATGGACAATGCACTGCTACGCTGATGGACAGCAGTTACCTGCAACTGAAGAGCGTAATACGGCCTCTAACAACTGAAGGGCGTAAGGCGGCATCCAACGGTTTAAATAATCTTCATAGGGAAAAGTGACATTAGGGAAAAATATTTATTTTGATGTCCCCTACAACCACCCAGATTAGATTAGATTAGATTGATACTTGTTCCGTAGATCATGAATACGACACTTCGTAATGATGTGGAACGTGTCAGGTTAATAAAAGATGCTGTACAAGATATTAAATTACACAAAATATTGCATGACAATAATGTTTAATTTTTTTCACTTAATTTATATCTAAAAATTCAGCCAATGAGTAGAAGGAATTGTCATCTAGAAATTCTTTTAATTTATTTTTAAATGTTAGTTGGCTATCTGTCAGGCTTTTGATGCTGTTTGGTAGGTGACCAAAGACTTTTGTGCAAGCATAATTTACCCCTTTCTGTGCCAGAGTCAGATTTAACCCTGCATAGTGAAGATCATCCTTTCTCCTGGTGTTATAGCTATGCACACTGCTATTACTTTTGAACTGGGTTGGATTATTAACAACAAATTTCATAAGTGAATATATATACTGTGAGGTTACTGTGAGGATCCCTAGATCCCTAAATAGATGTCTGCAGGATGACCCAAGGTTTGTCGGTTTAAATACTTCTCACCCTGCGTATTATCCACTCTGCCAATATTTTCGACAATTCGTCTTGGGGCAAGGGCCTCTTCGGAGTGCACATATGCTCCAAAGTGCAAGTTCATTACACCATCTGGAAACGCTTTCGACTTTTATTAGCCACGGACGTATCCAAATGCACTGATAACGATCCTGTAAACGATTGCAGCCATGTAAAAAAAGACGTGTTTACGTTCGCTGCATCGAGAAGCACAGTCGATTCAATGATTATTCGGACCCGCTGCGAGTAATTTTTCTGCCGCTAACAGTGCAAAGACTTATAGCCTGCCAGGCTAAGCGAGTGCACTCAGCGCTGACAGGATAATGAGTTTCTCGAGAATCTCGGCAGCCGGACTTAATTGTATTAGAACTCGTTTTCGCTGGCCGCTAATTCTGCCGGGCCGGCGGCCGATCGGCGTGGGACGACGATGGCAATCAGTCGCGGCGCCGTGAGTCATGCTCGCGAGCAGTGGAGCCGCGGAGGAGGGGGGGGGGGGGGGCAGGAATGTTAATGAGCGAGCCGCGAGCCGCCAGCCGCGAGCCGGCCCGCGGAGACGAGTCGAGCGCGGCCCGGCTGCCTCGCGATGCGGCTCCGCGATAGCGGCGGCTGGGCATCCCTCACACCGCCGCCCAGGTAATGCCACTGGAGGGCTCCGGCCCAGCTGATGCTCGACAAGCATCCGAGAGGTACCGAGTCACATGTCCACCGGACCAGGTTCTGCGGAGACGCGAAAGAACTTGGCCCCCTTCTAACAGCCGTGTACCGCAAGCCTCTAGAGAAACGGAAGGTTCCAAATGATTGGAAAAGAGCACAGGTAGTCCCAGTATTCAAGAAGGGTCGTCGAGCAGACGCGCAAAACTATAGACCTACATCTCTGACGTCGATCTGTTGTAGAACTTTAGAACATGTTTTTTGCTCGAGTATCATGTCGTTTTTGGAAACCCAGAATGTACTCTGTAGGAATCAACATGGATTCCGGAAACAGCGATCGTGTGAGACCCAACTCGCTTTATTTGTTCATGAGACCCAGAAAATATTAGATACAGGCTCCCAGGTAGATGCTATTTTCCTTGACTTCCGGAAGGCGTTCGATACAGTTCCGCACTGTCACCTGATAAACAAAGTAAGAGCCTACGGAATATCAGACCAGCTGTGTGGCTGGATTGAAGAGTTTTTAGCAAACAGAACACAGCATGTTTTTATCAATGGAGAGACGTCTACAGGCGCTAAAGTAACCTCTGGTGTGCCACAGGGGAGTGTTATGAGACCATTGCTTTTCACAATATATATAAATGACCTAGTAGATAGTGTCGGAAGTTCCATGCGGCTTTTCGCGGATGATGCTGTAGTATACAGAAAAGTTGCAGCATTAGAAAATTGTAGCGAAATACAGGAAGATCTGCAGCGGATAGGCACTTGGTGCAGGGAGTGGAAACTGACCCTTAACATAGACAAATGTAATGTATTGCGAATACATAGAAAGAAGGATCCTTTATTGTATGATTATATGATAGCGGAACAAACACTGGTAGCAGTTACTTCTGTAAAATATCCGGGAGTATGCGTGCGGAACGATTTGAAGTGGAATGATCATATAAAATTAATTGTTGGTAATGCGGGTACCAGGTTGAGATTCATTGGGAGAGTCCTTAGACAATGTAGTCCATCAACAAAGGAGGTGGCTTACAAAACATTCGTTCGATCTATACTTGAGTATTGCTCATCAGTGTGGGATCCGTACCAGATCGGGTTGCGGAGGAGATAGAGAAGATCCAAAGAAGAGCGGCGCGTTTCGTCACAGGGTTATTTGGTAAGCGTGCTAGCGTTACGGAGATGTTTAGCAAACTCAAGTGGCAGACTCTGCAAGAGAGGCGCTCTGCATCGCGGTGTAGCTTGCTGTCCAGGTTTCGAGAGGGTGCGTTTCTGGATGAGGTATCGATTATATTGCTTCCCGCTACTTATACCTCCCGAGGAGATCACGAATGTAAAATTAGAGAGATTCGAGCGCGCATGGAGGCTTTCGTACAGTCGTTCTTCCCGCGAACCATACGCGACTGGAACAGAAAAGGGGGATAATGACAGTGGCACGTAAAGTGCTCTCCGCCACACACCGTTGGGTGGCTTGCGGAGTATAAATGTAGATGTAGATGTAGATGCTGCAGAAATACCTGTCGACGTATTTGCGTTTGCCCATCCTTGAGGGAGAAGCGCAATGTTGTAGTGAGGTGAGTGACACCTCCCGACGCAGACCCATGCAACACACCATCAACACTCCGCCAGAGCGCATGTTGCGGTCCACCTGCATGCTATAATAATAATGGCGTGTGACGAGGGCCTCCCGTCGGGTAGACCGCTCGCCTGGTGCAAGTCTTTCGATTTGACGCCACTTCGGCGACTTGCGCGTCGATGGGGATGAAATGGTGATGATTAGGACAACACAACACTCAGTCCCTGAGCGGAGAAAATCTCTGACCCAGCCGGAATCAAACCCGGGCCCTTAGGATTGACAGTCTGTCGCGCTGACCACATTTTTTTTTTATTCCACAAACACAGTAACAAAAATGGCTACGATGAAATGACATAAATAAGGTGAAAGATAATTGCAGTCATAAATTACAGCAGTCACAGATTGCAGTAGCACACGATTTAGCACCTTCACTGTCACCTTCAACTGGTGGCAGTTCAGCACGCACATTTTCTTCTTCTGCAGCCGGTTCCTCATCGTCATTTCCCAGACCCAAATTAATCATTCGGTAAATCCTTGATGCGTGTCCCTTCCAGGGTAAATTACGTGGACAGAAGAGAAGTCCCGAACAGCAACATCGCAAGATCCTTCCCTGCCTTGTTATTTTTGTCAGTTCCAGCCTTCTAAACGCATCTATAGGGAGTTCAAGATCTTCCTTTATATCAGACACCAGATGTTTGTCGCCATTTTCTTGTATCTGCTGTACTACTGATTTATTTTTCATGTGTGACTTGCAGGTGAGGTTAGGGTCGGGAACGTGACCCAACCCATTCCCCCTCTACTAGGAATCCAGTTCCTAACCTATACCCGTTCTGTTGAAGACAATTCGGAGCATGTTACCATATTTCTTATTGTGATTCTGATATTTAAGCATTTTCTCGAATTCATTTTCCATATACATCTTGTATTCAATATGTTCATCGCTCCCAATATTGTTAAAAACATAACTTGTATATTTGCCCATTAACAAAATCACTGCGTTATTTTTTGCCTGAGGGTAGTAACATTCCTCTGGTCTGAAGAAAATGTTTGTCACTACATTGTTTGCTGAAGTTCTTGTTATTTGAGCAATTTTATCCCTGGTCCACCTCCAGTTAATAATCCTATCCCCACATGTGTAACGATGAGGCACACTATCAATGAGCCACTCAGCTACCAGGAGCGGACACCTACATGCTGAAGCCGTCACAATGTTGTGGCTTTCAGTCAGAAGACACTTTGATCTACATCTTCATCGATACTCTGCATTCCACCATACAGCGTGTGGCGGAGGGTACCTCTTACCTCTACTAGTCATTTCCTTCCCTGCTCCACTTACAAAATAGAACGAGGGAAAAACAACTGTCTACATGCCTCCATATGAGCCCTAATCTCTCGTATCCCATTTTCGTGGCCCTTACCCGCAGTGTACATTGAAGCTAAAGGAATTGTTCTGCAGTCACCTTCATTTGCCGGTTCTCAAAATTTTCTCGATAGAAAATAAAGCCGCCGTCTCTCCAGGGAGTCCCATTTGAGCTCCCGAAGCATCTCCGTAACATTCACGAGTTGTTCGAAGCTACTGGCAATAAGTCTACACTACTGGCCATTAAAATTGCTACACCAAGAAGAGATGCAAATGATAAACGGGTATTCATTGGATAAATATATTATACTAGAAACGACATGTGATTACATTTTCACGCAGTTTGGGTGCATAGATCCTGAGAAATCAGTACTCAGAACACCCACCTCTGGCCGTAATAACGGCCTTCATACGCCTGGGCATTGAGTCAAACAGAGCTTGACCTTTTCTACCACAATCCTCAAATGCTCCTCCCATTTCGTATCGCTTTTCAATGTTACCTTCACGTATTTACACGACGTGGCTGCGTCAAGCAGGACACCAATAATGCTGCATCCGAACATTACGGGTTTGTTTTTCCTACTCATCAGCATTAACTTAAATTTTTCTACATTTAGAGATAACTGTCATAAATTTTATCTTTGCACTAGTCCTGGTTTCCCCCTACAGTTTTCACCCTCCAGCTTATGCCTTCACTACGACATTGATGATTCTTTGGTCCTTAACATGTGCCCTACTAACCGAGCCCCTCTTTTTATCAAATCGTGGCATACGTTTCTATTTTCCTCAGTTCCATTCGCTACTTCTTCATCAGTTGTCCTATTTACCCATCTAATCAAATGGCTCTGAACACTACGGGACTTAACTTCTGAGGTCATCAGTCACCTAGAACTTAGAACTACTTAAACCTAACTAACCTAAGGACATCACACACGTCCATGCCCGAGGCGGGATTCGAACTTGCGACCGTAGCGGTCGCGCGGTTCCAGACTGTGGCGCCTAGAACCGCTTGGCCACCCCGGCCGGCCCCATCTAATCTTCAGCATTCTTTTTACAGCACCGCATTTCAAAAGCTTGTATTCTCTTCTTGTCTGAACTGCTTATCGTCCATTTTTCATTTCCGCACAAAACTAAACTCCAGAGAAACAGCTTCAGAAGGGACTTTCTAACATTCAGATTACATTCTTTGTTTACAAATCGCTCCTTTTCAGTTATAATTCAGTTGCTACAAGCAGTTTGCACTTTATATCCTCTACTTTTCGGTCATCATCAATTTTTTACTACCAAAATGGCAAAACTAATTACTACTTTTAGTGTCTCATTTCCTACCCTCTTTCCCTCAGTATCGCCTGATTTAGTTCGGCTACATTCCTTTACCTTCGTTTTACTTATATTAATGTTCACCTTATAACTTCTTTTAGAGCCACTACCCATTCCGATCAACTGCTCTTGCATGTCCTTTGCTGCCTCTGAAGCAATTGCAATGTCGTTGGCAAATGTAAGTATTTTTATTTCTCCTCCCGGAACTTCCCGTCCCATATCCTCCCTGCTTTCCCTTACTGCTTGCTCATTGTAGAAACTGAGTAACAGTGTGGTAGGTTACGACCTTGTCTTGCAGTCTTCCCAATTACTTGTTCTCTGTCATATCTTTCGACTCTTATAACTGGAGTGTGGTTTCTGCAAAAGTTGTTAATAACTTCCGGTTCCATGGATTTTATTATTGCTATTTTAATATTTTCGTAGTGTGTGACTGAGCTAACATTGCCAGAATCTTTCTCTACACCTGTAAATGCGACAAAATTATGTAAGTTCCTTAGGGATATCTTCTGAATATTAGTTCCTGCGGTCTTCCTGTTTTCATTACACAGTAACAGCGTTTCACTTCTTACACCCCTCCCCTTCAGCTCATCTTTATATGTGTGTTGCACTGAAAATATTTGCGCAACAATGCAACTGTCGGTGATATGTGCTGTGTGCCTTCTTTGGAAACAAACTTGTTTCATTGGCTCATTCTGCTTGCTGTTGACAACCGGAATGCCCACTTTACGCTTCTCCCGCAAGCTTGCATTCGGTACTGCGCGGTTCTGTTTCGGGTTTGTTTCTCCACAAGGTATTTTGATACACAGCAGCATGCTCTGATAAGCAGTTGGTCGATGTGTACCTCTTGTGCGGGCTGACTGAATGCAATGGAAGAGTCGCACAAAGAATCTGTGCCGAGTTGTTCCTGCGGTCAAGGCAACCGCACTACGTTTGCACACGACGTAGACGGCTACGAGAAACCGGATCCTTCCACATTATCGTGACTGGAGGATTCTTTCATAGGTACAAAGGTAACTTGGGTAACAAATCGAACAAATCATAATTGCCTTATTACTCGGTAACTGAACAGTTATCGAAATACCGTCGGTGTAATTCGGATTCAACATGCGTCCTTCGCAAGCCTCCTTTCGCAAGCCTCCTTTCGATTTACCGCTTCTCCTCACGAATTTTGCGCATAAGGAACGAGTGTAGGTGACCCTCCGCATTAATTCCAATTTCTCTGGTTTTTTTTCCATAATGGCCATTTAGCGAATAAGAAATATGTTTCTTGACTCGTAATGGAACGCTTCATCTAAAAATTTTAACTTTGGACCCAACAGACAAGAAGACGCATCCTCTGCGGCAGACGGATGTTACGTCACACAGGAGCGCCGAAAGTGTTCGGCTGCCAAGGAGACGACCATATTCTTTTCAGGATGAGGGACACCGGGCATAATAGCACTAGAGGTTATTTTAATATTTCACGTTGAGTGTTAGTGGAACTTTTACTTTGCCCCAAGTCACAAATATTAGTTAACAGTTTAACTGAAAAGTAATGCATAAGATTGGAAGTTTTCGATGGTGGTTATCCGGTACTGATACAAAATTCACTAATATAATGGGAAGTTCGGTTTCACTGCCGTTAAGGATGGGAGGAGCAACTGTGGAACAGGAAAGAAACCATATGCATTGTAAAAGAATCTACGATTAGTGGAAAATGCCGCACCAGTCAGTCATAAATGACATAATTTGGAATAGTCCACCCATTAGACATTTGATAAGGGCCAATATGCAATGGAGATGAATATTCTGTCACTCACAATAAGTACAAATATGATTTGCAGACCCCATATTGCTTACACAGTTCGCGACTCATGAAGGGTGCAGATGTCTCAATTACTCTACGTTTTATAACTGAAAATGTTTCCTCCTTGAGACTCTGAGAAGTAGAAGGTATTCAAAGAATCCACCCAGTCTTAGAAACCATTTCCTGCGAGAGTCTTCTAGCGGCTGAGGACATTCATAAGCCCAGGCGTCACCTTTCTTCTTTCCACTGTGTCTTCATTTTTACTACCATTTTACACATGAGTTGTTCTCATTGACCTTGCCATCCAGCAAAAATGATACGTGTTAATTCGCTGCTGAAGAGTTTCACTGTAGCAAATTGCTCTTGTTTGTTATGAGTCAGTATTTTATGTGTACCAAATCATGTTACGAAAAATCTACTATTACAACTAAAATCTCTAACAGCTAATCAAGAATTACGGATAAACCCTAGCCTTTCGTCCAGTTACAAAAATGTTAAGACACGATAAAAAATTTTGATAAGACCAGATTCACGCCTGCAACCATTTCCAGTCTGGCTTATTGATATTCCACTAAGCATTTCACCGTTGCTCATTTCATCTTCAGGTACATGTGGTTTATAGTATCTCGACCGCTTTGCGTTAACCTCACATTGTTACTGAATTTTGAAGTTATACTGCTATCACTGTAGACAAATTAACACTTAATAGATAATTTAGGTTAAATGCGTGTTCCTCAACGCTTTAGTTGACCTCAGGGTCAGAATACAAACACCAACTGGAGAGCCTGTGAAAAATGATGTGTACAAACGGATTATGTGACATCAGTCAGAAAAGACTAGCACTATGACAGATACGTCGAAACAGATTATGGGTTGTGTGAATCATACCAGCTTTCAGCCGATAAGTAAAGTAAATTTAAGATGCCTAGATTACGAGAGTAGTGATACAATGAGAATTGTTCTTTGGTGTTGTTGTGAGATCAGTGCTCTTACTAGAATGTTAGTGGTAATTTTTCGCACTGCAATAATCACGGTGGAAGTACTAGTAACATGTCTATTATTATTATTATTATTATTAACTTTGAATGTGAACATATTAGGTCACACTTGAACGTGACAGTAATGAATATCAGTTTAAACAACAAATTACTGCAACCCGTCACAATTATTATATTTTACACCATGGGCTTCGGAGAACTATAGCACCCTCAATAAGAGGAGGATTTATGTCAATTACTAAGGCTTGGATGTATTGTTTAGCAAGTGTATCTGAAGTAAATACGTCTGGAAAAGCAGAGTTACTGACAAGTCGTAAATACAATACACCAAGGTGTTATTAATTGAAATAAATACATCTGATGATGGAGTTACAGTCTTTCGAAACACATAGTGGAAACTGTAATATAATAAATGTTAATTTCTACAGGAATTTGTATTTTCTATGGTATTACTAATAACATATTACTAATAGTAAATTTGGAAAGAGAATTAAATTTCAGAGAGAGGTAATAAAAGCTTCCGAGTTTTCCGATAAAATTGTAATTCTATCGGAGAAGGTAGAGGACTTGCATGAACAGTTGAACGGAAAGGAACATAGCTTAAAAGAAGGTTATAAGACGAAAATCAACGAAAGTAAAACAAAGGTAACTGAATATTATAGAATAAGATCGGGAGATGCCGACACAATTAAAAATTGTTGGTAACATTTTTGGGATGCAGTGATCTTGAAAACTATATAAAATCAGTGACTAGGTCTCGACTGCGATGGTACTTCAATGACCAGTTTCAGCCTATGCTTAGGCCATCTTCAGACAGCACAGTGAAAGGTAGAAAAAGTACTAGTTACATTGACACCTTATAGCGCAAACACGTCCTCACCAGATCTATATAAAGCAATGCTGCCTAGCCAAAAGTAGCAGTTTCGGCGACTGAGGTCAACTGGCTGTTGTATGTATCGTCAACTTCAGCTGATGGGTAGCGACTCTTCGATTTTAATATGTATAAATAATTTTAAGCCACCGGCTTCTTTATGTAGCTAGCACTTTTTCTATCTTTCACAGTGCTGTCTGACGATGGTCTAAGCATAGTTCGAAACCGGTCACTTTAATAAAGTACCTTCGCAATCTAGACTGTTTTGTCACTAATTTTATATCGATAGAATTATATTAGGAAATGAGACACTAAAAGTAGGCGACGAGTTTTGCTATTAGCTCAAAATAACCGAAGAAGGGCTAAGCAGAGATCTTATAAAACGCGGATCAACAAAAGCAAAGACATCGTTTCTGGAAAAGAGTCAGATTTTAAAGTCTCATATAAATTTGTTGAGTATAGTGCTGTTAGGAAGTGAAAGGTGGGCACTTCAGACAAGAAGATCACAAAACCTTCCAACATGTAGTGCTGCAGAGGAGTGCTGAAGTTTGAATAGGTGCAGCGAGTAGCTGATTTGGAGGTACCAAATCGATTTGGAGAAAAAAAGGATTGACGGTACAACTTGATTAAAATAAGGGTTCGGCCGACAGGACATTTTAGAGGTATCAAGGAATCGTCTGTCTGGTAACTGAAGGAAGTAATGGGATAAAACTTTTAGAAGGACATGAAGGCTTGATTACAATAAGATGGTTCAAATGAATGTAGTTTATAGTAGTTATGCAGAGATGAAGAGGCTTGCACAGGATACAATGGCGTGGAGAGCTACGTCAAATCAGTCTACGGACTGAAGACCACAACTGCGACTAGTAATATTGGATGATGAAATAGATTATAACGTGGTAGGGGCAGATGTTCAAAATAGTTCAAATGGCTCTGCGCACTATGGGACTCAACTTCTGAGGTCATTAGTCCCCTAGAACTTAGAGCTATTTAAACCTAACTAACCCAAGGATGTCACACACATCCATACCCGAGGCAGGACCTTAGAGGTCGCGCGGTTCCAGACTGTAGCGCCTAGAACCGCTCGGCCACCCCGGCCGGCTAGGGGCAGGTGTAACACAGTATAACAACAAGATTTGGGGAAATAACTTGCTTTTGTTAACGGTTAAAGACATCTGTGAATGGAAACGAAGACATAAGAAAATTACTCGCAGAGTGGGATGGAAGTATTAAATCTATTAAGAATAGAATAGTGACAGTAGAAGTGGAAAATAACGCATTTAGTGAATCAGGTAATGATCTAACGTCAAACTGGAAGCGAATGAAGTAAAGAATCTAAAATTCACCGTAATTCAGTAGTGATAAATATTGGCAGATTTCGGAATAGCGGGTTCGCTATGCTGTAATGGAGCCGTCCTAGCGCTAGCCAGATGTATTCACAGGAAACATAACTAAAAGAAACTATTGAACTTTACACACTGGCTAAACCTTTTTTGCAGTTGCGGTGTGGAAAGTACACTGGTGTCTAAAATTGAAGCAACAAACCGTGATTTCCTTGTGTTGTGTCTAATCCACTGTATAATCATACAAGACATCAACAGATGTCCGTACAACCGTGTTCTTCGCAAAGATGGCATTCAGGACAATGGACAACCACGTCAACGATGACGTCAGAGCATCTATCAAAGGCGGTAGTGTTTGCTGGATAATCCCACATCCAAAATCGCCGTGTCACAGACAGTGCAGTATGGCGCAAAGAAGAGGCCTTCCAGACTCTCTGCGATAGAGGGCCGTAAGAAGAATGGAAGCAGGACAGTTGCAAACTGATGTGGGCCGAAGGCTTGATGTGAATCGTTCTATTGTTTCTCGGATGTGCCGACAATTTACAGAGACGGTTAAAGTATCCCGAAAACCAGGGCATAGTCGACCACGTGTAATATCAAAAGGAGAGGACCGCTATTTGCCCATAAGGACACAATGGCACAGCCTTAGAACTGCACGGCAACTGGTATGTGACCTCGCCGCATCCGCTGGGCATGTATCGATACAAACAGTGTACAGAAGGCTTCGGCAGAGTAATCTTTACTGTCGAAGACCTTTTGTTTGTGTACCTCTGATGCGTTTTCACAAAAGGGACCGTCTAGAGTGGAGTAGTCAACATACGCGTCAATGTTCTTTTCGCAGATGAGTCCCGATTTCGTCTGGATAATGATTCTCGACGCATTCGCATTTGGAGGGAACGTGGAACGCGATATAGGCAAGAGACCGATATCGAGAAGGAACCTTAATCGTGTGGTCAGGGATTATGTTGACCACCCCAACACTTCTTCATGACACTGTACGGGTGAATCGGCAAGGTTTAACTGCTGTCAGATACCGCGACGAGATCTTGGGACATCATTTGCGGTTGTTGCGAGGTGCTGTGGGCTTCATCCACGGGCGGTTGATGTTTTCTTAAAAACAGAAGATACTGCACGCATGGTGTAGCCTGCTTGCCCTCCCGATTTGAATCCCATAAAGCATGTCTGGATGCACTAGGGAGACAGCTTGCTTCATATGAGCATCACCATCCACTAACCACTCTCCAAGACTTACGGCCAGCTCTGCAGGATGAATTGGCGCTATTGCCTCAAGGCTGATGACATCATTCACAGCATGCCCCGTCGTTGTCAGGCCTGTTTTGTAGCCACACTTGGTAACGTCCAATGCTGAGCACATCAACCAGTTGTCGGAAAGTGTGCGCAAGTCCATTAGGTCGGAAAAAACGAAGAACATTTTTGTCTACCGTTATGCATGTTGAAGTTGTTTACGTCCTGTGTTTTTTACATTGTTTTTACATTACTGTCACCTGTTTACATTGTTTTGTGGCAAAATAAAAGCAACCTTCCAAAATCTGCGCTTGTTACTTTAATTTTGGACAGCAGTGTATTTTCTGTTAGGATGTAGAGGCCATTAATACACCGTACAACGTTATGCTAAAGTAAAAGTGGGAGAAAAAGAATTTATATCGCACTAAAGAAAGAGATTACTATGAACATTAACCATGTTGAAGTTGTAAAGTGGTATACTGAAATTTAGTATTGCATTGCGTACACAACATACGGGCAGAATGCAAACATCTCATGAATACAGACAGAGTCAGAAAAGTTTACACAAGTCATTAGGCAAAGTTTGCTGTCGTCAGCTGCGTTGTCAGTTGCCAGTCATAACCCCATCTCCTGCTGGAAGACTGTACCTGAACAACTATCACCTGAGAAAACATGAGACAGAGGTGAGTGGTCAGGATCTCAGCTCAGGACGTGTTAAAGGCTGTAGCGTAAATTAATGGTGACTTGTACTGCTGCTAGCAGTATATTAACCAGAATGACGGCACCAGACATTCTCCATACGAGCGACCACTGCATATTTCATCGGATGCTTTACTTCAGCACTTAAAAAGTTGAAGTAGACGTCTTTGTGAGTGTGTGTGGTTTTTTTTCTGTCGTTCTATGTTAACGGTCTGTTTCCTTACTATATTCTGTATTTTAATGTAGTCTTTTGCTATACGACATGTCCCTTTAGATTTTTACGTGGCCTTAAAAGTTAGAACTTTTTGGTCGTTGCTCTAATTTTGGCGGTTATCAACCACTTCTTCATCTTGTGAGACTATTGGTGAGAGGTACTCGCTCCTTAAAGGAGAAAGTAAGATGCGTAGTCAAGCAAAGAGCATAAAGGACGATGGGGAGGAAGCTTATAAAAGTGTTAATTTGCCGCTGCTGTCGTCGATATAAATCGTCAAATTTATATGTATATCCGATGCCAGAACACAGTTTACTTCTCCAGAATAACACCAATGGAGTCGTCAGACTCATTGATCACCATTATCACAATCTCACAACTCCATGAGGTTCTGCATAGAGGTTCGGGATTTTGTACAGGACATTGGCGCAAATCATGACTACCAAGACTTACGTCACTCTCCTCCACATTTTGAAAAAAAGTACTGGTGATGAGAATTTCTTCGCCCCAAGAAATGGAACTGGATATATCGTGGTCGAGCGTCACTCCTCTGGCACGCATGATTTTGGCTACGTAAAATGATGGCGCGGGGGGGGGGGGGGGGGGGGGGGAGGGGGGGAGGGTGTTGCGGGAGGGAAGCAATTTCTTGTATCCTGGCTTGCTTTTATTATTTGATCTTGATCAGGATCATGAGGAGATAGGCTCTGAAGATCGTAGCATGTTGTCTACGTCACGTTCGGTCTAGACCCAGCTACTTCCAGTCACTAGAAGTATGCGCTTCATTACTTCATTTTCCAGATCAGCCTGCCAACGACTCTTTCTCTGGTAATATGGCGCATTTGCTTTGGTTTTCTCTCCACCAAAATTTTATGAACTTTATTTTCAAATATCCGTGCAAATCTGCAGCACATTGCACCCACTTATTTCCAGTACCCACCTATCAAACGAGGAACTTCTTTGCTTATTCCTTGCTTCCAATTGTCTCCGTCTTTGACAAGTCCAAAGATCAGTCTTACTGATGTGCTGACACCGCCAGTGCTGTAAGCAGGAAAGCAGGAAGAAAGAAATTCATCATCACGGGCTTCAATTTGATTATGCCCCTGTTCTGCGCTCATAGGTAGGACACCACGCTTAGTACATGTCCTTCGCGGCGCTCGGTTACCACAGCACCAAGTTACGACACCTGAAGATGGGCTTATAAGAGCCCGAAACCTGTCGTGTGATAATAAAAGAACTTTACAACTGAAGCGGTATTTTCAGCCTCTGGTCTTTCTTTTAAACTGAACTTTTATTCTAGACATTGTTGTAGTCGAAGTAATGTTAGCGTAGATCGTCATCTTCGGTCTGTGTGACTAGATTTTGCTTATCAAAGTTTCCCAACCTTTTTCTAATCTACATCAAATTCTAGTAATGTGTCTGTATTGAATAAAGTTCGCAAGTATCTGAATTTTTCCGCTGATTTAGATGGTATATAGTTTAAGATTTAATCAGTTCTACATGGTCGAAATCAGATCATTTAAACATACCGTGATCAGCAACGGTCATTAAACATTATCTTGGGGTGCACCAGAGGTTTCTTTCACATCTGATCATTTCGCCTCGTTAAAAATAGTGTGCTGGAAGTAAAGGTTAATCAGTACACCCTGTTCCGTACTCCATATAGTCCTATTTTTTCACTAAATTAATTGTAGCAAATTAAATCATAGGAATGTGATGTAATTCCGAGGTTGTGAGCATGACTCTTAAAAAAGATCCATTGTATCGAGTCACGTGTATCTAAGTGCTGTGTATAATGGATGTTTAAAACAGTTATACTCACCAACTGCTGTATTAAACGACTTCGCCAGGATCAGAGAAACTAGTAGCACCTACTGGAAAATATAAAGTTTCTGTAAATACGCACCATCAAATGATGTTTTTTCAACGGTTCGAAAACTGGCTAGTGGACAAATAAAAGTTATTATAAACTCATCACAAAAATACTGACCACACTTTTCATACAAATCATCTACTACTGGTACTTCAGCCACACTCACTGCGTTCCGCGCTAAAAATAAAGACGCCGATCAAAAGGGGTGAGTCAGAGTCATGCCACCGCCCCCCCCCCCCCGCAATAAAAAAATAGTAGGAGCGTTTATATTTATGCAGATATCAATTATCAAATTTTGTAACAAACTTTAGGTGAGTAAAGTAGTACGAAAACTAAGAGTCTGCAGATAGCAAGTAATTGATGAGAATGGATGCTCTTTAAATTTTATATTGTGTAAATTATAAAATTATCAGCGGTGTGGGAGTTCCTTGATATTATAGTTATCGAGTTACTTGTATGATGCATGTTCTCCCCGACTGTATGAATTTATGCTTTTCTGAGACTAAACTTTTGTGAAAGACAATTGTTTGGAGTTCATGTTAGAGATATGTAGTATTCACTGATATAAGCAAATAATTATTATTTCATTATATGATTTTTTTTGTTTTGCCCATCTGTGGCCCACAATATTCAACTGCACTTTCTCTTTTCCCTGAGCTGAGCTTCAGCTCAGTATTCCCCCATACGTTATATGTGCTGGTCTCCTTAGCTTCAGTCCATGGTCCGGCAGCTTTTTTTTTTTTTTTTGTTTTTTTTTTGGAAGACCATGTGCTCTTGGAGTTTATTTTCTCCCCACTTCTTGCAGATCTGTTTCTATGTCGATGAAAACACCTCCTCGGTTTTATTGTTGAGAAAGTTATGGACGTTCCGACTACACACCAATAGAAAATAATCTTCCAGCTAGGAATGGTATCTGTGATCTTTTCTACATCTGTATGGAGTTCATGGTTGTCTCATGGATTCGCAATTTCCTCTGATCAGTCACAGAATTTTCCTTAAGATCTGTCTTCTTCTTATTTCCAAATTCTTGATCAGAACTTTTGTATTCATTATAAGGGGTTCTTCTGCATTTAGGGCGTCTACTCGTAGTACGGTATTACTGTGCAGTAATACGTCTCCGATACTATTACTCTGCAGTAATATTGTATCCTGACATTAACTGACATTGATTTCGTCTTGCAGACACGTTTGATTAGTCGACATGCTGTTCCCATCTACCTCGTCCATGATTAAGAAGTTTATTTCTCAGTGGTGTTTGTCTCCATACAACAATGTGTGTAGTGAATTGAAAAATATTTCTAGGGAGTTTGAAAGGCAGAACAGTCAAGTGTCACATTCATGTTTCAAAATGGTTCAAATGGCTCTGAGCACTATGGGACTTAACTTCTAAGGTCGTCAGTTCCCTAGAACTTAGAACTATTTAAACCTAGCTAACCTAAGGGCATCACACACATCCATGCCCGAGGCAGGATTCGAACCTGCGACCGCAGCAGTTGCGTGGTTCCAGACTGTAGCGCCTAGAATCGCTCGGCCACCCCGGCCGCCGTTCATGTTTCCATAGCCAATTCATTATTAGTATTATATTAAAATTTCTGTACATATCATAAATTAAAGTCCCCTGCAGCGTTTTTCTGTCTGTAGCTTATGTGACAGGTAATCGCAGGCGGTACTGGTAGGGATTTTGATACGATTTCGACTAATAGATAGTCTCATTAGGAAGAAGGTTTGTGTATCTAATTTATAATTATTAATGAATGTGTAACATATATAGCCTATTGATATCTGTTCCATATTTAACAGACGTTAGGACGGACACCTTGTAACAGTAATGGGAGGTACGAGCTGGTCAGGTGGGGGTGCCTGTCCGAAAAAGCAGTAAACAGCCGACGCAACTCCAGAGAGCAGTGAAGCTTGGCTACAGTCTATACATATCTATCACGACATATCCAAAATATTATGAAGTCCCCTGCTCTGAATAGAGGCTAATCTCAGTAACTACTGTATGGATTTCGATGCGGTTTTCATTAATAGATGGACTGATCCACGAGAAATATTTTTGTACATAAATTATTACCACTACGCGAGGCAAGTCGTCCGGCCGTTGATATTTACGAGCAGAAGGCGGCGAGTGCCATAAACCGAGTCTCCGCAAACTCCGCTCCGTGGAAGACGGGTCAGAGTAAATGAACACGTGTCTCGACTTATCCGTAGATACTGACCGTTTCTGAGAAAACGACTGTCAAAGTTTTCTAACGCGATTTATGTGTCTTTCAGCGAGAAAACAGTTCAATTGAAGCGATGGCACAGGGGCTAGTATCACGGCTTCATACTTTTCGCCCCATATCAGAAACCTGTATCTCATTGTAATCTTTGCTTTTAATTTATCTACCATAACGTTGTCTTTATTCATCTACTAATTGTATTTCTGGTGAATGAATTAAAAAAAAAACAAAGAACAATAAAAGAACGAGGAAATTATTTCAAATTGTTTTCGTTGCAATTCCTGCAGTGTATCCTATTTATAATCGGGTGCAAGCGCCAGGTTTCGGTAAAGTGATCCATTATGCGTGGTTTGTTGCGAAATTATTGCCAAAGAGTGAAATTTTCAGAAATGTTAACAAAGTTTGCTTCTCGAGTGATATTCATACGAAGGAATGTCGTTGTTATAAACCTGTCTTTGTGGAATGCTCACGCTTGGGTAATTTATGTGTTTCGAAGGTTGGTACGGTTGTTATCATGCAAGGAAATGCAACAGGTGTTGGGAATTTCTGTGTTTCGAAGGTTTCTACGATCGATATCAAACAAAGGAATGCACCAAGTCTTCCCAAAGAATATGCATAAAAATAAAACATAGTGTTGTTTATTGTTGTGGTCTTCAGTCCTCAGAGTGGTTTGATAAAACATGGTGTTGTTTGTTGTTGTGGTCTTCAGTCCTGAGGGTGGTTTGATGCAGCTCTCCATGCTACTCTATACTGTGCAAGCTTCTTCATCTCCCAGTGCCTAACGCAACCCACATCCTTCTGAATCTGCTTATTGTATGCATCTCTTGGTCTCCCTCTACGATTTTTACCCTCCACGCTGCTCTCCAATACTAAATTGGTGATCCCTTGATGCCTCAGAACATGTCCTACCAACCGATCCCTTCTTCTAGTCAAGTTGTGGCACAAACTCCTCTTCTCCCCAATTCTATTCAATACCTCCTCATTAGTTATGTGATCTACCCATCTAATATTCAGCATTCTTCTGTACACCACATTTCGAAAGCTTCTATTCTCTTCTTGTCCAAACTATTTATCGTCCATGTTTCACTTCCACACATGGCTACACTCCATACAAATACTTTCAGAAACGACTTCCTGACACTTAAATCTATACTCCATGTTAACAAATTCCTCTTCTTCAGAAATACTTTCCTTGCCATTGCCAGTCTACATTTTATATCCTCTCTACTTCGACCATCATCAGTTATTTTGCTCCCCAAATAGCAGAACTCCTTTACTACTTTAAGTGTCTCATTTCCTAATCTAATTCCCTCAGCATCACCCGACTTAATTCGACTACATTCCATTATCCTCGTTTTGCTTTTGTTGATGTTCATCTTATATCCTCCTTTCAAGACACTGTCCATTCCGTTCAACTGCTCTTCCAAGCCCTTTGCTGTCTCTGACAGAATTACAATGTCATCGGCGAACCTCAAAGTTTTTATTTCTTCTCCATGGATTTTAATACCTACTCCGAATAAGAAGTAGGATAAGAATTGATATATGAATGAAATATATGAATATGAGAATTTAAAGAGGTTGTAAACCCTGGGAATACTACACACACGTATATTGTAAAACAAATGTATGATAGTTGTTGTGACCGCCGCTGTAATTTTGCAATTAATATACAGTAACTGCCTTGTATCGCTTAACTTGAAGCCGGCCGTGGTGGCCGAGCGGTTCTAGGCGCTACAGTCTGGAACCGCGCGACCGCCACGACCGCAGGTTCGAATCCTTCCTCGGGCATGGATGTGTGTGATGGCCTTGGGCTAGTTAGGTTTAAGTAGTTCTAAGTTCTAGGGGACTGATGACCTCAGAATTTAAGTCCCATAGTGCTCCGATCCATTTGAACCATTTGAACTTAACTTGAAAAGAAACACTCGTGTAGTAACCTTCCATGGACATTTCTTAGATAAACGAAAGAAAGTAAAATAAATAAAGTAAACAAAAAGAATAATCAGGTTTCGAACATGGGGCGCAAAAGTGAAACAGAAGAGACGCTAGTCACTGTGCCACCATTTCGACTGAGGTTGTAGCGCGCTAAAAGTCGTCTAAAGTAGGTCGAAAATTTCGACTGTCGCTTTCTTAGAAGTGGTCGAGTATCTACGGGTAAGCTGAGTTATTTTCATTCCTCTTCCTCTGAGCAAAGTTTCCGGAAATCGGTTTATGGCACTAGACGTGTTCTCCTCGTTAGCCTTACTAGTGCTTAAGGAGGGGTAGGTAGTCAGTTTTACACACTTAATTTTTAAAAACGTGTACCCCTCCCCGGAGGCACATAAAGTGCTGGTGAAGACAAGGTATGTTTCGGGGGTGGTGGCGGGGGGGGGGGGGGGGGAGGAGTGGGAGATGGTAACAAACAGTGATCTACTCCTCCTCACTTTCCTAGAACTGAACCATGGGCCCGCTACTGGAAAAATGGGTAAAGCCGTCGGCACACGGACAGAGCATCCGAACGTTGAGCGTTGAGCGTGCCGAGTTTCTGACGTCACAGCGTGGAATAGCACGCTCGGGAGTCTTTCCGAACGTGCAGAGCAATATCTGGCATGTCAGATATTCTGAGCGTGCGTCTGAGCGTTGACCAATGAGAAGGCACAACGCCACCTACGTCACAAGCACGGCGTCTCCCTTCAGTTGTGAGGCGCCATATTGGCATTCATTTCAAGCCTATATGTATACATGCCGTTCCGAGCACCAGCAAATTGAGAATCACTGCAAAACCCGTTGTTAACTGTATGATTCGTTCCAATAAAATAATGAGAAACATCATATTCGTGGCAAAAGAATTATTGTAACTTGCATATAATGAGAGTAGACTGTTTGAAGGCAGCGACACACTGAAGATCCACCCAAAACGCATTGTTCTTGGTACAATTTGTTATAATTAAATTTCAGTTAGTAACATATCCACGATTAAGGTTTTTAGCAAGTGGTAAGATACTATGAGTAGATACGAAAGGTGCGAAATTGGTTTAGCGTAATTAATAGCGTCCCTGTCCTGTAATGAGTTTTTTTGCTGGGGCGGTGGTTCGCATCCTGACACAACCAATTTTTTTGTCCTAACATTCACGTTTTTATTAGGTTATGATGCTTTATTATTATTTTAATATAAGTATAGACTATAATATTTAATGTTATGTAAATACAAGTTCACCTTTTTTTTTTTGAGGGGTGACTTTGTTCGATTGGCTTAATCTACAGAACAGCTTGCGCTACCTGTATACAGATATTTTGCTCCTTTTTCTTTTACGCTTCGTAATTCACATGTTGCAAAGGTTCTGCTACTGGGTAGGAACAGCGATCAAGTAAGAGTGACCTTGGGGTTTTACTAAAATGTGGGAATGATGAAATAATGTTTAACTTATTCGGAGAAGTATTCCAAATTTGTAACGCACTGTTTGTAATGGAACTTTTATAAGCCTGTGTCTTTATTGATTGGACATGGTGCTTTCCTTTTCGTGGACGATGGAAGAAATGTGCGTTTTAATATAGCTAACGTGGGAATTTTAGGCGCGCCCGCTGAGTAAACAGTGTGATTTACGATCTAGAAACATCCTTCAACTGTCGCTGAAGAGCGTTGCGATCGCGTGTACCACGTTGGGGCCCACGTACCGTATGCACAAGTCGCATCGTTCCTGAGCGTTCAGCAGCACGTTGAACTTGGCACGTTCAACGTTAACGTTCGACAGCACGGTCCGTGTGCCGACGGCTAAGATAAGTCCAGTGAACGTGGCTTCACTTTCTTGGCGGTGAATGGGCCGTAGGTGTGAGTAGCAGGTGGTGGTGCGCCTCCCGGACCTCGGCCACTGCACAGCTGCTGGCGAGGCGAGCTGTCAGCGATGGCGGCGGCGGCCGGCAGGTGGCGGCCGTCCGCTAGGCGGGGCCACGCGCTGCCCGGCCCGCCTCCGCCGCTCCGCCCGCGACGTGGAGAGTGGCCGCGGCCGCCACTCCTCCGCCGCGCTCTGCCCGGCTCTGCTGTCGCTAATAACAGTGATCTGGTTACGTGGCACGCCCCGGTGTCTGCCCGCTGTCAGGGCGCCGCCGATGCATCACTCGCCGCGACGTCGCCGCCTCGGCTATCGCCACCTGTCACAGCGACAGCGCCTGTCATAACAAAACCATTCTTGACCCGCTGCCGCTGCCACTGCTGCTACGATACGTGTGACCGCCGTTGTACATTTGCTGTTATACACTTCCCTCTCGGTTCATTGGCCTGTCACTGAAGAAATTTGTAGGCACGCATAAGACTGCTGTGTGTCCTTTATTCAAACGCGCTTCTGCTCTGTTTCAGATGTGCGGCTCGGACAGGGCGAGTGCGTTCCCCGATTGGCTCCTGTTGATAGCTTCTAGGAAGCGCGAGCTACAGTAGTATTTGACGTAGCAGAAGGCTCCAAATGATTGGAAAAGAGCACAGGTAGTTCCAGTTTCCAAGAAGGGTCGTCGAGCAGATGCGCAAAACCATCGATCTGTTGTAGAATTCTAGAACATGTTTTTTGCTCGCGTATCATGTCATTTCTGTAAACCCAGAATCTACTCTGTAGGAATCAACATGGATTCCGGAAACAGCGATCGTGTGAGACCCAACTCGCTTTATTTGTTCATGAGACCCAGAAAATATTAGATACAGGCTCCCAGGTAGATGCCATTTTCCGTGACTTCCGGAAGGTGCTCGATACAGTTCCGCACTGTCGCCTGATAAACAGAGTAAGAGCCTACGGAATATCAGACCAGTTGTGTGGCTGGATTGAAGAGTTTTTAGCAAACAGGATACAGCATGTAGTTCTCATTGGAGAACGTCTTCAGACGTTAAAGTAATCTCTGGGATGCCACAGGGGGGTGTTATGGGACCATTGATTTTCACAATATATATAAATGACCTTGTAGATAGTGTCGGAAGTTCCATGCGGCTTTTCGCGGATGATGCTGTAGTATACAGAAAAGTTGCAGCATTAGAAAATTGTAGCGAAATGCAGGAAGATCTGCAGTGGATAGGCACTTGATGCAGGAAGTGGCAACTGACCCTTAATATAGACAAATGTAATGTATTGCAAATACATAGAAAGAAGGATCCCTTATTGTATGATTATAAGATAGCGGAGCAAACACTGGTAGCAGTTACTTCCGTAATATATCTGGGAGAATGCGTACGGAACGACTTGAAGTGGAATGATCATATAAAATTAATTGTTGGTAAGGCGGGTGGCAGGTTGAGATTCATTGGGAGAATCCTTAGAAAATGTAGTCCATCAACAAAGGAGGTGGCTTACAAAACACTCGTTCGACCTATACTTGAGTATTGCTTATCAGTGTGGGATCCGTACCAGGTCGGGATGACAGTGGAGATAGAGAAGATCGAATGAAGAGCGGCGCGTTTCGTCAGAGGGTTATCTGGTAAGCGTGATAGCGTTACGGAGATGTTTAGCAAACTCAAGTGGCAGACTCTACAAGAGAGGCGCTCTGCATCGCGGTGTGGCTTGCTGTCCAGGTTTCGAGAGGGTGCGTTTCTGGATGAGGTATGGAATATATTGCTTCCCCTACTTATACCTCCCGAGGAGGTCACGAATGTAAAATTAGAGAGATTCGAGCGCGCACGGAGGCTTTCATACAGTCGTTCTTCCCGCGAACAATACGCGACTGCAACAGGAAAGGGAGGCAATGACAGTGGCACGTAGGGTGCCCTCCGCCACACACCGTTGGGTGGCTTGCGGAGTATAAATGTAGATGTAGATGTAGATGTAGAACCATTGACCTGGCCGCAGGGTCACCATTTACAGTGGAGGCTGAGCTAGACATAATTACTTTGTATGAGGATGTTTGTCTGAATTCTGCACTGGATGGGTGATACGAACTGAGTCAGCAATCATTCCTGAAACCGCTCGATCCCTCACCAAAATCCCAATAGCGTCCGGGCAATCGTGTGCCACTATAGTTGGCAAGATCACTACATCTTTTAGACGAACGGTTAACGGAATTTCGACAGTCGGCAGTGAGATCGGTGTCGCGGGAAGTCGACTTATTGCATGCCTCACTTCACCCAAAACAGCACCTACGAGCTGCTTTCACTTCCTGTCATTAGACTCAGATACTTGAGTACAGGTAAATGCATTCGCTATGGAGACACTACGGGAAACGTACAAGAAGTCTTACGACACATAGCGTCTCACGGATAACATACTGCTTCGTGAAGCAATAGAAAGGTGAAGCCACCAACGTGAGCGTTTTCTTACGAAGGCATTACAAGTAACGTCATTACCATGAAGCGTAGGCGCGAACCAGTTAGCCAGTAACGTTATCTGAATCTTTCAGTTTGAAGCTGACTGTTAGACAAAGTACTGTATCTGAACTAAACGTAGGGTGCTCTTTTAGGCAAAAGTGTCACGTATTCGTATAAGAGGTAGTATTGGTCAAAACTAGAAGAAAAGTTCCTATAATTGTGTATCTGGAAACCGGTAACTGTTGAGATACGGCCTAGTCTGTCCGTTACGTAGAAGTAGACACAACAGCCATTGTTACTAAGAACCATAACGCGTCCTTCAGCCCTTCTTCACATTTGATCACGCATACTTGCAAATACACTTGGCTCCATTCGGATTGCGCAAGGGTGTCTTGGTCAAACGCTCTTGACACGTCTGTACGTTGCCGATAGGTTGAGCATACACCAAAGCGTTTAAATCCGACGAATTCTCGTCCGGTTATCCGACCACCTCCGCTAACGCATCGCCCATCGCCCATGACAAGTTGGGTTGAGATACTGTCGCACGGGCTGTAAAAACAGGGTGGAGCCCGGTCGTACGTAAACCACAGCCGTTGTCTCTCAGCAAGGGCAATATTCTCCAGTAGTGCTGATAATTCATATATACAGACATAAGCAGTTAACTGCAACAGCAAAACGACCAACACCGAATGCTACACATTACTCGACACAAGTAAAACGGCCCATATCGCACCAGGAACTGGCTCCGCTCATATAATTATAGAAAGTTTTCTTCTAGTTTTGACCAATACGACCTCCTACAAGGACATGTGACACTTTTTGTGCACACAATGTGTAAGCAAAATTTACTCAGTTCTTACATTTAATTTGTTATCTAGCATTTGCATAACAAGCATGTTTGCTTATGATTAGAATATGTTATCTATAAAACTAAAATACAGATATATCTATAGACATGAATCACGGCTTGTTCTTTTTTTTAAAAAAATGGTAGGTTTTAAAAGTGATATTACAAATTGTGTGGAATACCTTAATGATATCAATTGTTTTGGCATCTTAATCCACATATCCTGAATATGACCATTCCCTGCCGTACTGGGAATTAATTTGGTGACGTGACTACGTACAGCCACGAAACAATCAAAGTAACTGTCACCTCGCACTGTAAGCACTGAAAGGGCTTTGCAGGCAGCCACTTACTACCAACGTAAATTTATTGACCATGAGAAGGAGAAAGGGGTGAATACTGCAAGAAAAATGTTAAACCTGAGTAAGTCGATGAAGTACAAGTTACATAAGGAGAGACAGAATGCCAGGTGAAGTACGTTTGAAGTACCAGTCTCAAAAAACAAGAAGCAAAGTGCATACAATAAATATCTCATTGACGATACGGACATATGTCCTATTATACAGCAACTTCTGCGTTACTAGGAACAAAGCAAAGACATACCAGTTTTGTGAAAACTTAATTATTTTGTTACATAGAAGTAGATGTGAAGGCTAGCGAGGGAGTTCTGAGAAGTTGTTCGATCTGTGAGATTTGCTTTTGACAGTTACCACAATAAACTAATCTTGTGCGAACGAGACGACATAGTTTCACAAAAGGGATAACTATAAAGCGGTCAGTGGTTTATACAGACTCACTACACAGAGGATTAAAGTTGTCGCGGTAAAAACACCCCTGGAGTCCGTTCCTCGAAGTTTCCGTGCTGTTGTGTAAAATCGCACTCGCGGTCACTGTCGGAATGAAGTACGGTGTGCGGGGCGCGAGACAAATTGCGCGACGTACGGCTCTGCGGATTTAATTGCGAACTGTTTTGGTGGACCCGGA
This sequence comes from Schistocerca americana, assembly GCF_021461395.2. NCBI lineage: Eukaryota > Metazoa > Arthropoda > Insecta > Orthoptera > Acrididae > Schistocerca > Schistocerca americana. The sequence goes on from NC_060122.1 coordinate 701,633,607, forward strand.
TTAATTCTCTGCAGCACTAAAAATCAATCTAACTAAAGGTTGCCAATCTCTCTCGAGACGAGGTTGATCTTCTCATAACTCCACAACAGCGCTGTAGCTACCTAACTAGTTTCAGGCAAGATTCCGAGAACTGACAACGGGACTGGAATATGTGCGCCGCTAACAGTTTATTGGACCGCCACCAGCTGTTTACCACAACCCAAAAACAGGAGGAAAGTTCAGAATCAGTACGGAGAACAGCACATAAAACATTATTCTCAAATTCGTCCGGGTACGAAGTCAGTTTATTGGCATGAATAACCCTAACCAAGAATGAGATTTTCACTCTGCAGCGGAGTGTGCGCTGATATGAAACTTCCTGGCAGATTGAAACTGTGTGCCAGACCGAGACTCGAACTCGGGACCTTTGCCTTTCGCGGGCAAGTGCTCTACCAACTGAGCGACCCAAGCACCCCTGCTTGGGTCGCTCAGTTGGCAGAGCAACCCTAGCCAAGTCCGTCACTTTCTTCCAACACTATCTACACCTAGCTAACGGCGCCTTGCTCTGGATGAGGTCTCTCTTTGTGCCTAATGAGTTCACCCTCACTAATGCACAACACGCCCCGAAAAAAAATAGGAATCTGAAACTACTTGAGGAGAACGGCAATGCCGCGTCCGAGAAGGCATTTCGAACTTTTTCAGTCTTCCTTACTGCGGTAAGTAACTTGGTTGGTCACAAAAGTCTCACCTACCGCCGACTTCGGAAAAACACAACGAAAACAGCACCTCTGCCCGAGAGGGCACACAGCTTCTGCCGGCAAACTCCTCGATTTCGCAAGCCACCAAAATGGTCCAATAAATCAGTTAACATAGGGGCGTTTCAAAAAATGGTTCAAATGCCTCTAAGCACTATGGGACTTAACATCTGAGGTCAACAGTCCGCTAGACTTAGAACTACTTAGACCTAACTAACCTAAGGACATCACACACATCCATGCTAGAAGCAGGATTCGAACCTGCGGCCGTAGCAGCCGCGTGGTTCCAGACTGAAGCGCCTAGAACTGCTCTGTCATCGCGGCCGGCAGAGGCGTTTAAGACAATCGGAATCTGGAGCAGCACGTGTGCATTCTTATCGGCCATTTCCCTTCTGCTTACTGAGCTTCTGCAAGGTGCGTAATTCTGGCAGGACTTAAGGAGCTTTTTCTGCAATGGATGCTGGAAACGGCCCCCGTCATGGGGAAATTACTCTCCATGCCGTGCGGACTCCGGCGATAACGCATTTAGGAGGATTAGCATAGATTGGCCCATCGACTACAGTCTGACCCCGTCGCAGAAGAGCTAGAGAAACTACACACAGGCAAGGCCAG